>NC_091304.1:17510896-17765896 GCF_038502225.1 Cherax quadricarinatus | reverse complement strand
TTTTTTTCCTCCAGGGACTCCACTACTGTCCCAGGGACTCCACTACTGTCCCAGGGACTCCACTACTGTCCCAGGGACTCCACCACTGTCCCAGGGACTCCACCACTGTCCCAGGGACTCCACCACTGTCCCAGGGACTCCACCACTGTCCCAGGGACTCCACCACTGTCCCAGGGACTCCACCACTGTCCCAGGGACTCCACTACTGTCCCAGGGACTCCACCACTGTCCCAGGGACTCCACCACTGTCCCAGGGACTCCACTACTGTCCCAGGGACTCCACCACTGTCCCAGGGACTCCACTACTGTCCCAGGGACTCCACCACTGTCCCAGGGACTCCACTACTGTCCCAGGGACTCCACTACTGTCCCAGGGACTCCACCACTGTCCCAGGGACTCCACTACTGTCCCAGGGACTCCACTACTGTCCCAGGGACTCCACTACTGTCCCAGGGACTCCACTACTGTCCCAGGGACTCCACCACTGTCCCAGGGACTCCACTACTGTCCCAGGGACTCCACTACTGTCCCAGGGACTCCACTACTGTCCCAGGGACTCCACTACTGTCCCAGGGACTCCACTACTGTCCCAGGGACTCCACTACTGTCCCAGGGACTCCACTACTGTCCCAGGGACTCCACTACTGTCCCAGGGACTCCACTACTGTCCCAGGGACTCCACTACTGTCCCAGGGACTCCACTACTGTCCCAGGGACTCCACTACTGTCCCAGGGACTCCACTACTGTCCCAGGGACTCCACTACTGTCCCAGGGACTCCACTACTGTCCCAGGGACTCCACCACTGTCCCAGGGACTCCACTACTGTCCCAGGGACTCCACTACTGTCCCAGGGACTCCACTACTGTCCCAGGGACTCCACTACTGTCCCAGGGACTCCACTACTGTCCCAGGGACTCCACTACTGTCCCAGGGACTCCACTACTGTCCCAGGGACTCCACTACTGTCCCAGGGACTCCACTACTGTCCCAGGGGCTCCACCACTGTCCCAGGGACTCCACCACTGTCCCAGGGACTCCACTACTGTCCCAGGGACTCCACCACTGTCCCAGGGACTCCACCACTGTCCCAGGGACTCCACCACTGTCCCAGGGACTCCACCACTGTCCCAGGGACTCCACTACTGTCCCAGGGACTCCACCACTGTCCCAGGGACTCCACCACTGTCCCAGGGACTCCACCACTGTCCCAGGGACTCCACTACTGTCCCAGGGACTCCACTACTGTCCCAGGGACTCCACCACTGTCCCAGGGACTCCACCACTGTCCCAGGGACTCCACTACTGTCCCAGGGACTCCACCACTGTCCCAGGGACTCCACTACTGTCCCAGGGACTCCACCACTGTCCCAGGGACTCCACCACTGTCCCAGGGACTCCACCACTGTCCCAGGGACTCCACCACTGTCCCAGGGACTCCACTACTGTCCCAGGGACTCCACCACTGTCCCAGGGACTCCACCACTGTCCCAGGGACTCCACCACTGTCCCAGGGACTCCACCACTGTCCCAGGGACTCCACTACTGTCCCAGGGACTCCACTACTGTCCCAGGGACTCCACTACTGTCCCAGGGACTCCACTACTGTCCCAGGGACTCCACCACTGTCCCAGGGACTCCACCACTGTCCCAGGGACTCCACCACTGTCCCAGGGACTCCACCACTGTCCCAGGGACTCCACCACTGTCCCAGGGACTCCACCACTGTCCCAGGGACTCCACCACTGTCCCAGGGACTCCACTACTGTCCCAGGGACTCCACTACTGTCCCAGGGACTCCACTACTGTCCCAGGGACTCCACTACTGTCCCAGGGACTCCACCACTGTCCCAGGGACTCCACCACTGTCCCAGGGACTCCACTACTGTCCCAGGGACTCCACTACTGTCCCAGGGACTCCAACACTGTCCCAGGGACTCCACTACTGTCCCAGGGACTCCACTACTGTCCCAGGGACTCCACCACTGTCCCAGGGACTCCACTACTGTCCCAGGGACTCCACCACTGTCCCAGGGACTCCACTACTGTCCCAGGGACTCCACCACTGTCCCAGGGACTCCACCACTGTCCCAGGGACTCCACTACTGTCCCAGGGACTCCACCACTGTCCCAGGGACTCCACTACTGTCCCAGGGACTCCACCACTGTCCCAGGGACTCCACCACTGTCCCAGGGACTCCACTACTGTCCCAGGGACTCCACTACTGTCCCAGGGACTCCACCACTGTCCCAGGGACTCCACCACTGTCCCAGGGACTCCACCACTGTCCCAGGGACTCCACCACTGTCCCAGGGACTCCACCACTGTCCCAGGGACTCCACCACTGTCCCAGGGACTCCACTACTGTCCCAGGGACTCCACCACTGTCCCAGGGACTCCACCACTGTCCCAGGGACTCCACCACTGTCCCAGGGACTCCACCACTGTCCCAGGGACTCCACTACTGTCCCAGGGACTCCACTACTGTCCCAGGGACTCCACTACTGTCCCAGGGACTCCACTACTGTCCCAGGGACTCCACCACTGTCCCAGGGACTCCACCACTGTCCCAGGGACTCCACCACTGTCCCAGGGACTCCACCACTGTCCCAGGGACTCCACCACTGTCCCAGGGACTCCACCACTGTCCCAGGGACTCCACTACTGTCCCAGGGACTCCATTACTGTCCCAGGGACTCCACTACTGTCCCAGGGACTCCACTACTGTCCCAGGGACTCCACCACTGTCCCAGGGACTCCACCACTGTCCCAGGGACTCCACTACTGTCCCAGGGACTCCACTACTGTCCCAGGGACTCCACCACTGTCCCAGGGACTCCACTACTGTCCCAGGGACTCCACTACTGTCCCAGGGACTCCACCACTGTCCCAGGGACTCCACTACTGTCCCAGGGACTCCACCACTGTCCCAGGGACTCCACTACTGTCCCAGGGACTCCACCACTGTCCCAGGGACTCCACCACTGTCCCAGGGACTCCACTACTGTCCCAGGGACTCCACCACTGTCCCAGGGACTCCACTACTGTCCCAGGGACTCCACCACTGTCCCAGGGACTCCACCACTGTCCCAGGGACTCCACTACTGTCCCAGGGACTCCACTACTGTCCCAGGGACTCCACCACTGTCCCAGGGACTCCACTACTGTCCCAGGGACTCCACTACTGTCCCAGGGACTCCACCACTGTCCCAGGGACTCCACTACTGTCCCAGGGACTCCACTACTGTCCCAGGGACTCCACCACTGTCCCAGGGACTCCACCACTGTCCCAGGGACTCCACTACTGTCCCAGGGACTCCACCACTGTCCCAGGGACTCCACTACTGTCCCAGGGACTCCACCACTGTCCCAGGGACTCCACTACTGTCCCAGGGACTCCACCACTGTCCCAGGGACTCCACTACTGTCCCAGGGACTCCACCACTGTCCCGGGGACTCCACCACTGTCCCAGGGACTCCACTACTGTCCCAGGGACTCCACCACTGTCCCAGGGACTCCACCACTGTCCCAGGGACTCCACCACTGTCCCAGGGACTCCACCACTGTCCCAGGGACTCCACTACTGTCCCAGGGACTCCACCACTGTCCCGGGGACTCCACCACTGTCCCAGGGACTCCACTACTGTCCCAGGGACTCCACCACTGTCCCAGGGACTCCACCACTGTCCCAGGGACTCCACTACTGTCCCAGGGACTCCACCACTATCCCAGGGACTCCACCACTGTCCCAGGGACTCCACTACTGTCCCAGGGACTCCACCACTGTCCCAGGGACTCCACCACTGTCCCAGGGACTCCACCACTGTCCCAGGGACTCCACCACTGTCCCAGGGACTCCACCACTGTCCCGGGGACTCCACCACTGTCCCGGGGACTCCACTACTGTGCCAGGGACTCCACCACTGTCCCAGGGACTCCACCACTGTCCCAGGGACTCCACCACTGTCCCAGGGACTCCACCACTGTCCCGGGGACTCCACCACTGTCCCGGGGACTCCACCACTGTCCCGGGGACTCCACCACTGTCCCAGGGACTCCACCACTGTCCCAGGGACTCCACTACTGTCCCAGGGACTCCACCACTGTCCCAGGGACTCCACCACTGTCCCAGGGACTCCACCACTGTCCCGAGGACTCCACCACTGTCCCGGGGACTCCACCACTGTCCCAGGGACTCCACCACTGTCCCAGGGACTCCACCACTGTCCCAGGGACTCCACCACTGTCCCAGGGACTCCACCACTGTCCCAGGGACTCCACCACTGTCCCAGGGACTCCACCACTGTCCCGAGGACTCCACCACTGTCCCAGGGACTCCACCACTGTCCCAGGGACTCCACCACTGTCCCAGGGACTCCACCACTGTCCCAGGGACTCCACCACTGTCCCGGGGACTCCACCACTGTCCCAGGGACTCCACCACTGTCCCAGGGACTCCACCACTGTCCCAGGGACTCCACCACTATCCCAGGGACTCCACCACTGTCCCAGGGACTCCACCACTGTCCCAGGGACTCCACCACTGTCCCGAGGACTCCACCACTGTCCCAGGGACTCCACCACTGTCCCAGGGACTCCACCACTATCCCAGGGACTCCACCACTGTCCCGGGGACTCCACCACTGTCCCAGGGACTCCACCACTGTCCCAGGTACTCCACCACTGTCCCAGGGACTCCACCACTGTCTCGGGGACTCCACCACTGTCCCGGGGACTCCACCACTGTCCCGGGGACTCCACCACTGTCCCAGGGACTCCACCACTGTCCCAGGGACTCCACCACTGTCCCAGGGACTCCACCACTGTCCCAGGGACTCCACCACTGTCCCGGGGACTCCACTATCTCGGGGACTCCACCACTGTCCCGGGGACTCCACCACTATCCCGGGGACTCCACCACTGTCCCGGGGACTCCACCACTGTCCCGGGGACTCCACCACTATCCCGGGGACTCCACTACTCTCTGGGGACTCACTGTCCCGGGGACTCCACAACTCTCTGGGGTACTCACTGTCCCGGGGACTCCACTTCTCTCTGGGGACTCACTGTCCCGGGGACTCCACTACTCTCTGGGGACTCACTGTCCCGGGGACTCCACCACTCTCTGGGGACTCACTGTCCCGGGGACTCCACCACTCTCTGGGGACTCACTGTCCCGGGGACTCCACTACTCTCTGGGGACTCACTGTCCCGGCGACTCCACTACTCTCTGGGGACTCACTGTCCCGGCGACTCCACTACTCTCTGGGGACTCACTGTCCCGGGGACTCCACTACTCTCTGGGGACTCACTGTCCCGGGGACTCCACTACTCTCTGGGGACTCACTGTCCCGGGGACTCCACTACTCTCTGGGGACTCACTGTCCCGGGGATTCTCACTACTCTCCGGGGCCTCCCTATCCCGGGGACTCTCACCACTCTCCGGCAAATCACTATCTCGGGGGCTCTCATTACTCTCCGGGGACTCACTATCCAGGGGACTCTCACTACTCTCCGGCAAATCACTATCTCGGGGGCTCTCATTACTCTCCGGGGACTCACTATCCAGGGGACTCTCACCACTCTCCGGCAAATCACTATCTCGGGGGCTCTCATTACTCTCCGGGGACTCACTATCCAGGGGACTCTCACTACACGCCATTAAAATTGACTTCTAGCATTCTCTGCTATGATAGTTACATAGTGAGAACAAAAGCTAGCTATGTTTCCCGTGTTATTTTCCATCACCCATGATGATGGTAATTGTACATCGGGCTGGAATCCATCAGTCAAAGCTGGTAGGTAGACTTCAGCGAGGTGAGGAGGTTGTTGCCGGATACACTCAACTCTGGTTTCAGCAGCTATCAGAGGTTTCACAAGTTTCATTCCAGCAGTGACTGAATTGTCACCACTTGTGGATAGGTTAGGTTGGGTAAGTTTGGTCAGGAATCAGGACAAAGTGTTCTCTGACGCCGGGTCTTAGTCATGTGATGACGCATCACTGGATTAATAACAATAATTCTTGTTAATGACCCATGTGGGTTATTAAGCGCAAGACGTGGTGGAGGCTCGATCCTCTTTCCGTTGAGCACGAGACAGACGCCTCCCACTTGTACTAACCTAACCTAACCTAACTAACCGTAACCCAGTGGTGAGAGGCGCGCGTCTCACCACTGAGGTCCGTGGATCGAATCCCAGGACTGAAAAGCGAAAAGAGAGGAGCCTGCCACAGGAGTTTTCGGTCATCTGACTGAGGCCTTCCGCTGGCTCACTCGTCCATCCCTTTAAAAATTAAGGTTAAAAATGTTATATTTTACCACTTGCGAACATCAGTCTCTCTGCTCGTTATATCCTTGATGACCAGAGGAGGGCAAGAATTGAACTGAGCGATGATGGCTGGAGATTTGGACATAGGGGCTAGAGGATGGAAGGAAGATGATGACAGGCTGGGCAAGCGACTGACGGTCGCTATGACGAGCTGTACGTCGTGTTGCGAGGATGACGGGCTGGCTGGCGGGAAGCAGCAAGACATGGTCGTGTATCAGATTACCCCGAGGTCATTATCGTGGGACACGGCGTTGGCTCCCACCCCGACATTTGAAGGGTGGAAGCACGGTCGGGAAGCCTCGCAACAACTGCCTCGCAACACCACTGCATGAAGTACACGTAAAAAGTAGTGGCGGGTCTTAGCACTCTTAGTCTCCGTAGTTAAGGATGATTACTTGTTTTACAACATAAAGCAACTGCGACTTTAGCCAGAGGCGGCGTACCTCCTCGCCGTGGACCTGTCTAGGTAAATCACGGGTTGACCTCTTGTCCATGGTTTGGCAGACTGATGCCACAGGCCAGCCTTGTGTCAAGGACCTTTTCTTCGTGACTGGACCTTTCAGTTCCGAGAATCGACCGACAAAACACACAGAAGCGCGAGAAGGCACCCATTACCACGACTGCCAAAACTGAGGCTACAACACGAAATCAGTGCAATCATAACATCATCACCAAAGTTAAATAATACAGTTTCTACACCACAAATTCCAGCCTTTTAACACGCATTTTAGCAGAAATCAAGTCTTCTCATCTCTGGTAAAAAAAAAAAAAGGTATCTTTTTCAAAACAGTCATCCATGTTATTCCTTCTTTCATAACTAACTTAATTAAATCTACAGAGAATTCACATGATTCAGACTTCACGTAAACCTTGTGAATATGATATTATATAGACCCGGGCCGGGAGAATACCGGCGAATAAAAAAAAAAAAATAAATCCACGTAGTCAAAATTTCATATTCTCTTTCAAAAACCTGGCAAATAATCACAATTTTTTTTTACATAAAAGAAAATGTATGAAAATTTAAATTCAAGTCTTTTTTTTTTTAATATTAGTTGTGAAAAACTCTCACTCACTCTGCTTTTCCCTTGTTCCTGGAAGCCGTGTTATTATACGACCCGGCCTTGGTACCAGAAATCTTTATTGCCCATCAATTTCAGACCCATGAACCTCATCTCTGGAGTTACTAAATTATAAGAAACTATCGTATATTAACAATTTACCTGTCATCTTGAAAAAACTGGTCATATTTAGGATGTGTTCGGACTTTTTCACTGAAAATTTTCTCTAAATATTCACTTTCGAGTTTATATTTAGTCTCGATGTTGTTTATTTTAACATTTATGCCATGATGTTGTTTATGTTAACACTGGATGACTCGATGATAGCCACCATACACACTGACACAAAGTTCTGTAATGAAGAGTTGGCAATTACACAGTAGATCATGTGTCAAACATTCATGTCCATGGTGCAATAGTTCACAATATTGTGAAAGTAACGAGATATGTGTAAGGAATCCAGAGCAACATGTACTCACAGGCAGAGCAGATTAACACAGTCACAGGCAGAGTAGGTTAATACAATCACAGGCAGAGTAGCAATCACAGGCAGAGTAACACAATCACAGGTGGAATATCACAATCACCGAAGGTGTATGGAGGCAAAAACTAAGTGCATTAGAGAATGGAAGAGGTACAGAAGGCAAAAGACCCAGGAAAATAAGGAGATCAGTCGAAGAGCCAGAAACTAGTATGCACAGATAAGGAGGGAGGCCCAGCGACAGTATGAAAACGACATGGCATCAAAAGTCAAGTCTGACCGAAACTGCTGTATAGGCACATTAGGAGAAAGACAACAGTCAAAGACCAGGTGATCAGGCTGAGGAAAGAAGGTGGGGAGCTCACACGAAACGATCAAGAGGTATGTGAGGAGCTCAACAAGAGATTTAAAGAAGTATTCACAGTGGAGACAGGAAGGACTCTGGGAAGACAGGACAGAAGGGAACACCAACAGGGAATACACCAACAGGGAATACACCAACAAGTGCTTGATGACATACACACAACTGAGGAGGAGGTGAAGAAGCTGCTAAGTGACCTTGATACCTCAAAGGCAGTGGGACCGGACATCTCCCCGTGGGTCCTTAGAGAGGGACCAGAAATGCTGTGTATCTCATTAATCACAGTCTTCAACACATCCCTTGAAACTGGGCAACTACCTGAGGTATGGAAGACGGCAAATGTAGCTTCCATTTTTAAAAAAGGAGACAGAAAAGAGGCGCTAAACTACAGACTAGTATCACTGACGTGTATAGTATGCGAAGTCATGGAGAAGATTATCAGGAGGAGAGTGGTGGAGCACCTGGAACGGAACAAAAGTATAAATGAAACCAGCACGGTTTCATGGAAGGCAAATCCTGGGTCACATACCTTCTGGAGTTTTATGATAAAGTAACAGAAGTAAGAGACGAGAGAGGAGTGGGTCGATTGCATCTTCTTGGACTGCAAGAAGGCCTTCGACATAGTTCCTCACAAGAGATTAGTGCAGAAACTAGAGGATCAGGCGCGTATAACGGGAAGGGCACTTCAGTGGATCAGAGAATACCTGACAGGGAGGCAACAACGAGTCACGGTACATGATGAGGTATCACAGTGGGCACCTGTGATGAACGGGGTCCCGCAGGGGTCGGTCCTAGCACCAGTGCTATTTTTGGTATATGTGAATGATAATTATGGAAGGGATAGACTCAGAGGTGTCCCTGTTCGCAGATGATGTGAAGTTAATGAGGAGGATTAAATCAGATGAGGATCAGGCAGGACTACAAAGAGACCTGGACAGGCTGGACACCTGGTCCAGCAACTGGCTTCTCGAATTCAACCCTGCCAGATGCAAAGTCATGAAGATCGGAGAAGGGCAAAGAAGACCGCAGACAGAGTATAGGCTAGGTGGTCAAAGACTGCAAACCTCGCTCAAGGAGAAAGATCTTGGCGTCAGTATAACACCGAACACGTCTCCGGAAGCACACATCAACCAGATAACTGTTGCAGCATATGGGCGCCTGGCAAACCTGAGATTAGCATTCCGATACCTAAGTAAGAAATCTTTCAAGACACTGTACACCGTGTACGTCAGGCCCATACTGGAATATGCAGCACCAGTTTGGAACCCGCACGGGGTCAAGCACATTAAGAAATTAGAGAAAGTGCAAAGGTTTGCGACAAGGTTAGTTCCAGAGCTAAGGAGAATGTCCTATGAAGAAAGGCTGAGGGAAATCGGCCTGACGACACTGGAGGACAGGAGGGATAGGGGAGACATGATAACGACATACAAAATACTGCGTGGAATAGACAAGGTGGACAGAGACAAGATGCTCCAGAGAGGGGACACAGAAACAAGGGGTCACTCTTGGAAGCTGAAGACTCAGATGAGTCACAGGGATGTTTGGAAGCATTTCTTTAATCATAGAGTGGCCAGGAAGTGGAACAGTCTGGGGAGTGATGTAGTGGAGGCAGGAACCATACATAGCTTTAAGACGAGGTATGATAAAGCTCATGGAGCAGGGAGAGAGAGGACCTAGCAGCGTTCAGTGAAGAGGCGGGGCCAGGAGCTGAGTATCGACCCCTGCAACTACAATTAGGTGAGTACAGGCTGAGTAACAATCACAGGCAGATTAACACACTCACAGGCAGAGTAACGCAATCGCAGACAGAGCAACACACTCACAGGCAGAGCAACACACAGCCACAGAAACACACTCACAGGTACAGCAACCCCCTCACAGGAAGAGCAACACACTCACAGGCAGAGCAACACACAGCCACAGAAACACACTCACAGGCGCAGCAACACCCTCACAGGAAGAGCAACACACTTACAGGCAGAGCAACACACAGCCACAGAAACACACTCACAGGCACAGCAACCCCCTCACAGGAAGAGCAACACACTCACAGGCAGAGCAACACACAGCCACAGAAACACACTCACAGGTACAGCAACCCCCTCACAGGAAGAGCAACACACTCACAGGCAGAGCAACACACAGCCACAGAAACACACTCACAGGCACAGCAACCCCCTCACAGGAAGAGCAACACACTCACAGGCAGAGCAACACACTCATAGACAAAGCAACACACAGGCACAGCAACACACAGGCACAGCAACACCCTCACAGGAAGAGCAACACGCTCACAGACAAAGCAACACACAGACACAGCAACACACTCACAGGCAGAGAAACACACTCACAGGCACAATAACACACTCACAGGCACAGCAACACACTCACAGGAAGAGCAACACGCTCACAGACAAAGCAACACACAGACACAGCAACACACTCACAGGCAGAGAAACACACTCACAGGCACAATAACACACTCACAGGCACAGTAACACACTCACAGGCACAGCAACACACTCACAGGCACAGCAACACACTCACAGGCACAGCAACACACTCACAGGCACAGCAACACACAGGCACTGCAACACACAGGCACTGCAACACACAGGCACTGCAACACACAGGCACTGCAACACACAGGCACTGCAACACACAGGCACTGCAACACAGTCACTGCAACACAGTCACTGCAACACACAGTCACTGCAACACACAGGCACTGCAACACACAGTCACTGCAACACACAGTCACTGCAACACAGTCACTGCAACACACAGTCACTGCAACACAGTCACTGCAACACACAGGCACTGCAACACAGTCACTGCAACACACAGTCACTGCAACACAGTCACTGCAACACACAGTCACTGCAACACAGTCACTGCAACACACAGTCACTGCAACACAGTCACTGCAACACAGTCACTGCAACACAGTCACTGCAACACACAGTCACTGCAACACAGTCACTGCAACACACAGTCACTGCAACACAGTCACTGCAACACACAGGCACTGCAACACACAGTCACTGCAACACACAGTCACTGCAACACAGTCACTGCAACACACAGGCACTGCAACACACAGGCACTGCAACACAGTCACTGCAACACACAGTCACTGCAACACAGTCACTGCAACACACAGTCACTGCAACACAGTCACTGCAACACACAGTCACTGCAACACAGTCACTGCAACACACAGTCACTGCAACACAGTCACTGCAACACACAGTCACTGCAACACAGTCACTGCAACACACAGTCACTGCAACACAGTCACTGCAACACACAGTCACTGCAACACAGTCACTGCAACACACAGTCACTGCAACACAGTCACTGCAACACACAGTCACTGCAACACACAGGCACTGCAACACACAGGCACTGCAACACACAGTCACTGCAACACAGTCACTGCAACACACAGTCACTGCAACACAGTCACTGCAACACACAGTCACTGCAACACACAGTCACTGCAACACAGTCACTGCAACACACAGTCACTGCAACACAGTCACTGCAACACACAGTCACTGCAACACACAGGCACTGCAACACACAGGCACTGCAACACACAGGCACTGCAACACAGTCACTGCAACACACAGTCACTGCAACACAGTCACTGCAACACACAGTCACTGCAACACAGTCACTGCAACACACAGGCACTGCAACACACAGGCACTGCAACACACAGGCACTGCAACACACAGTCACTGCAACACAGTCACTGCAACACACAGGCACTGCAACACACAGGCACTGCAACACACAGGCACTGCAACACAGTCACTGCAACACACAGTCACTGCAACACACAGTCACTGCAACACAGTCACTGCAACACACAGTCACTGCAACACACAGTCACTGCAACACACAGTCACTGCAACACAGGCACTGCAACACACAGTCACTGCAACACAGTCATTGCAACACACAGTCACTGCAACACACAGGCACTGCAACACACAGGCACTGCAACACACAGGCACTGCAACACAGTCACTGCAACACACAGGCACTGCAACACACAGGCACTGCAACACACAGTCACTGCAACACAGTCACTGCAACACACAGGCACTGCAACACACAGGCACTGCAACACAGTCACTGCAACACACAGGCACTGCAACACACAGGCACTGCAACACAGGCACTGCAACACACAGGCACTGCAACACACAGGCACTGCAACACAGTCACTGCAACACAGTCACTGCAACACACAGGCACTGCAACACACAGTCACTGCAACACACAGTCACTGCAACACACAGTCACTGCAACACACAGGCACTGCAACACACAGGCACTGCAACACACAGGCACTGCAACACACAGGCACTGCAACACACAGGCACTGCAACACACAGGCACTGCAACACACAGGCACTGCAACACACAGGCACTGCAACACACAGGCACTGCAACACACAGTCACTGCAACACACAGGCACTGCAACACACAGGCACTGCAACACACAGTCACTGCAACACACAGGCACTGCAACACACAGGCACTGCAACACACAGTCACTGCAACACACAGGCACTGCAACACACAGTCACTGCAACACACAGGCACTGCAACACACAGTCACTGCAACACACAGGCACTGCAACACACAGGCACTGCAACACACAGGCACTGCAACACACAGGCACTGCAACACACAGTCACTGCAACACACAGTCACTGCAACACACAGGCACTGCAACACACAGGCACTGCAACACACAGGCACTGCAACACACAGGCACTGCAACACACAGTCACTGCAACACACAGTCACTGCAACACACAGTCACTGCAACACACAGGCACTGCAACACACAGGCACTGCAACACACAGTCACTGCAACACACAGTCACTGCAACACACAGTCACTGCAACACACAGTCACTGCAACACACAGGCACTGCAACACACAGGCACTGCAACACACAGTCACTGCAACACACAGTCACTGCAACACACAGGCACTGCAACACACAGGCACTGCAACACACAGGCACTGCAACACACAGGCACTGCAACACACAGGCACTGCAACACACAGTCACTGCAACACACAGTCACTGCAACACACAGTCACTGCAACACACAGTCACTGCAACACACAGGCACTGCAACACACAGTCACTGCAACACACAGTCACTGCAACACACAGGCACTGCAACACACAGGCACTGCAACACACAGGCACTGCAACACACAGGCACTGCAACACACAGGCACTGCAACACACAGTCACTGCAACACACAGTCACTGCAACACACAGTCACTGCAACACACAGGCACTGCAACACACAGGCACTGCAACACACAGTCACTGCAACACACAGTCACTGCAACACAGTCACTGCAACACACAGTCACTGCAACACACAGGCACTGCAACACACAGTCACTGCAACACACAGTCACTGCAACACACAGGCACTGCAACACACAGGCACTGCAACACACAGTCACTGCAACACACAGTCACTGCAACACACAGTCACTGCAACACACAGGCACTGCAACACACAGTCACTGCAACACACAGGCACTGCAACACAGGCACTGCAACACACAGGCACTGCAACACACAGGCACTGCAACACAGTCACTGCAACACAGTCACTGCAACACACAGGCACTGCAACACAGGCACTGCAACACACAGTCACTGCAACACACAGGCACTGCAACACAGGCACTGCAACACACAGGCACTGCAACACACAGGCACTGCAACACAGGCACTGCAACACACAGGCACTGCAACACACAGGCACTGCAACACACAGGCACTGCAACACACAGGCACTGCAACACAGTCACTGCAACACAGGCACTGCAACACACAGGCACTGCAACACATGCACTGCAACACACAGGCACTGCAACACACAGGCACTGCAACACAGGCACTGCAACACACAGGCACTGCAACACAGGCACTGCAACACACAGGCACTGCAACACAGGCACTGCAACACACAGGCACTGCAACACACAGGCACTGCAACACACAGGCACTGCAACACACAGGCACTGCAACACAGGCACTGCAACACACAGTCACTGCAACACAGTCACTGCAACACACAGGCACTGCAACACAGGCACTGCAACACACAGGCACTGCAACACAGGCACTGCAACACAGGCACTGCAACACAGGCACTGCAACACACAGGCACTGCAACACAGGCACTGCAACACACAGGCACTGCAACACAGGCACTGCAACACAGGCACTGCAACACAGGCACTGCAACACACAGGCACTGCAACACAGGCACTGCAACACAGGCACTGCAACACAGGCACTGCAACACACAGGCACTGCAACACAGGCACTGCAACACACAGGCACTGCAACACAGGCACTGCAACACAGGCACTGCAACACAGGCACTGCAACACAGGCACTGCAACACAGTCACTGCAACACACAGTCACTGCAACACACAGTCACTGCAACACACAGTCACTGCAACACACAGTCACTGCAACACACAGTCACTGCAACACACAGTCACTGCAACACAGGCACTGCAACACAGGCACTGCAACACAGGCACTGCAACACAGGCACTGCAACACACAGGCACTGCAACAGAGGCACTTCAACACAGGCACTGCAACACAGGCACTGCAACACAGGCACTGCAACACACAGGCACTGCAACACAGGCACTGCAACACAGGCACTGCAACACAGGCACTGCAACACAGGCACTGCAACACAGTCACTGCAACACACAGTCACTGCAACACACAGTCACTGCAACACACAGGCACTGCAACACACAGTCACTGCAACACACAGTCACTGCAACACAGGCACTGCAACACAGGCACTACAACACAGGCACTGCAACACAGGCACTGCAACACAGGCACTGCAACACACAGGCACTGCAACACAGGCACTGCAACACAGGCACTGCAACACAGGCACTGCAACACAGGCACTGCAACACAGGCACTGCAACACAGTCACTGCAACACACAGTCACTGCAACACACAGTCACTGCAACACACAGGCACTGCAACACACAGGCACTGCAACACAGGCACTGCAACACAGGCACTGCAACACAGGCACTGCAACACAGGCACTGCAACACAGGCACTGCAACACAGGCACTGCAACACAGGCACTGCAACACAGGCACTGCAACACAGTCACTGCAACACACAGTCACTGCAACACACAGTCACTGCAACACACAGGCACTGCAACACACAGGCACTGCAACACACAGTCACTGCAACACAGGCACTGCAACACAGGCACTGCAACACAGGCACTGCAACACACAGGCACTGCAACACAGGCACTGCAACACACAGGCACTGCAACACAGTCACTGCAACACACAGTCACTGCAACACAGGCACTGCAACACAGTCACTGCAACACACAGGCACTGCAACACAGGCACTGCAACACACAGGCACTGCAACACAGTCACTGCAACACAGTCACTGCAACACAGTCACTGCAACACAGGCACTGCAACACAGGCACTGCAACACAGTCACTGCAACACACAGTCACTGCAACACACAGTCACTGCAACACACAGTCACTGCAACACACAGGCACTGCAACACACAGGCACTGCAACACACAGTCACTGCAACACACAGTCACTGCAACACACAGTCACTGCAACACACAGGCACTGCAACACACAGGCACTGCAACACAGGCACTGCAACACAGGCACTGCAACACAGGCACTGCAACACAGGCACTGCAACACACAGGCACTGCAACACAGGCACTGCAACACAGGCACTGCAACACAGGCACTGCAACACAGGCACTGCAACACAGTCACTGCAACACACAGTCACTGCAACACACAGTCACTGCAACACACAGGCACTGCAACACACAGTCACTGCAACACACAGTCACTGCAACACAGGCACTGCAACACAGGCACTGCAACACACAGGCACTGCAACACAGGCACTGCAACACAGGCACTGCAACACAGGCACTGCAACACACAGGCACTGCAACACAGGCACTGCAACACAGGCACTGCAACACAGTCACTGCAACACACAGGCACTGCAACACAGGCACTGCAACACACAGGCACTGCAACACAGGCACTGCAACACAGGCACTGCAACACAGGCACTGCAACACAGGCACTGCAACACAGGCACTGCAACACAGGCACTGCAACACAGTCACTGCAACACACAGTCACTGCAACACACAGTCACTGCAACACACAGTCACTGCAACACACAGGCACTGCAACACACAGGCACTGCAACACACAGTCACTGCAACACACAGTCACTGCAACACACAGTCACTGCAACACACAGGCACTGCAACACAGTCACTGCAACACACAGTCACTGCAACACACAGTCACTGCAACACACAGTCACTGCAACACACAGTCACTGCAACACACAGTCACTGCAACACACAGGCACTGCAACACACAGTCACTGCAACACACAGTCACTGCAACACACAGTCACTGCAACACACAGTCACTGCAACACACAGTCACTGCAACACACAGTCACTGCAACACACAGGCACTGCAACACACAGTCACTGCAACACACAGTCACTGCAACACACAGTCACTGCAACACACAGTCACTGCAACACACAGTCACTGCAACACACAGTCACTGCAAAACACAGTCACTGCAACACACAGGCACTGCAACACACAGGCACTGCAACACACAGTCACTGCAACACACAGTCACTGCAACACACAGTCACTGCAACACACAGTCACTGCAACACACAGGCACTGCAACACACAGGCACTGCAACACACAGTCACTGCAACACACAGGCACTGCAACACAGTCACTGCAACACACAGTCACTGCAACACACAGGCACTGCAACACACAGGCACTGCAACACACAGGCACTGCAACACAGTCACTGCAACACACAGTCACTGCAACACACAGTCACTGCAACACACAGTCACTGCAACACACAGGCACTGCAACACACAGTCACTGCAACACACAGTCACTGCAACACACAGTCACTGCAACACACAGTCACTGCAACACACAGTCACTGCAACACACAGGCACTGCAACACACAGGCACTGCAACACACAGTCACTGCAACACACAGGCACTGCAACACACAGGCACTGCAACACACAGTCACTGCAACACACAGGCACTGCAACACACAGTCACTGCAACACACAGGCACTGCAACACACAGGCACTGCAACACACAGTCACTGCAACACACAGGCACTGCAACACACAGGCACTGCAACACACAGGCACTGCAACACACAGGCACTGCAACACACAGGCACTGCAACACACAGGCACTGCAACACACAGTCACTGCAACACACAGTCACTGCAACACACAGGCACTGCAACACACAGGCACTGCAACACACAGGCACTGCAACACACAGGCACTGCAACACACAGTCACTGCAACACACAGTCACTGCAACACACAGGCACTGCAACACACAGGCACTGCAACACACAGTCACTGCAACACAGGCACTGCAACACACAGTCACTGCAACACACAGGCACTGCAACACACAGTCACTGCAACACACAGTCACTGCAACACACAGGCACTGCAACACACAGGCACTGCAACACACAGGCACTGCAACACACAGTCACTGCAACACACAGGCACTGCAACACACAGTCACTGCAACACAGTCACTGCAACACAGGCACTGCAACACAGGCACTGCAACACACACGCTTCGTTTCCTACATTTTACATCTTCTTGCCCATCTTTCGGAAAACATTTCCTCATCACACGACTTATTTAGCAGTAAACATTGTGATTCATTAACACCTACGTGAAGTGTAGCGCTGCGTGTTGCAACACGATGCTCACGCTGCGTGTTGCAACACGATGCTCACGCTGCCGAGGACAGAGTTGTTAAACAACTGAAGTCGCAGTTCAGTGGCTGGAACAATTCACCAATAGCCCACACAATTCACAAATGACTCACACAATTCACAAATGACTCACACAATTCACAATTGACTCACACAATTCACAAGTGACCCCACACAATTCACAAATCGCCCACACAATTCACAGATCGCCCACACAATTCATAACCCACGCAATTCACAAATAACCCATACAATTCACAAGTAACCCAAACAATTCACAAATAACCCACTCACTTCACTCACAAAAAACCACACAATTCACACAAAACACACAATTCACCCAGTCTTTGGAGACTGGGTCTTAGACCATGATGGAGACACAGGTGATGCTGTATGGCCAGCCAACATCACTATGCGTGACTCTCCCTCCGACCATAAACACTACCTCGACCACACACAGAAGGAGAGCTTCAAGGAGCACCCCTCACCCTCACCCCTCACACTCACCCCTCACCCTCCTTCTCCTCCAGTGTGGATTTGCATAATTGTTCAAATTACCCAATAATATGCATGCTTAGCTTACAAAAATTCAACAAAGCATACACTTGTCTTTAACAGTCATCGCGCCTAGACTTAATTGGGTAGAGTGACTTAGGCGATAATACTGTGAGACACACACACACACACACACACACACACACACACACACACACACACACACACACACACACACACACACACACACACACACACACACACACACACACACACAAACACAAACACAAACACACAAACACACACACACACACACACACACACACACACACACACACACACACACACACACAAACACACACACACACACACACACACACACACACACACACACACACACACACACACACACACACACACACACACACACACACACACTATTTCAGGTATAACGTTAAATCATTATCAACTAGTCTGTTGAACAAACAGGATTGGTCAAGTCACCCGAATCACGTGACCACAATTGAGGTCAGGTCACCCAAAGGAAAACAAGGAAGCACCAGCGAGGGGAGAGATACTACTTCGTGTCAGTAGAAAGAACCGGAAGATTGTAGCTGGTCAGTAGTAGCTGCAGAAGCAGCAATAACAGCAGCAGCAGCAGCGGCAGTAACAGCAGCAGTAGTAACAGCATCAGTAGCAGCAGCTGTAGTTTTACAGCAGCCGCAGCAGTAGCAGCAACATCAGTAGCAGTCATATAATGTTGTTGGTTGAGATGTATGAGTGTGAGCGAGGTTTGCCTCCTGGTTACTATGTAAATTTCTGCCACACCAACATTAGTAAGCACATTGTGTGTTAATAAGGTGTCTATTATGTGACTACCGTCTACATTCATAATATACATGGCTAGTCTTCACTTCATATACACTTATCATCTCATCAGTAATTTCTAGTAATTTGCCCAATTTAAAAACAGTGCATTTCCATCAATCATTTTTTTTTATGTATATATTGGAGGAACGACCAAAGTTATGATAGAAAATTTATTCAAAGCGGATCATCTGCTGTCTTGCATTACTCTTATATTCGTAGGGAGAATGGGAGGTAACCAGGTTTGAGCTAAGGAAGGGGAAGGGCACCTCCAATCATTATGAGGGTGTCTTACTTGATACAAGGCACAACAGGGTAGCTACAACGTGTAGCGCAAGCTCCACGCCAAGGTATTGGTCCAGTGTGAGTAGATAGGTATAGCACTGCGTACCTTGTTCCAAGGTTCGTAGGCTCGAGTCTCCTTCAGCCAGAGATCAGTGTTTGTGTATATTTCGCCTGCTTTTGCGAATTCCTTGCATTGTTAATATCCCTAGTAAGGCTGATGTATGCAGGGGATGAGATGAAAAGCTGTAAGCCTTCTCCCTGAAAGCTGGCTGCCTTGGATCAAAGTCTAGCGCAAGCTGGAATCCAAGGTATTGGTCCTTTGTGGGTAGATTGGTAAAGCATTGCGTACCTTGTTCCAAGGTTCGTAGGTTCGAGTCTCCTTCAGCCAGACATCAGTGTTTGTGTATATTTCGCCTGCTCTTGCGAATTCCTTGCATATATATATATATATATATATATATATATATATATATATATATATATATATATATATATATATATATATATATATCGCTATACCCATGGTCTGCACTTTAAACAAGTGCTATACCCATGGTCTGCTCTTTAAACCAGTACTATGCCCATGGTCTGCTCTTTAAACCAGTACTATGAACATGGTCTGCTCTTTAAACCAGTACTATGCCCATGGTCTGCACTTGAAACAAGTGCTATACCCATGGTCTGCTCTTTAAACCAGTACTATGCCCATGGTCTGCACTTTAAACCAGCACTATGCCCATGGTCTGCACTTTAAACAAGTGCTATGCCCATGGTCTGCTCTTTAAACCAGTACTATGCCCATGGTCTGCTCTTTAAACCAGTAGTGCCCATGGTCTGCTCTTTAAACCAGTGCTATACCCATGGTCTGCACTTTAAACCAGTACTATGCCCATGGTCTGCTCTTTAAACCAGTACTATACCCATGGTCTGCTCTTTAAACCAGTACTATGCCCATGGTCTGCTCTTTAAACCAGTACTATACCCATGGTCTGCTCTTTAAACCAGTACTATGCCCATGGTCTGCTCTTTAAACCAGTACTATGCCCATGGTCTGCACTTTAAACAAGTGCTATACACATGGTCTGCTCTTTAAACCAGTACTATGCCCATGGTCTGCTCTTTAAACCAGTACTATGCCCATGGTCTGCACTTTAAACAAGTGCTATACCCATGGTCTGCTCTTTAAACCAGTACTATGCCCATGGTCTGCACTTTAAACCAGTACTATGCCCATGGTCTGCACTTTAAACAAGTGCTATGCCCATGGTCTGCTCTTTAAACCAGTACTATGCCCATGGTCTGCTCTTTATACCAGTAGTGCCCATGTTCTGCTCTTTAAACCAGTGCTATACCCATGGTCTGCATTTTAAACAAGTGCTATACCCATGGTCTGCTATTTAAACCAATACTATGCCAATGGTCTGCTCTTTAAACCAGTACTGTGCCCATGGTCTGCTCTTTAAACCAGTACTATACCCATGGTCTGCTCTTTAAACCAGTACTATGCCCATGGTCTGCTCTTTAAACCAGTACTATGCCAATGGTCTGCACTTTAAACAAGTGCTATGCCCATGGTCTGCTCTTTAAACCAGTACTATGCCCATGGTCTGCTCTTTAAACCAGTACCATGCCAATGGCCTGCTCTTTAAACCAGTACTATGCCCATGGTCTGCACTTTAAACAAGTGATATACCCATGGTCTGCTCTTTTAACCAGTACTATGCCCATGGTCTGCACTTTAAACCAGTACTATGGTCATGGTCTGCACTTTAAACAAGTGCTATGCCCATGGTCTGCTCTTTAAACCAGTACTATGCCCATGGTCTGCTCTTTAAACCAGTACTATGCCCATGGTCTGCTCTTTAAACCAGTATTATGCCCATGGTCTGCTCTTTAAACCAGTACTATGCCCATGGTCTGCACTTTAAATCAGTACTGTGCCAATGGTCTGCACTTTAAACCAGTACTATACCCATGGTCTGCTCTTTAAACCAGTACTATGCCCATGGTCCACTTTAAACCAGTACTATGCCCATGGTCTGCACTTTAAACCAGTACTATACCCATGGTCTTCTCTTTAAACCAGTACTATGCCCATGGTCTGCACTTTAAACAAGTGCTATACCCATGGTCTGCTCTTTAAACCAGTACTATGCCCATGGTCTGCACTTTAAACAAGTGTTATACCCATGGTCTGCTCTTTAAACCAGCACTATGCCCATGGTCTGCATTTTAAACCAGTACTATGCCCATGGTCTGCACTTTAAACAAGTGCTATGCCCATGGTCTGCTCTTTAAACCAGTACTATGCCCATGGTCTGCTCTTTAAACCAGTAGTGCCCATGGTCTGCTCTTTAAACCAGTACTATACTCATGGTCTTCACTTTAAACAAGTGCTATACCCATGGTCTGCTCTTTAAACCAGTACTATGCCAATGGTCTGCTCTTTAAACCAGTACTGTGCCCATGGTCTGCTCTTTAAACCAGTACTATACCCATGGTCTGCTCTTTAAATCAGTACTATGCCCATGGTCTGCTCTTTAAACCAGTACTATGCCCATGGTCTGCACTTTAAACAAGTGCTATACACATGGTCTGCTCTTTAAACCAGTACTATACCCATGGTCTGCTCTTTAAACCAGTACTATGCCCATGGTCTGCACTTTAAACAAGTGCTATACCCATGGTCTGCTCTTTAAACCAGTACTATGCCCATGCTCTGCACTTTAAACCAGTACTATGCCCATGGTCTGCACTTTAAACAAGTGCTATGCCCATGGTCTGCTCTTTAAACCAGTACTATGCCCATGGTCTGCGCTTTATACCAGTAGTGCCCATGGTCTGCTCTTTAAACCAGTGCTATACCCATGGTCTGCACTTTAAACAAGTGCTATACCCATGGTCTGCTATTTAAACCAATACTATGCCAATGGTCTGCTCTTTAAACCAGTACTGTGCCCATGGTCTGCTTTTTAAACCAGTACTATACCCATGGTCTGCTCTTTAAACCAGTACTATGCCCATGGTCTGCTCTTTAAACCAGTACTCTGCCCATGGTCTGCACTTTAAACCAGTACTATGCCAATGGTCTGCACTTTAAACAAGTGCTATGCCCATGGTCTGCTCTTTAAACCAGTACTATGCCCATGGTCTGCTCTTTAAACCAGTATTATGCCAATAGCCTGCTCTTTAAACCAGTACTATGCCCATGGTCTGCACTTTAAACAAGTGATATACCCATGGTCTGCTCTTTTAACCAGTACTATGCCCATGGTCTGCACTTTAAACCAGTACTATGGTCATGGTCTGCATTTTAAACAAGTGCTATGCCCATGGTCTGCTCTTTAAACCAGTACTATGCCCATGGTCTGCTCTTTAAACCAGTACTATGCCCATGGTCTGCTCTTTAAACCAGTATTATGCCCATGGTTTGCTCTTTAAACCAGTACTATGCCCATGGTCTGCACTTTAAACCAGTACTGTGCCAATGGTCTGCACTTTAAACAAGTACTATACCCATGGTCTGCTCTTTACACCAGTACTATGCCCATGGTCCACTTTAAACCAGTACTATGCCCATGGTCTGCACTTTAAACCAGAACTATACCCATGGTCTGCTCTTTAAACCAGTACTATGCCCATGGTCTGCACTTTAAACAAGTGCTATACCCATGGTCTGCTCTTTAAACCAGTACTATGCCCATGGTCTGCACTTTAAACAAGTGTTATACCCATGGTCTGCTCTTTAAACCAGCACTATGCCCATGGTCTGCACTTTAAACCAGTACTATGCCCATGGTCTGAACAAACACTATGCCCATGGTCTGCGCTCTGAACAAACATTATGCCCATGCTCTGCGCTCTGAACAAACACTATGCCCATGCTCTGCGCTCTGAACAAACACTATGCCCATGGTCTGCGCTCTGAATAAACACTATGCCCATGGTCTGCGCTCTGAACAAACACTATGCCCATGGTCTGCGCTCTGAACAAACACTATGCCCATGCTCTGCGCTCTGAACAAACACTATGCCCATGCTCTGCGCTCTGAACAAACACTATGCCCATGGTCTGTGCTCTGAACAAACACTATGCCCATGCTCTGCGCTCTGAACAAACACTATGCCCATGGTCTGCGCTCTGAATAAACACTTTGCCCATGGTCTACGCTCTAAACAAACACTATGCCCATGGTCTGCGCTCTGAACACTGCCCATGGTCTGCGCTCTGAACAAACACTATGCCCATGGAAATAAATGGTATAAAATACCGACACAATGGCAATATAAACACAAATGCAGTATAATGTGATCCTTTATTGACTACGTTTCGCCCACACAGTGGGCTTTTTCAAGTCACAAACAGAACTACCTGGGGTGGAAGGAAAGCGAGTATTTATAGTCCGGCTGAGGTCAGGTGAAGAATGCTGCATCTGATGATGTACCGAGTTGGGTTGTAGAGTCTAAAAACTTGGGTAGCTTGGAAAGGAGACTGGACAAGTTTGTGAGCAGACCTTCTACAGTGTTCTTATGTGGGATAGCGATGAAGAAGTTTCTTGGCAAGTGGTTCAGCTATGTTATAGAAGCCACTATTCTGGTTGAAGTTGTCGGATATAGAAATAAGTGATGATTCCAGGATTCTTCGGTATTGGGTGTTGTCTTCTGTGGCGATAAGTCTTGAGTTTCTGTAGTTTATCAAGTGGTTGTGTGAATTACGGTGTTGTACGCATGCATTCCTTGTGTCGTCAGACCTGCTTGCGTATTGGTGTTCTGAAATACGTGTTTGGAGGTCATTACAAGGGATTATGTATACCCCTGCAGAAGACAACACCCAATACCGAAGAATCCTGGAATCATCACTTATTTCTATATCCGACAACTTCAACCAGAATAGTGGCTTCTATAACATAGCTGAACCACTTGCCAAGAAACTTCTTCATCGCTATCCCACATAAGAACACTGTAGAAGGTCTGCTCACAAACTTGTCCAGTCTCCTTTCCAAGCTACCCAAGTTTTTAGACTCTACAACCCAACTCGGTACATCATCAGATGCAGCATTCTTCACCTGACCTCAGCCGGACTATAAATACTCGCTTTCCTTCCACCCCAGGTAGTTCTGTTTGTGACTTGAAAAAGCCCACTGTGTGGGCGAAACGTAGTCAATAAAGGATCACATTATACTGCATTTGTGTTTATATTGCCACTATGCCCATGGTCTGCGCTCTGAACAAACACTATGCCCATGGTCTGTGCTCTGAACAAACACAATGCCCATGGTCTGCGCTCTGAACAAACACTGCCAATGGTCTGCTCTCTGAACAAACACTATGCCCATGGTCTGCGCTCTGAACAAACACTATGCCCATGGTCTGCGCTCTGAACAAACACTATGCCCATGGTTTGCCCTCTGAACAAATACTATGCCCATGGTCTGCACTTTAAACCAGTACTATGCCCATGGTCTGAACAAACACTATGCTCATGGTCTGCGCTCTGAACAAACACAATGCCCATGGTCTGCGCTCTGAACACTATGCCCATGGTCTGCGCTCTGAACAAACACTATGCCCATGCTTTGCCCTCTGAACAAATACTATGCCCATGGTCTACGCTCTGAACAAACACTATGCCCATGGTCTGCGCTCTGAACAAACACTATGCCCATGGTCTGCGCTTTGAACAAACTCTATGCCCATGGTCTGCGCTCTGAACAAGCACAATGCCCATGGTCTGCGCTCTGAACAAACACTATGCCCATGGTCTGAGCTCAACAAACAATATGCCCATGGTCTGCGCTCTAAATAAATACTATGCCCATGGTCTGAGCTCTGAACAAACACTTGCCCATGGTCTGCGCTCTGAACAAACACTATGCCCATGGTCTGAGCTCAACAAACAATATGCCCATGGTCTGCGCTCTGAACAAACACTATGCCCATGGTCTGCGCTCTAAATAAATACTATGCCCATGGTCTGAGCTCTGAACAAACACTATGCCCATGGTCTGCGCTCAATAAACACTATGCCCATGGTCTGCGCTCAATAAACACTATGCCCATAGTCCGCTCTAAATAAAAACTATGCCCATGGTCTGCGCTCTGAACAAACACTATGCCCATGGTCTGCGCTCTGAACAAACACAATGCCCATGGTCTACGCTCTGAACAATCAGTGCCCATGGTCTGAGCTCAACAAACAATATACCCATGGTCTGCGCTCTGAACAAACACTATGCCCATGGTCTGCGCTCTAAAACACTATGACCATGGTCTGCGCTCTGAACAAACACTGTGCCCATGGTCTGCGCTCTGAACAAACACTGTGCCCATGGTCTGCGCTCTGAGCAAGCACTATGCCCATGGTCTGCGCTCTGAACAAACACTATGCCCATGGTCTGCACTCTGAACAAACACTATACCCATGGTCTGCGCTCTGAACAAACACTATGCCCATGGTCTGCGCTCTGAACAAACACTATGCCCATGGTCTGCGCTCTGAACAAACACTATGCCCATGGTCTGCGCTCTGAACAAACACTATGCCCATGGTCTGCGCTCTGAGCAAACACTATGCCCATGGTCTGCCCTCTGAACAAACACTATGCCCATGGTCTGCACTGAACAAACGCTGCCCATGGTCTGTGCTCTGTACAAACACTATGCCCATGGTCTGCGCTCTGAGCAAACACTGCCCATGGTCTGCGCTCTGAACAAACACTATGCCCATGGTCTGCGCTCTGAACAAACACTATGCCCATGGTCTGCGCTCTGAACAAACACTATGCCCATGGTCTGCGCTCTGAGCAAACACTATGCCCATGGTCTGCGCTCTGAACAAACACTATGCCCATGGTCTGCTCTCTGAACAAACTATACCCATGGTCTGCGCTCTGAACAAACACTATGCCCATGGTCTACGCTCTGAACAAACACTATGCCCATGGTCTGCGCTCTGAACAAACACTGTGCCCATGGTCTGCGCTCTGAACAAACACAATGCCCATGGTCTGCGCTCTGAACAAAAAGTATGCCCATGGTCTGCGCTCTGAATATGTACTGTGCCCATGGTCAGCTCTTTGAGCAAACACTATGCCCATGGTCTGCCCTCTGAACAAACACTATACCCATGGTCTGCGCTCTGAACAAACACTATGCACATGGTCTGCTCTGAACAAACACTATGCCCATGGTCTGCGCTCTGAAACACTATGCCCATGGTCTGCGCTCTGAACAAACATTATGCACATGTTCTGTGCTCTAAATAAACACTATGCCCATGGTCTGCGCTCTGAACAAACTATGCCCATGGTCTGCGCTCTGAACAAACACTATGCCCATAGTCTGCGCTCTGAACAAACTATGCCCATGGTCTGCGCTCTGAACAAACTATGCCCATGGTCTGCGCTCTGAACAAACACTATGCCCATGGTCTGCGCTCTGAACAAACTATGCCCATGGTCTGCGCTCTGAACAAACTATGCCCATGGTCTGCGCTCTGAACAAACACTATGCCCATGGTCTGCGCTCTGAACAAACTATGCCCATGGTCTGCGCTCTGAACAAACACTATGCCCATGGTCTGCGCTCTGAGCAAACACTGCCCATGGTCTGTGCTCTGAACAAACACTATGCCCATGGTTTGCCCTCTGAACAAACACTATGCCCATGGTCTGCTCTGAACAGACACTATGCCCATGGTCTGCGCTCTGAACAAACACTATGCCCATGGTCTGCGCTCTGAACAAACACTATGCCCATGGTTTGCCCTCTGAACAAACACTATGCCCATGGTCTGCTCTGAACAGACACTATGCCCATTGTCTGCCCTGAACAAACACTATGCCCCTGGTCTGCGCTCTAAACAAACACTATGCCCATGGTCTGCACTCTGAACAAACACTATGCCCATGGTTTGCCCTCTGAACAAACACTATGCCCATGGTCTACGCTCTGAACAAACACTAATGCCCATGGTCTGCGCTCTGAACAAACACTATGCTCATGGTCTGCGCTCTGAACAAACACTATGCCCATGGTCTGCGCTCTGAACAAACACTATGCCCATGGTCTGCGCTCTGAACAAACAATATGCCCATGGTCTGCGCTCTGAACAAACACTATGCCCATGGTCTGCGTTCTGAACAAACTATGCCCATGGTCCGCTCTGAACAAACTCTATACCCATGGTTTGCGCTCTGAACAAACACTATGCCCATGGTCTGCGCTCTGAACAAACACTATGCCCATGGTCTGCGCTCTGAACAAACACTATGCCCATGGTCTGCGCTCTGAACAAACTATACCCATGGTCTGCGCTCTGAACAAACACTATGCCCATGGTCTGCGCTCTGAACAAACACTATGCCCATGGTCTGCGCTCTGAACAAACACTATGCCCATGGTCTGCGCTCTGAGCAAACACTATGCCCATGGTCTGCGCTCTGAACAAACACTATGCCCATGGTCTGCACTCTGAACAAACACTGCCCATGGTCTGTTCTCTGAACAAACACTATGCCCATGGTCTGCGTTCTGAGCAAACACTATGCCCATGGTCTGCGCTCTGAACAAACACTATGCCCATGGTCTGCACTCTGAACAAACACTGCCCATGGTCTGTGCTCTGAACAAACACTATGCCCATGGTCTGCGCTCTGAACAAACACTATGCCCATGGTCTGCGCTCTGAACAAACTATGCCCATGGTCTGCGCTCTGAACAAACACTATGCCCATGGTCTGCACTCTGAGCAAACACTGCCCATAGTCTGTGCTCTGAACAAACACTATGCCCATGGTCTGCGCTCTGAACAAACACTATGCCCATGGTCTGTGCTCAGAACAAACACTATGCCCATGGTCTGCGTTCTGAGCAAGCACTATGCCCATGGTCTGCGCTCTGAACAAACACTATGCCCATGGTCTGCGTTCTGAACAAACACTATGCCCATGGTCTGCATTCTGAGCAAACACTATGCCCATAGTCTGCATTCTGAGCAAACACTATGCCCATGGTCTGCATTCTGAGCAAACACTATGCCCATGGTCTGCGTTCTGAGCAAACACTATGCCCATGTGGGACATGTAAAAAAATGCTTGGAAATAAATCCAGAATCACATGCAACCTCTGCTTTTCCAGACATCATATCTCTTGTAGTAGTCTAAATACAGCCTCAAAAAATGACCTCGAACTAGCAAGATGTTTCTGGTTGTGCAATAAAGATATGGAACTTTG
Source organism: Cherax quadricarinatus (assembly GCF_038502225.1). Lineage (NCBI taxonomy): Eukaryota > Metazoa > Arthropoda > Malacostraca > Decapoda > Parastacidae > Cherax > Cherax quadricarinatus. The sequence continues at coordinate 17,736,834 of NC_091304.1, read as the reverse complement.
GGCAGGTGTCAGAAATTTACTAAGGAGATAATAAATGATAAAAATAATCAAGAAAACAAAGATGACCTCTTGGATAGTCTACTAAAAATATATAAAACATGGGAGAAAGTGATAGGAGTGAACCAATAAATGCAGAATGCCCATACCACAGCAGATGACTCGAAACTATCTCGTCACCCACATAGTGCTAAACCAGACCCATCCCCAGTCATAGCACTAATACCCACAGCGCTGGTGCTAGCCCAGGCTCAGCCCCCCAGCCCCAGTGCTGACTCAGTTTCAGCCCCCAACCTTATTGCCAGTCCCGACTCTACTAGAGACCCTACCACAGCCACCACTAAAACCTTAAATATACAACCATCATTGCACAAGACCATAGCCCACAGTACAGATGTAGGAGAGGAGTCTTCTTCTTCTTCCTCTATTGAGGAAAGTAGATAGAATCGAGGACGGGGTGGCCCTGGCTTGGATACTGAGGTTCATAGTGCAGTCCCAGAACCTGCAGAAATTGACAACACACATCCCAACAATTTTATCCAACCAAAAGTGAAATTGTGCAAATACTATGCTTGGGCATTTGTAAGCAAGGAATATCAAGAAAAAAAATGGGACATGCAACTTTGAGCATCCCAAAAAATGTAGCGACTTCATATTTAAAGGAGTGTGTCGTTCTTCTTCCTGTACTTTCTTTCACCCAAAAATGTATCACTTCTCGGTCCTCTGAAAGCAGTGTTACAACATCAACGGCCCTGCATACCATCGAAAAGGGACCAGGAGGCACAGACCCCACAAGACAAACAATAGTAGCTACGACAATCCAACTCCAGGTGATTTTTTAGTGGCAGGAAACGAAAAAAGAAAATGGAAGGAAATAACAAAAATAGTCCACCACCTTGGAGCCTTGTTTGACTGGAGGCGCAGCCAGTGACCACCCATGGACCTCCAGAACTACAGCTACTGATGCCAATAACAAAATCCCCCCCCCCCAACAAACACAGAATACAACCTCGTTCATGTTTGCTAATATACAGGGCTTAAGCCATCCACCAAAAACAAAATACCTTTTATTAGTGTTTGCATGTTTGCAGCCTTCACAGAGACCCACACGAAAGATCACTTTGACAGTGAAATATGGATAAGTGGGTACAACCTTTTTAGATGTGACAGAAAGAACAGGCAACAAGGAGGGGTTGGCCTGTATGTCAAAGAGTCGCTCATCTGCACGGAGTTGCTGAACACCACAAATGATGTAGATGAAGTTCTATCAATAAAGATCGAGAACCAAAGCCTAGTCATCGTGGTGTATATAAGCCACTATATGCAACCTCCCAACAGTTCAAGGAACAGCTACTGAAAATTGATTACTGTCTGGAAAGCCTTCCAGCTCCATCCTCAAACATCTTACTGCTTGGTGATTTCAACCTAAGGCATACAAAATAATGTTATAGCTGAAACAATCCCCTGAGGTAGCGCAGATGAAAGGTCACACACACACATGAGCTACTAAGTCTCTGCAATAAACACACCTTAAGCCAGCAGATAGTGGAGCCAACAAGACTAGAAAACACACCTGACCTTATCTTCACAAATAATTTTAAGAGACATAACAATATCAAAAACAACTAATTCCAATTACAATCCAATTTAAGACCAGACTTACATGCACAGGGGTCCTGGTCAGCAAAATACAACTTCAACAACAAGAACATCAACTGGGACCAGGTAAACCATGTCTTAAATGAAACATATTGGGAAGATAACTTAAATAACATGCATTCAAACCAATGCCTTGAAAGTATCAACTTCCTGGCAGCTGAAGCATGTTCTAGGCATATTCCCCTAAGAAAGAAGAAGAGTAGGAGTAAACTGGAGAGAAAAAGACGCTCCCTCTACAGAAGACGACGAAGAATCACTGAGGTCCTCAGGAACGCTAGAATATCTGACACACGGAAGGAGGTGCTGACCAGGGAAGTGGAAACTATCGAACTTAAGTTAAAGGACTCTTACAGGAACCAGGAGAGACAGGAGGAGCTTAAAGCTATTAGTGAAATTGAAAGAAATTCGAAAAATTTCTTTTCATTTGCCAAAAACAAGGCAAATACCACATCTAGTATCGGGCCCTTACTCAGACAGGATGGGACTTACACAGATGACAACAAGGAAATGAGTGAAATACTGAAATCCCAGTACGACTGTGTTTAGTAAGCCACTAATCAGTCTGAGGATAAACGACCCAAATGATTTCTTCATGAATGAGCCTCAAAACTCCATAAATGCATGCCAGATTTCCGACATTACCCTAACTTCGATAGACTTTGAAAAAATCATTGACAACATGCCCATGCACTCATTCCCAGGCCCAGACTCGTGGAACTCTGTGTTCATTAAGAACTGCAAGAAACCCATCTCACGTGCCCTAAGTACACTATGGAGAAGGAGCTTGGACATGGGTGAAATTCCACAGTCACTTAAAACAACGGATATAGCCCCCACTCCACAAAAGTGGCAGCAAAGCATTAGCTAAGAACTATAGACTAATAGCTCTAACGTCCCACATCATAAAAATCTTTGAAAGAGTGCTAAGAAGAAGGATTGCAAACCACCAGGATTCCCAAAAACTGCACAATCCAGGGCAACATGGGTTCAGGGTAGGTCGCTCCTGCCTCTCACAACTACTGGATCACTATGATATGGCCTTGGATGCACTGGAAGAAAATCAGAATGCAGATGTAATAAACACAGACTTTGCGAAAGCGCTTGTCAAATGCGATCATGACGTAATAGCGCACAAAATACGTGCTAAAGGAATACCTGGCAAAGTGGGGAGATCGATCTTCAGCTTCCTAACCAATCGAACACAAAGAGTAGTGGTCAACAGAGTTAAATCGGAGGCTCCCTTAGTGAAGAGCCCTGTTCCACAAGGCACAGTACTTGCCCCCATCCTGTTCCTCATCCTCATATCAGACATATACAGAGATGTAACCCACAGCACCGTATCATCCTTTGCAGACGATACTAGGATCTGCATGAGGCTGTCATCTATTGAGGACACGGTTAACCTCCAAGAAGATATAAACAAAGTTTTCCAGTGGGCAACGGAAAACAATATGATGTTCAATGAGGACAAACTCCAGCTACTCCGTTATGGAAAACTGGAGGAGATAATAACTAGAACAGAGTATACTACAAACTCTGGGCATACAATAGAGCGGAAAAATAATGTAAGGGACCTGGGAGTAGTAATGTCTGAGGATCTCACTTTCAAGGATCACAACAGTGCCACGATCACAAGTGCAAAGAAAATGATAGGATGGATAATGAGAACGTTCAAAACGAGAGATGCCAAGCCAATGATGATCCTTTTCAAATCACTTGTTCTCTCTAGGTTGGAATACTGCTGTACATTAACATCTCCATTCAAAGCAGATGAAATTGCAGATCTAGAGAGTGTACAGAGAACCTTTACTGCACGTATAAGTTCTGTCAAGCACCTTAACTACTGGGAACGCTTGGAAGCACTTGACTTGTACTCGTTGGAACGCAGGAGAGAGAGATATATCATAATCTACACTTGGAAAATGTTGGAAGGAATGGTCCCGAATCTGCACACAGAAATTACTCCCTACGAAAGCAAAAGACTGGGCAGGCGATGCAAAATGCCCCCAATAAAAAGTAGGGGCGCCATTAGTACATTAAGAGAAAACACCACAAGTGTCCGAGGCCCAAGACTGTTCAACAGCCTCTCATCAAGCATTAGGGGAATTACCAATAAACTCTTGGCTGCCTTCAAGAGGGAGCTGGACAGATACCTAAATTCAGTGCCGGATCAGCCGGGCTGTGGTTCGTACGTTGGGCTGCGTTCCGCCAGGAGTACCAGCCTTGTTGATCAGGCGGGATCCACCGGGAGGCCTGGTCGTGGACCGGGCCGCGGGGGCGTTGATCCCCGGAGTAACCTCCAGGTACACTCCAGGTATGGTCTGCGCTCTGAAAAAACGCTATGCCCATGGTCTGCGCTCTGAACAAACGCTATGCCCATGGTCTGCGCTCTAAACAAGTACTGTGCCCATGGTCTGTGCTCAGGAAATGTGAATATCTTTAGGGACAGGTCAACACCCGCGGCTATTGTGGCCAGCAATCCGCAGACATAATTTCCACTTACCTCCAGCTCTCGTATCACAGTCTACTGGAAACTTATGATGTTCTGTAATGATGTGTGTTCTGTGGTGGTGTGTGTTCTGTGGTTGTGTGTGTTCTGTGGTGGTGTGTGTTCTGTGGTTGTGTGTGTTCTGTGGTGGTGTGTTCTGTGGTGATGTGTCTTCTGTGGTGGTGTGTGTTCTGTGGTGGGGTGTGTTCTGTGGTGGTGTGTTTTCTGTGTTGGTGTGTTCTGTGGTGGTGTGTTCTGTGTTGGTGTGTTCTGCGGTGGTGTGTGTTCTGTGGTGGTGTGTTCTGTGGTGGTGTGTGTTCTGTGGTGGTGTGTGTTCTGTGGTGGTGTGTTCTGTGGTGGTGGTGTGTTCTGTGGTGGTGTGTGTTCTGTGGTGGTGTGTGTTCTGTGGCGATGTGTTCTGTGGTGGTGTGTTCTGTGGTGGTGTGTTCTGTGTTGGCGTGTGTTCTGTGGTGTGTGTTCTGTGGGATGTGTGTTCTGTGGTGGTGTGTGTTCTGTGGTGTGTGTTCTGTGGCGGTGTGTGTTCTGTGGTGGTGTGTGTTCTGTGGTGTTGTGTGTACTGTGTTGGTGTGTGTTCTGTGGTGGTGTGTGTTATGTAGTGGTGTCTTCTGTAGTGGGGTGTGTTCTGTGGTGATGTGTGTTCTGTGGTGGTGTGTGTTCTGTGATGGTGTGGTCTGTGTTTGTTTCTGTTCTGTGGTGATGTGTGTTCTGTGTTGGTGTGTGTTCTGTGGTGGTGTGTGTTCTGTGGTGGTGTGTGTTCTCTGGGATGTGTGTTCTGTAATGATGTGTGTTCTGTGGTGGTGTGTGTTCTGTGGTTGTGTGTGCTCTGTGGTGGTGTGTTCTTTGGTGATGTGTCTTCTGTGGTGGTGTGTGTTCTGTGGTGGGGGTGTGTTCTGTGGTGGTGTGTTTTCTGTGTTGGTGTGTTCTGTGGTGGTGTGTACTGTGTTGGTGTGTTCTGCGGTGGTGTGTGTTCTGTGGTGGTGTGTTCTGTGGTGGTGTGTGTTCTGTGGTGGTGTGTGTTCTGTGGTGGTGTGTTCTGTGGTGGTGGTGTGTTCTGTGGTGGTGTGTGTTCTGTGGTGGTGTGTGTTCTGTGGCGATGTGTTCTGTGGTGGTGTGTTCTGTGGTGGTGTGTTCTGTGTTGGCGTGTATTCTGTGGTGGTGTGTGTTCTGTGGGATTTGTGTTCTGTTGTGGTGTGTGTTCTGTGGTGGTGTGTGTTCTGTGGTGTGTGTTCTGTGGCGGTGTTTGTTCTGTGGTGGTGTGTGTTCTGTGGTGTTGTGTGTACTGTGTTGGTGTGTGTTCTGTGGTGGTGTGTGTTCTGTAGTGGTGTGTTCTGTAGTGGGATGTGTTCTGTGGTGATGTGTGATCTGTGGTGGTGTGTGTTCTGTGTTGGTGTGGTCTGTGTTTGTGTTTCTGTTCTGTGGTGATGTGTGTTCTGTGTTGGTGTGTGTTTTGTGGTGGTGTGTGTTCTGTGGTGGTGTGTGTTCTGTGGTGTGTTCCGTGGTGGTGTGTGTTCTGTGGTGGTGTGTGTTCTGTGGTGTGTGTTCCGTGGTGGTGTGTGTTCTGTGGTAATGTGTGCTCTGCGGTGGTGTGTTCTGTGGTGTGTGTTCTGTGGTGGTGTGTTCTGTGGTGGTGTGTGTTCTGTGGTGGTGTGTGTTCTGTGGTGGAGACTGCTCTGTGGTGGTGTGTGTTCTATGGTGGTGTATGTGTTCTGCGCTGGTGTGTTCTGTGATGGTGTGTGTTCTGTGGTGGTGTGTGTTCTGTGGTGTTCTGTAGTGGTGTGTGTTCTGTGGTTCTGTGTTCAGTGGTGGAGTGTGTTCTGTGGTTGTGTGTGTTCTGCAGTGATGTGTGTTCTGTGGTGCTGTGTGTTCTGTGGTGCTGTGTGTTCTGTGGTGGTGTGTGTTCCGTGGTGGTGTGTTCTGTGGTGTTGTGTTCTGTGGTGGTGTGTGTTCTATGGTGGTGTGTGTTCTGTAATTGTGTATGTTCTGTGGTGGTGTGTGTTCTGTAGTTTTGTGTGTTCTGTGGTGGTGTGTGTTCCCTGGTGGTGTGTGTTCAGTAGTGGTGTGTGTTCTGTGGTGGTGTGTGTTCTGTGGTGGTGTATGTTTTGTGGTGATGTGTGTTATGTGGTGGTGTGCGTTCTGTAGTGGTGTATGTTCTGTGGTGGTGTGTGTTCTATGATGGTGTGTGTTCTGTGGTGGTTTGTGTTCTGTGGTTATGTGTGTTGTTTGGTGGTGTGTGTTGAGTAGTGGTGTATGTTCTGTGGTGGTGTGTGTTCTGTGATGGTGTGTGTTCTGTGGTGGTGTGTGTTCTGTAGTGGTGTGTGTTCTGTGGTGGAGTGTGTTCTGTGGTGGTGTGTTTTTTGGTGGTGTGTGTTCTGTGGTGGTGTGTGTTCAGAAGTGGTGTATGTTCTGTGGTGGTGTGTGTTCTGTGATGGTGTGTGTTCTGTGGTGGTGTGTGTTCTGTGGTGGTGTGTGTTCTGTGGTGGAGTGTGTTCTGTGGTGGTGTGTGCTCAGAAGTGGTGTATGTTCTGTGTTGGAGTGTGTTCTGTGATGGTGTGTGTTCTGTGGTGGTGTGTGTTCTGTAGTGGTTTGTGTTCTGTGGTGGTGTGTGGTCTGTGGTGGGGTGTGTTCTGTGGTGGTGTGTATTCTGTGGTGGTGTGTGTTCTGTGGTGTTGTGTTCTGTGGTGATGTGTGTTCTGTGGAGGTGTGTGTTCTTTGGTGGTGTGTGTTCTGTGGTGGTGTGTGTTCTGTGGTGGTGTGTGTTCTGTAGTGGTGTGTCTTTTCTGTGGTGTTGTGTGTTCTGTGTTGGTGTGTGTTCTGTGGTGGTGTATGTTCTGTGGTGGTGTGTTCTGTAGTGGTGTGTCTTCTGTGGTGGTGTGTTCTGTGGTGGTGTGTGTTCAGAAGTGGTGTATGTTCTGTGGTGGTGTGTGTTCTGTGATGGTGTGTGTTCTGTGGTGGTGTGTGTTCTGTGGTGTGTGTTCTGTGGTGGAGTGTGTTCTGTGGTGGTGTGTGTTCAGAAGTGGTGTATGTTCTGTGGTGGTGTGTGTTCTGTGATGGTGTGTGTTCTGTGGTGATGTGTGTTCTGTAGTGGTGTGTGTTCTGTGGTGGTGTGTGGTCTGTGGTGGGGTGTGTTCTGTGGTGGTGTGTATTCTGTGGTGGTGTGTGTTCTGTGGTGTTGTGTTCTGTGGTGATGTGTTTTCTGTGGTGGTGTGTGTTCTTTGGTGGTGTGTGTTCTGTGGTGGTGTGTGTTCTGTGGTGGTGTGTGTTCTGTAGTGGTGTATGTTCTGTGGTTGCGTGTGTTCTGTAGTGGTGTATGTTCTGTGGTTGTGTGTGTTCTGTAGTTTTGTCTGTTCTGAGGTGGTGTGTGTTCAGTAGTGATGTATGTTCTGTGGTTATGTGTGTTCTGTGGTGGTGTGTGTTCAGTAGTGATGTATGTTCTGTGGTGGTGTGTGTTCTATGATGGTGTGTGTTTTGTGGTGGTGAGTGTTCTGTAGTGGTGTGTGTTCTGTGGTGGTGTGTGTTCTGTGGTGGTGTGTGTTCTTTGGTGGTGTGTGTTCTGTGGTGGTGTGTGTTCTGTAGTGGTGTGTGTTCTGTGGTGGTGTGTGTTCTGTGGTGGTGTGTGTTCTGTGGTGGTGTGTGTTCAGAAGTGGTGTATGTTCTGTGGTGGTGTGTGTTCTGTGGTGGTGTGTGTTTTCTGTGGTGTTGTGTGTTCTGTGTTGGTGTGTTTTCTCTGGTGGTGCGTGTTATGTGGTGGTGTGTGTTCTGTAGTGGTGTGTGTTCATGTGGTGGTGTGTGTTCTGTGGTAGTGTGTCCTCTGTGGTGGTGTGTGTTCTGTAGTGCTGTGTGTTCTGTGGTGGTGTGTGTTCTGTGGTGGTGTGTGTCTTGTGGTGGTGTGTGCTCAGAAGTGGTGTATGTTCTGTGGTGGTGTGTGTTCTGTGGTGGTCTGTGTTCTGTGATAGTGTGTGTTCTGTGGTGGTGTGTGTTCTGTGGTGGAGTGTGTTCTGTGGTGTTGTGTGTTCTGTCGTGGTGTGTGTTCTGTGGTGGTGTGTGTTCTGTAGTGGTGTGTGTTCTGTGGTGGTGTGTGTTCAGAAGTGTTGTATGTTCTGTGGTGGTGTGTGTTCTCTGATGGTGTGTTTTGTGGTGGTGTGTGTTCTGTGGTGGTGTGTGCTCTGTGGTGGAGTGTGTTCTGTGGTGTTGTGTGTTCTGTGGTGGTGTGTGTTCTGTGGTGGTGTGTGTTCTGTAGTGGTGTGTGTTCTGCAGTGGTGTGTGTTCTGTGGTGGGGTGTGTTCTGTGGGGCGTATTCTGTGGTGGTGTGTTATGTGGTGTTGTGTTCTGTGGTGGTGTGTGTTCTGTGGTGGTGTGTTCTGTAGTGGGGTGTGTTTGTGGTGGTGAGTGTTCTGTGGTAGTGTGTATTCTGCAGTGGTGGTGTGTTCTTTTGTAGTGTGTGTTCTGTGGTGGTGTGTGTTCTGTGGTGGTGTGTGTTCTGTGGTGGTGTGTTCTGTGGTGGTGTGTGTTCTGTGGTGGTGTGTGTTCTGTAGTGGTGTGTGTTCTGTGGCGGTGTGTGTTCTGCAGTGGTGCGTGTTTTGTGGTGTGTGTTTTGTGGTGGTGTGTGTTTTTTAGTGTAGGGTGTTCTGTGGTGGTGTGTGTTCTGTGGTGGTGTTTGTTCTGTGGTTGTGTGTGTTCTGTGGTGGTGTGTGTTCTGTAGTGGTGTGTGTTCTTTGATGGTATGTGTTCTGTGGTAGTGTGTGTTCTGTGGTGGTGTGTGTTCTGTGGTGGTGTGTGTTCTGTGGTGTTACAAAAAACGCGATTCTAAAAGCTTAGAGATCTCCAGTGAATACTAGAAAGGACTGCCCTTCTAGCATCCAGCCTGTTACTGGGTTTTCGTAACAAGTAGTCAGTATCCTTGTCCAATTATCCATTAAAATTCAGTATTATTCAATAGTGCTTCAGGATTACAACTGGTAGGCTACTAACTAGAGAAATTAAAATTTAATAAATTTATTAAGTCTAGAGGTATATTATCAAATTAAATTAATCACAGCAATCAAAATAAAATCAATCTCTCGAGTTCAATATTATTGTGCTGAAAGCACATATCACATTTATAATTCTTAAGTACCGTCTGGTACATTAACATTTAATAAGATATTACAAATATGTACAAGTAAGTTTGTGTATGCGTGTAAGTGCTCTAAGTAGTTCACTATGTCTCACGACTCGAATAAGACTTAAACAAGTGACCGACAAAGTCCTCAAATAAACTAACTTCTTGACCGACTGGCAACCCGAACAGTCTGCTTGAACAACAAAGAATGCTAAGCCCAATAGCAATGCAATATGCGACTGCGACACAGAATCAGGAACTGAGAGATAATATAACGACACTAAGTAGGGACCATCAGCAGATCCTCCACAAAAGTTACAAAACTCCCATACTACTGAATCTAAGTTCAGCATAGGAAAAACCCTGACTGTGACAATACACAGAAACCAGTACAAAATTAGGTCAGAAGCTATAGCTAAGGACCTGAGATGTTCAGAGTGTCTATGTGACACACAACCTCAGTACAACGTCGAAAATCACTAAGTCTATACAATGTTCTGTGAACAGAGTTCTACAGAACTAACAAGAATAATGAGACAGACAATCTGTCCAACCACCAAGCGAGTCTAGAGCAGACTGAATACTTCACGAGAGGTGAGGACACCCCCCCCTCGAACACGTGATAGCTCCGTGGACAGCACAGCTCAGAAGCCGGCAGTATAACGAGCGACAAGCGATAATTACAGTAGTTTGACCACATATTATGTACATCCTAACAACATAAGTCAAATAACAATATAACAGTCAAATAATAATATAAAGTCATACATTTACGATTTAGCTATTATCGCAAATATAAGCAATATAAAATTAAATGAAAAGGTAATATACATTATATATACATAATAATCATTGTAACCCATTCAGGGGTTGCAACACCCCCCCCAACACGACAGAGGGTCGCACTAGGAGTTGCATTAATGTCTTTCACATTATTTCTGATTACTCATATCAATACAATTTAATATAAATAATAATCAAAGTCACTCTTGTGCCAAGCACCGCTACAATTTCACAGCGTCCGTCACTAGGATATGCCCCTAGTACTAGGGCAGTACACAGTATCGTATCTCTGCATACTCGTGGTTATGTACATCAGTGTAGAGACAGGATAGCGCTGACAAGGAGGGCATGTTGAGGCTCGATCATAGTAGAGGAGACTGCATTCCACTCTTAAGTAGTGGTTGTGGAATGCGAGGCAGTTTGAACATCTGAGTATGAAACAGCTTAAGGTGTGTAGTGAGGGGGGGTCTGCGACAGGACAGTGTTGCGTCACGCAGTACATCACCCGCACCACACTACTCACTCAACACTCAGCTTATCTCCTCCTCACACAACAATACTGTGAATACATAAATATAATAATTAGACATGACATGAGTATATATAGTTAATATGGGCTGGAGGGATTAAGTTACTTTACTGAATTTGACATAGCAAGTAACAAAAGGTATTTGGGCATAAAATTACGTAAATTTTAAATGGAGAAGTGCCCAAATACACGTCAAAATGTTCCAAGGACACCACAAGAGCTAGAGCCTCTTTCTCAATAGTGGCATAATTTTTCTGGTGTCGTTTAAGCTTAGATGAATAGTAACATATACGATGGAGAATATCAGAGGATGTTGACTGTTGGAGCAGCACAGCACCCACTGCATAGCCACTCGCATCTATATGTAAAAAGAAGGGAAGATTAAAATTAGGACTTTTCAACACAGGAGCAGAGGATAGCAAGTGCTTCAACCTTTTGAACGAGTCTGAACAATGTCTAGTCCAGATGAACTGAACTTTGCTACTAGAGAACATAGTGAGAGGTGTAGGTGGAGTGTGTGCTGGCTTGCCTGTCACTTGACACACGTGGCAACGTCGCACATGATCAGCTACTGTTTCCTTCATCTTTGGCCAAGTAAAATGTTTTGCCAGTTTACCGAGTGTCTTCTTGACACCCAAATGTCCTCCTATGGGACTATTGTGAGCAAAATCAATGGCTTGTTCACGAAATGTAACTGGTAACACTACGAAATGCTTGACTGTGGTGGAAACACTATCAGCTGACAACTTACATGTATTTTTCTCCATCAGTACACCGTTACTATAATAGTAACAATTATCGAGATCCTTTGCTTCACTCTCAGTAACTGCTATATCTCTCAGTCTTTCCAGTGACTGATCAACAAACTGATCCTTGATTAAATCATCATGAGTAAGAAATTTAACGTCAGAAGTGTCCTGACTAGGTTGATGACCAGGGGGAGTCAGTGTTAATGACCCTGGGCGCAGAGCGTCACTAAACAACATATTCAACCCCAAATCATTGTCATCCACTAACTCAACAGGAGACAAGGATGGTTGTTGTATCTTTGACATAGCTCTAGTAATTGCGCTGAGAGGAAATAAAATAGGTTTCTCTCTACAAGCTTCAATGGCATAATTATCATCAGTGTTATTATCAATCACAAGTGGTTCTTTACATATACCAGCATGAAGGATATCGTTCCCTATCAACAAGTCCACTGACCTGCTGGGAAATACCCCACTGGATATACCCACTGAAATATAACCAGTATAATAGCTTGTTTCAATATAAACTTTGTGCAGAGGCACTTTTATAACAGCCCCTCCATAGGCTTCTAACAATACATCTATCTTGCAATAGGTATCGTCAGTTATGGGCAGTACATCTTCTCTTAATAACATGAGATAACTGCCAGTGTCTCTGAAAGAAATTATCTCAGTTAGATGTGATTCGTCAAATCCTACTTTATCTCTTGAAAAGTAAGGACTCATCGCTGAATGAATCTTTTTGTCAGATACACTTTCTGACGCTAGTCATCTATCCTGAGTAACATTATCTAAAACAGTAGTATCAGAGGTATTGCTAGGATTTTGGTGCCTTTGTTGCTCGGAAGAGGATACGACTTGAGTGGGGGCGTCAGCCGCACGACTGTTTCTCGTATCTCTTTCTAACTTATAGCAATACTCTCTAGTATGTCCTTTTCTGTTACAATATGTACATTTAACTTTCTTCTTCTCGATATCAGATTTCTGTCTAGCCACAGAGACAGATTCAGGATTATGAGTTTTCCTGGTAAAGGTACGAGAAGTTACAGTAGCAGGTACATCAGGCCGACAATGAGCAGCTGATTTAGGTTGCCAACTTCTAGGACAATTTTTAGTTACCTTGTTTCTCTGTGTTTTAGTACGTACAAGTTTGTGAGAAATCTCGTAACTGTCTGCTAATGCTGCAGTTTCCAGAATATCCGAGGTAGTATGATCGATCAGATATTCTTGTATGTCAGCAGACATACAGTTGTTAAACTCTTCGTGTAGTAACAACTGAACAAGGCTGTCATAGTTGTTACACTTGGCAGACCTACACCACCTCTGAAATGCAACTTTTTTCTCACGAGCAAACTCTACACAAGTTTGATCTTGTCGTCGTTGTAACGTACGAAATGCTCTTTGATAACTTACAGGTAACAAGTTATACGTCTCTAGAATAGTTTGTTTGACAGCGTCATAACTAATGTACTTGGTAAATGGCAAAGCTGCAGTACAGGTTTGAGCTCTTCCTGTCAAAGCAGTATGCAACAACGTTGCCCAGTGCTTACGTGGCCAGTTCATAGCACGTGCCTGGTTCTCAAACACATCAAAATAGGTGTCTAAGTCACTTTCAAAAAACTTAGGAACCATGGATGCAGCTTTCTGCACATTAAATGTGTCCTGTGATCTATCAGTCTGTTGTCTTAACAGACGAACATTTTCTCTTTGGAAATCTTCGTTCAATTTCCTCTGTGCCTCTATTTGTGCAGTCTGCAACATAAGGAGGCGTTCAAACCTCTCAAACTGTTCCTGAGAGATAGGACCAGTGGGTAATGGAGGAGTAGGGAAATTAACATGTCTTTCTGGACTGTCCTTAGGTCGGACACCTCGTCCAGCCGTCTCTAGAGTGTCTAGATCTGGTCTAGGATAAGTAGATACAGGTGTAGCATACACAGTACTAGCGTGAGGCTTAGTCATACCAGCTATACTCTGTACTAATGTGTCAGTGAGGGAAGGCGTGAGCGAGAACTGAGCTACACTAGGCTCAGACACTAGGCTCACTTCTGCCTTAGTTGCTCTTTCATCTTCATCAAATAGAGTCATACTTCCTAATTGTGACACTAGGCTTTCTGAATCTGAATCATAATCAGACATCTCTGTATGAGCAGGAAACAATATATCTTTAATTAATGCTCTGACAGTTTCAGCTGTGTAATTCCTGTTATACGTCACACCGAGATATTGGGCTACTCGCCAACACGTCTGAAGTTTTAATGTACTTAACTCAGACAAAGTCAGAGTATCAATTAACTGTTTCACTTTGGCATACATCACAAAAATAATTGTACTACGAGAGAGTGATTATGGGAAACTATAATCCTAATAGGAATTTTAGTGTTGGTTGTCTTAGAGCTAGAGCTCATAAACAGTATTTCCATCTCCTTGGATCAAGAGACTCAGTCAGGTACATACAGCCACCTGGTATGTTGTACAAGACTAAACTCAAAGTCTTCAGATTAGGAAAGTACTCAAAGTGTTTGATCATAGAGTTACTAGTATGTCAAACTGGACAATTTCTCCAACACCTTGGATCAAGAGCATCCCGGACAGGCCCCCATTTGTTACAAAAAACGCGATTCTAAAAGCTTAGAGATCTCCAGTGAATACTAGAAAGGACTGCCCTTCTAGCATCCAGCCTGTTACTGGGTTTTCGTAACAAGTAGTCAGTATCCTTGTCCAATTATCCATTAAAATTCAGTATTATTCAATAGTGCTTCAGGATTACAACTGGTAGGCTACTAACTAGAGAAATTAAAATTTAATAAATTTATTAAGTCTAGAGGTATATTATCAAATTAAATTAATCACAGCAATCAAAATAAAATCAATCTCTCGAGTTCAATATTATTGTGCTGAAAGCACATATCACATTTATAATTCTTAAGTACCGTCTGGTACATTAACATTTAATAAGATATTACAAATATGTACAAGTAAGTTTGTGTATGCGTGTAAGTGCTCTAAGTAGTTCACTATGTCTCACGACTCGAATAAGACTTAAACAAGTGACCGACAAAGTCCTCAAATAAACTAACTTCTTGACCGACTGGCAACCCGAACAGTCTGCTTGAACAACAAAGAATGCTAAGCCCAATAGCAATGCAATATGCGACTGCGACACAGAATCAGGAACTGAGAGATAATATAACGACACTAAGTAGGGACCATCAGCACATCCTCCACAAAAGTTACAAAACTCCCATACTACTGAATCTAAGTTCAGCATAGGAAAAACCCTGACTGTGACAATACACAGAAACCAGTACAAAATTAGGTCAGAAGCTATAGCTAAGGACCTGAGATGTTCAGAGTGTCTATGTGACACACAACCTCAGTACAACGTCGAAAATCACTAAGTCTATACAATGTTCTGTGAACAGAGTTCTACAGAACTAACAAGAATAATGAGACAGACAATCTGTCCAACCACCAAGCGAGTCTAGAGCAGACTGAATACTTCACGAGAGGTGAGGACACCCCCCCCCCTCGAACACGTGATAGCTCCGTGGACAGCACAGCTCAGAAGCCGGCAGTATAACGACCGACAAGCGATAATTACAGTAGTTTGACCACATATTATGTACATCCAACAACATAAGTCAAATAACAATATAACAGTCAAATAATAATATAAAGTCATACATTTACGATTTAGCTATTATCGCAAATATAAGCTATATAAAATTAAATGAAAAGGTAATATACATTATATATACATAATAATCATTGTAACCCATTCAGGGGTTGCAATGTGGTGTGGGTTCTGTGGTTGTGTGTTTTGGGGTGGTGTGTGCTCTGTGGTGGTGTGTTCTGTGGTGGTGTGTTCTGTGGTTGTGTGTGTTCTGTGGTGGTGTGTGCTTTGTGGTGTGTTCTGTGGTGGTGTGTTCTGTGGTGGTGTGTTCTGTGGTGGTGTGTGTTCAGTGGTGTGTGCTCTGTGGTGGTGTGTGTTCTGTGGTGGTGTGTGTTCTGCAGTGGTGCGTGTTTTGCTGTGGTGTGTGTTCTGTGGTGGTGTGTGTTCTGTGGTAGTGTGTGTTCTGTGGTGGTGCGTTCTTTAGTGGAGTGTGTTCTGTGGTGGTGTGTGTTCTGTGGTGGTGTGTGTTCTGTGGTGGTGTGTGTTCTGTGGTGGTGTGTGTTGTGGTGGTGTGTGTTCTGTGATGGTGTGTTCTGTGGTGGTGTGTGTTCTGTGGTGGTGTGTGTTCTGTGGTGTGTGTTCTGTGGCGGTGTGTGTTCTGTGGTGTTGTGTGTTCTGTGGTGGTGTGTGTTCTGTGGTGGTGTGTGTTCTGTGGTGGTGTGTTTTCTGTGGCGGCGTGTGTTCAGTAGTGGTGCACGCTCTGTGGTGGTGTGTGTTCTGTGATGGTGTGTGTTCTGTGGTGGTGTGTGTTCTGTGGTGGTGTGTTCTGTAGTGGTGTGTGTTCTGTGGTGGTGTGTGTTCTGTGATGGTGTGTTCTGTGGTGGTGTGTGTTCTGTGGTGGTGTGTGTTCTGTGGTGTGTGTTCTGTGGCGGTGTGTGTTCTGTGGTGGTGTGTGTTCTGTGGTGTTGTGTGTACTCTGTTGGTGTGTGTTCTGTGGTGGTGTGTGTTCTGTAGTGGTGTGTTCTGTAGTGGGGTGTGTTCTGTGGTGGTGTGTGTTCTGCAGTGGTGTGTGTTCTGTGGTAGTGTGTGTTCTGTGTGTGGGTGTGTTCTGTGGTGGTGTGTGCTCAGTAGTGGTGAATGTTTTGTGGTGGTGTGTGTTCTGTGATGGTGTGTGTTCTGTGGTGGCGTGTGTTCTGTTGTGTTGTGTGTCCTGTAGTGGTGTGTGTTCTGTGTTGGTGTGTGTTCTCTGGTGGTGTGTTTTCTGTGGTGGTGTTTGGTCTGTGGTGGTGTGTTCTGTGGTGGCGTGTGTTCTGTGGTGGTGTGTGTTCTCTGGTAGTGTGTGTTCTGCGGTGGTGTGTGTTCTGTAGTGGTGTGTGTTCTGTAGTGGTGTGTGTTCTGTGGTGGTGTGTGTTGTGTGGTGGTGTGTGTTCAGTAGCGGTGTATGTTCTGTGGTAGTGTGTGTTCTGTGGTGGTGTGTGTGTTCTTTGCTGGTATGTGTTCTGTGATGGTGTGTGTTCTGTGGTGGTGTGTTCTGTGGTGTTGTGATTTCTGTGGTGGTGTGTGTTCTGTGGTGATGTTCTGTGGTGGTGTGTGTTCTTTTTTGGTGTGTGTTCTGTGATGGCGTGTTCTGTGGTTGTGTTTATGTTCTGAGGTGGTGTGTGTTCTGTGTTGGCGTGTGTTCTGTGGTGGTGTGTGTTCTGTGGTTGTGTGTGTTCTGTGGTTGTGTGTTCTGTGGTGGTGTGTGTTCTGTGGGATGTGTGTTCTGTTGTGGTGTGTGTTCTTTGGTGGTGTGTGTTCTGTGGTTGTGTGTTCTGTGGTGGTGTGTGTTCTGTGTTGGTGTGTGTTTTGCGGTGATGTGTGTTCTGTGGTGCTGTGTGTTTTCTGGCGCTGTGTGTTCTGTGGTGGTGTGTGTGTTCTGTGGTGCTGTGTTCTGTGGCGGTGTCTGTTCTGTGGTGGTGTGTGTTCCGTGGTGGTGTGTGTTCTGTGGTGGTGTGTTCTGTGGTGGTGTGTGTTCTGTGGTGGTGTGTGTTCTGTGATGGTGTGCGTTCTGTGGTGGTGTGTGTTTTGTGGTGGTGTGTGTTCTGTGGTGGTGTGTGTTCAGTAGTGGTGTGTGTTCTGTGGTGGTGTGTGCTCTGTGGTGTTGTGTGTTCTGTGGTGGTGTGTGCTCAGTGTGGTGGTGTGTGTTCAGTGTAGTGGTGTGTGTTCTGTAGTGGGGTGTGTTCTGTGGTGGTGTATGTTCTGTTGTGTTGTGTTTTTGTGATGGTGTGTGTTCTGTGGTGGTGTGTTTTCTGTGGTGGTGTGTGTTCTGTCGTGGTGTGTGTTCTGTCGTGGTGTGTGTTCTGTCGTGGTGTGTGTTCTGTAGTGGGGTGTGTTCTGTGGTGGTGTATGTTCTGTTGTGGTGTGTTCTGTGGTGGCGTGTGTTCTGTGGTGGTGTGTGTGTTATGTGGTGGTGTGTGTTCTGTGGTGGTGCTGTGTTCTGCGGTGGTGTGTGTTCTTTGGTGGTATGTGTTCTTTAGTGATGTTCTGTGGTGGTGTGTGTTTTGATGTGGTGTGGGTTCTGTGGTTGTGTGTTTTGGGGTGGTGTGTGCTCTGTGGTGGTGTGTTCTGTGGTGGTGTGTTCTGTGGTTGTGTGTGTTCTGTGGTGGTGTGTGCTTTGTGGTGTGTTCTGTGGTGGTGTGTTCTGTGGTGGTGTGTTCTGTGGTGGTGTGTGTTCTGTAGTGGTGTGTGCTCTGTGGTGGTGTGTGTTCTGTGGTGGTGTGTGTTCTGCAGTGGTGCGTGTTTTGTTGTGTGTGTTCTGTGGTGGTGTGTGTTCTGTGCTGTGTGTGTTCTGCAGTGGTGCGTGTTTTGTTGTGTGTGTTCTGTGGTGGTGTGTGTTCTGTGGTGGTGTGTGTTCTGTGGTGGTGTGTGTTCTGTGGTTGTGTGTGTTCTATGGTGGTGTGTTTTCTGTGGTGGTGTGTGTTCTGTGGTGGTTTGTGTTCTGTGGTGGTGTGTGATGTTCTATATTCTGTGGTGGTATGCGGTGCTTTGTTAAGGTATGAAGTGTTCTATGTTGGTGTGCG
This sequence comes from Cherax quadricarinatus, assembly GCF_038502225.1. NCBI lineage: Eukaryota > Metazoa > Arthropoda > Malacostraca > Decapoda > Parastacidae > Cherax > Cherax quadricarinatus. Next base: position 17,718,838 of record NC_091304.1, on the reverse strand, counting down.
TTTTGTGGTGGTGTGTGGTGTTCCCTGGAGGTGTGTGGTTCTCTGTGGTGTGTTTTGTTCTGTTGTGATGGTGTGTGGTGTTCTGTGGTGGTTTGTGGTGCTCTTTGGTGTGTGGAGTTCTGTGGTGATGTGTCTTTATTCTATGGTCGTGTGTGATCCTCTGTGGTGCTATGTGGGGGTCTGTCCTGGTGTGTGGTGCTCTTTGGTGGTGTGTGGTGCTCTATGGCGTTCTTTTGTGGTATGTGTTCTGTGTTGGTGATTGGTGTTCTATTGTAAAGCTTAGTGTTCTACCGTGGTGTGTGCTGGTCTGTAGTGGTGTATGGTGTTCTGTGGTGGTGTGTGGTGTTTTATGATGGTGTGTGTTCTGTGTTGGTGTGTGGTGTTCTGTTGTGAAGGTTGTTGTATGGTGGTGTGTGGTGGTGTGTGGTGTTCTCTGGTGGTGTGTGTTGCTCTCTGGCGGTGGTGTTAAGTGGTGGTGTGTGTTCTGTGGTAGTGTGTGGTGTTCTGTAATGGTGTATGATCTGTGTTGGTGTGTAGTTCTGTTGTGGTGCTCTGTGGTATTCTCTGGTGGTGTGTGGTGTTCTGTTGAGGTGTGTGTTGCTCTGTGGTGGCGTGTGTTCTGTGTCGGTATGTGGTTTTCTGTTGTGGCATTTGGTGTTCTGTGTTGATGTATTGTGTTTGGTTATGGTGTGTAGTGCTCTTGTGATGTTTGGTGTTCTGTGGTGTTCTTTTATGGTATGCGTTGTGTTGGTGTGTGGTGTTCTGTTGTGGCATGTGGTGCTCTGTGGTGATGTGTTGTGTTCTGTGGTGGTATATGGTGTTCTACGGTGGTGTGTGGTGCTCTGTATTGGTATATGGTGCTCTGTGGTGTTGTTCTGTGGTGGTGTGTGTTCTGTGTTGCGAGTGGTGTTCTATTATGGCTTGTGGTGTTCTTTGGTGGTGTCTGGTGTTCTGTTGTGGCGTGTGTTCTGTGTTAGTGTGTGTGGTGTTCTCTTGTCGTGTCTATGATGCTGTGTGGTGTTCTGCGGTGGTGTGTTGTGTTCTGTGGTGACATGTGTTTAGTAGTGGTGTGTGGTGGTGTTCTGTGGTGACGTGTTGTGCTCTGTGGTGGTGTATCATGTTCTTTAGTGTGATCACTCAGTCACCAGCACATCACAGTCATCACCAACAATAGCACTCCAACACTACATCATTATCACATTACTCCAACACACGAGAGAGGAATCGTGTAATTAACGCTTTATAAATGATAAATGAAAGCGCTGCTGCGCCACTGAGAGGTGCACCTGCTGCCGCTGCTGCACCACTGAGAGGTGCATCTGCTGCCGCTGCTGCACCACTGAGAGGTGCACCTGCTGCCGCTGCTGCACCACTGAGAGGTGCACCTGCTGCCGCTGCTGCGCCACTGAGAGGTACACCTGCTGCCGCTGCTGCGCCACTGAGAGGTGCACCTGCTGCCGCTGCTGCACCACTGAGAGGTGCACCTGCTGCCGCTGCTGCACCACTGAGAGGTACACCTGCTGCCGCTGCTGCGCCACTGAGAGGTGCACCTGCTGCCGCTGCTGCACCACTGAGAGGTGCACCTGCTGCCGCTGCTGCACCACTGAGAGGTGCACCTGCTGCCGCTGCTGCGCCACTGAGAGGCACACCTGCTGCCGCTGCTGCGCCACTGAGAGGTGCACCTGCTGCCGCTGCTGCACCACTGAGAGGTACACCTGCTGCCGCTGATGCGCCACTGAGAGGTGCACCTGCTGCCGCTGCTGCGCCACTGAGAGGTGCACCTGCTGCCGCTGCTGCGCCACTGAGAGGTACACCTGCTGCCGCTGATGCGCCACTGAGAGGTGCACCTGCTGCCGCTGCTGCACCACTGAGAGGTGCACCTGCTGCCGCTGCTGCGCCACTGAGAGGTACACCTGCTGCCGCTGATGCGCCACTGAGAGGTGCACCTGCTGCCGCTGCTGCACCACTGAGAGGTGCACCTGCTGCCGCTGCTGCGCCACTGAGAGGTGCACCTGCTGCCGCTGCTGCGCCACTGAGAGGTGCACCTGCTGCCGCTGCTGCGCCACTGAGAGGTGCACCTGCTGCCGCTGCTGCGCCACTGAGAGGTGCACCTGCTGCCGCTGCTGCACCACTGAGAGGTGCACCTGCTGCCGCTGCTGCGCCACTGAGAGGTACACCTGCTGCCGCTGCTGCGCCACTGAGAGGTGCACCTGCTGGTGCTGCTGCGCCACTGAGAGGTGCACCTGCTGCCGCTGCTGCGCCACTAAGAGGTGCACCTGCTGGTGCTGCTGCGCCACTGAGAGGTGCACCTGCTGCCGCTGCTGCGCCACTGAGGGGTGCACCTGCTGCCGCTGCTGCACCACTGAGAGGTGCACCTGCTGGTGCTGCTGCGCCACTGAGAGGTGCACCTGCTGCCGCTGCTGCGCCACTGAGAGGTGCACCCGCTGCCGCTGCTGCGCCACTGAGAGGTGCACCTGCTGCCGCTGCTGCACCACTGAGAGGTGCACCTGCTGGTGCTGCTGCACCACTGAGAGGCGCACCTGCTGGTGCTGCTGCGCCACTGAGAGGTGCACCTGCTGCCGCTGCTGCACCACTGAGAGGTGCACCTGCTGGTGCTGCTGTGCCACTGAGAGGTGCACCTGCTGCCGCTGCTGCGCCACTGAGAGGTGCACCTGCTGCCGCTGCTGCGCCACTGAGAAGTGCACCTGCTGCCGCTGCTGCACCAATGAGAGATGCATCTGCTGGTGCTGCTGCGCCACTGAGAGGTGCACCTGCTGCCGCTGCTGCACCACTGAGAGGTGCACCTGCTGGTGCTGCTGCGCCACTGAGAGGTGCATCTGCTGGTGCTGCTGCGCCACTGAGAGGTGCACCTGCTGGTGCTGCTGCGCCACTGAGAGGTGCACCTGCTGCCGCTGCTGCACCACTGAGAGGTGCACCTGCTGGTGCTGCTGCGCCACTGAGAGGTGCATCTGCTGGTGCTGCTGCGCCACTGAGAGGTGCACCTGCTGGTGCTGCTGCGCCACTGAGAGGTGCACCTGCTGCCGCTGCTGCACCACTGAGAGGTGCACCTGCTGGTGCTGCTGCGCCACTGAGAGGTGCACCTGCTGCCGCTGCTGCACCACTGAGAGGTGCACCTGCTGCCTCTGCTGCACCACTGAGAGGTGCACCTGCTGGTGCTGCTGCGCCACTGAGAGGTGCACCTGCTGCCGCTGCTGCGCCACTGAGAGGTGCACCTGCTGGTGCTGCTGCGCCACTGAGAGGTGCACCTGCTGCCTCTGCTGCACCACTGAGAGGTGCACCTGCTGGTGCTGCTGCACCACTGAGAGGTGCACCTGCTGCCTCTGCTGCACCACTGAGAGGTGCACCTGCTGGTGCTGCTGCGCCACTGAGAGGTGCACCTGCTGCCGCTGCTGCGCCACTGAGAGGTGCACCTGCTGGTGCTGCTGCGCCACTGAGAGGTGTACCTGCTGCCTCTGCTGCACCACTGAGAGGTGCACCTGCTGGTGCTGTTGCACCACTGAGAGGTGCACCTGCTGCCTCTGCTGCGCCACTGAGAGGTGCACCTGCTGGTGCTGCTGCGCCACTGAGAGGTGCACCTGCTGCCTCTGCTGCACCACTGAGATTTCACCTGCTGCCGCTGCTGCACCACTGAGAGGTGCACCTGCTGCCTCTGCTGCACCACTGAGAGGTGCACCTGCTGGTGCTGCTGCGCCACTGAGAGGTGCACCTGCTGCCGCTGCTGCGCCACTGAGAAGTGCACCTGCTGCCGCTGCTGCACCACTGAGAGGTGCACCTGCTGCCTCTGCTGCACCACTGAGAGGTGCACCTGCTGGTGCTGCTGCGCCACTGAGAGGTGCACCTGCTGCCGCTGCTGCGCCACTGAGAGGTGCATCTGCTGCCGCTGCTGCACCACTGAGAGGTGCACCTGCTGGTGCTGCTGCGCCACTGAGAGGTGCACCTGCTGGTGCTGCTGCGCCACTGAGAGGTGCACCTGCTGGTGCTGCTGCGCCACTAAGAGGTGCACCTGCTGGTGCTCCACCGCCACTGAGAGGTACACTTGCTGGTGATACTGCGCCACTGAGAGGAGCACCGGCTGGTGCTGCTGCACCACTTAGAGGTACACCTCTTGGTGCTCCTGCGGCATTGAGAGGTGCACCTGCTGGTGCTGCTGCGCCACTGAGAGGTGCACTTGTTGGTGTGCTGCGCCACTGAGAGGTGCACCTGCTGGTGCTGCTGCGCCACTGAGAGGTGCACTTGTTGGTGTGCTGCGCCACTGAGAGGTGCACCTGCTGGTGCTGCTGCGCCACTGAGAGGTGCACTTGTTGGTGTGCTGCACCACTGAGAGGTGCACCTGCTGGTGCTACAGCAAGTGCCAAGCTAGATGTGCTAGTCTTGGTCCGGGGACATACGGAGGTGTGGGAGCTTTCAAGCTGATTTCATTCTCATCACTGTTTGGTGTACTAGCCTACCAGCAGCAAACACTTAGTTAAATTCAGTAACATACCCAGGCGTGTATTATATTTAACTTATTAGAATTAATTTCCTCCAAATCACAACAATTTTTCCCTCAATCAACTTCTCACAGACAGACAGACAGACACACACACACACACACACACACACACACACACACACACACACACACACACACACACACACACACACACACACACACACACACACATACACACACACACTCACACACACACACACACACACACACACACACACACACACACACACACACACAGTCAGTCAGCAGACGTGGATCACAAGGCTCCGAGAACTTTAGTGGTTTTTAAGTCGTGCAGTAACTGCCAGCAGTAATCAGTGGTAGTGACAACGTCAGTGAACAATCCTACGAGTGATAACCAGAGTTATTAGTTAAAAAAAGTCGAGAGGAAGCCTGAAATCTTTAATATTTCAAAGTGTCAAACCGTTAGTGGCTAGTAGGCTTCTGTTGCTACACAGATTCAAATATACAAAGATTCAAGTGAGTGTGGAAGCGGGTGTTCAAGAATTTCGAGAGATTGGATAACAAGTGAAATGTGGGGCACCATACAGTGAGAGTGAAAAAGTTAATAAGCAAAAGTAGAAAGGAAAAATATAATATATAACAAAGGAAGGTGGCAGTAGGCCTGCTGAAACAGTGACGTCACAACAGTTGTGTGACATTATACATATAAAGTGTAACACCGAATGTGAAGTGTATTCCAATATAAGTGAAGTGTATTCTATCATAAGTGACATTGAGGGACGCGGGATGCATGAGCATATACGGTTATAAAGATCATGGGTGAAGAATTTTCAAAATAGTGATAGAAGGCGTGTGTACGACGACTACGTCATCAGCATCTGGCAACTTGTCATCGCATCACTGCCAGCTTAAGTATCACTCACCTGTTGGGGTTGTTTTGGGGGTTCTGAATCCTGGCCTTAGTCACTGTTAGATACTGGTCACTCACTCCTGCAAGCTATTACCAGAATTAGAGCAGAAATAGCATAGATAAGGTGAAGATAGTGTTGACTAGCGAGGAGCAGCCTAGCGAGGGGAAGCCTAGTGAGGGTGACACTGAGGGTCAGACACTCCTAGAAGCTGAGACAAGCTAAATTTTACAACCTAATTACTTTCTGTGTTTTATAAGTAGAAGTGATAAGTGCTAGAATCACTGTTAGTAGTTTTAGAAATACAGGTATTACGACTGATATTTATTAGCAGTATGAATAGTTAGAAGTGGGGGCACACATACACACGCGCAAACACACACACATACACACACAAACACACACACATGCACACACACATAAACACACACACACACACACACACACACACACACACACACACACACACACACACACACACACACACACACACACACACACACACACACACACACACACACACACACACACACACACCCATATACAGGATTTCACACCTTCCTGTGAAGTGACCCTCTAACCCTTCCTTCCCCCCCCTGCCTCTCTCCCTCTCCTCTCCTCTCTCTTCCTCTCTCTCTCTCTCTCTCTCTCTCTCTCTCTCTCTCTCTCCCCCCTTTCTCTCATCCTCTCTTCCTCTCCCTCTTCCTCCCTCTCCCTCTCTCTCTCCCCCTCTCTCTCTTCCTCTCTTTCTCTCTCTCTTCCTCTTCTCTCTCCCTCTCTTCCCTTGTCACTCCCCCCTCTCTCATACCTTTTCCCTCTCTCTCTCACTTTCTCCCCCTTTTCCCCTCCATCTACCCTCCCTTTCTCTCTCTTTCTCCCTCTCTCCCCCTTTTTCTTTTTCACTTTCTCTTTTACTAAAAAAAAAAAAAAAAAAAAAAAAAAAAAAAATGGTTGGGACTCGCAGGAATCAGGGATCAGATGACAATGGTACTGGTAGGGAGGAATGGATGGAGGAGCAGTGGAAAAGGATAGAGCAAGAATGGGAGAGAAAATTAGGAGAGCTTTCTGAAAAAATGGAGAAAGAGCTCTCTGTGAAATGGGAAAAGAGGTTGGAGAAGGAGACGAAGATTTGGGAGGCACAAGTCGAAACTGCAGTAGCCAGGGTAAAGGTCCTAGAATTTGAGGTAAACAGGCTGAAGCAAGTCTCAGGGGTAGTGACCAGAGAAGACACACCATACGAAGCTGAGAGGCTGAACAGGAAGGAAGGAGATATGAAATATGCTAAGGTCCTATCAGCCTGCAAAGAAGGGCCAGGGAATGGAAGGGAAGAGCAGATGGGTGCAGATGGAGAGGGAGATAGGTCGAATGCTGAGGCACAACCATGCTACCAAGAGCCACTGGAAAAAATCAAGGGAGAAAATGACCACATACAGACAGGAACCAGAGTCACAGAGGGAGAGGCAATGGGAGGAGGAAAGGGCAAAATCAGTCTTTATCCATGGGCTTCGGGAGAGAGAGGAAAGGACACACACTGAAAGACGGCAGGAAGAAAGAAAGGAGATTGACAAAATCATCACGGAAATAGGGGGAGAAGACATGGACGAGATTGTAAATTTTCAGAGAATAGGGGGGTACTTGAAGGGGAGAAACCGACCGATCAAGCTGATTCTCAGGACAGAAACAGTGCGGAACAGGATCCTCCAAGAAAAACCACGGTTGAGAAGCTCGGAAGAGTACAAGAAGGTGTTTCTAGACAGAGACAGAACACAAAAAGAGAGACAGCAGCTGAGGGAGAGGACAAAAAAGCGAAAGGAGCTAGGAAAGGAGACAAGGATGGAACCAGCAGAGGTCAGTCAGAGCAGAACAGAGCAGCAAGAGCAAGCACACACAACTATCCTCAGAACCCCACAACCTATCACACCATCCCAACACACAATACAATCCATACCCACAGCTTCCACCCAACCCCCAACCATAGAATCCCACAGTATGCTACCAGGTCTCCCACCCCCACAGGCCCCCCAAACCACAGTGTTGGAAAGGAAACTGAAGGTATGGTACACAAACGCTGATGGAATAAAAAACAAGTGGGAGGAGTGGCACGAAAGAGTCAAAGAGGCATCACCAGACATCATAGCAATCACAGAAACCAAGCTTACAGGTATGATAACAGATGCCATCTTCCCAACGGGATACCAGATCCTGAGGAAAGACAAAAGGAACAGGGGGGGGGAGGAGTGGCATTGCTGATCAAACACCGATGGAATTTTGATGAGCTGGAGAGAGGAGACAGCGGAGAAGAAAGTGATTGCATAGCGGGAACGCTTCACTCTGGAGGTCCCAAGGTGATAATTGCAGTGATGTATAACCCACCACAGAACAGCAGGAGGCCAAGGCAAGAGTATGACGAGAGCAATAGAGCGATGGTTGACACACTGGCTGCAGTGGCCAGAAGAGCTCATACATGCAGGGCAAAGCTCCTGATCATGGGCGACTTTAACCACAAGGAGATCGAATGGGAGAACTTGGAGCCACATGGGGGCCAATATACATGGAGGGCTAAGATGATGGAGGTGGTACTGGAAAACTTCATGTACCAACACGTAAGGGACACTACAAGAGAGAGAGGAGAGGATGAACCAGCAAGACTGGACTTAGTATTCACCTTGAGTAGTGCAGATATTGAGGACATCACATATGAAAGACCCCTTGGGGCCAGCGGTCATGTGGTTTTGAGCTTCGAATACACAGTAGAGCTACAAGTGGAGGGGGAAGCAGGAAGGCCAGGACGAATGAAACCAAACTACAGGAAAGGGGACTACACAGGAATGAGGAACTTCCTGAATGAGGTTCAGTGGGACAGAGAACTGGCAGGGAAACCAGTTAATGAGATGATGGAATATGTAGTCACAATGTGCAAGGAGGCTGAGGAGAGGTTTGTACCCAAGGGTAACAGGAATAATGAAAAAGCCAGGATGAGCCCATGGTTCACTCAAAGATGCAAGGAGGCAAAAACCAAGTGTGCTAGGGAATGGAAGAAATATAGAAGGCAAAGGACCCAGGAGAATAAGGAGAGCAGTCGTAGAGTCAGAAACGAATATGCACAGATAAGAAGGGAGGCCCAACGTCAATATGAAAACGACATAGCAGCAAAAGCCAAATCTGACCCGAAGCTGTTATACAGCCACATCAGGAAGAAAACAACCGTCAAGGACCAGGTAATCAGGCTAAGGAAGGAAGGAGGAGAGACAACAAGAAATGACAGTGAAGTATGTGAGGAACTCAACAAGAGATTCAAAGAAGTGTTCACAGAGGAGACAGAAGGGGCTCCAGAAAGACGGAGAGGTGGGGTACACCACCATGTGCTGGACAAAGTACACACAACCGAGGAAGAAGTGAAGAGGCTTCTGAGTGAGCTAGATACCTCAAAGGCAATGAGGCCAGATAACATCTCTCCATGGGTCCTGAGAGAGGGAGCAGAGGCGCTATGTGTACCCCTAACAACAATATTCAATACATCTATCGAAACAGGGAGATTGCCTGAGGCATGGAAGACAGCAAATGTGGTACCAATCTTTAAAAAAGGAGACAGACATGAAGCACTAAACTACAGACCAGTGTCACTGACATGTATAGCATGCAAAATCATGGAAAAGATTGTCAGGAGAAGAATGGTGGAACATCTAGAAAGGAATGATCTCATCACCAGCAGACAACATGGTTTCAGAGACGGGAAATCCTGTGTCACAAACCTACTGGAGTTCTATGACATGGTGACAGCAGTAAGACAAGAGAGAGAGGGGTGGGTGGATTGCATTTTCTTAGACTGCAAGAAGGCGTTTGACACAGTACCACACAAGAGATTAGTGCAAAAACTGGAGGACCAAGCAGGAATAACAGGGAAGGCACTGCAGTGGATCAAGGAATACTTGTCAGGAAGACAGCAGCGAGTAATGGTACGAGACGAGGTGTCAGAGTGGGCACCTGTGACCAGCGGGGTCCCACAGGGGTCAGTCCTAGGACCAGTGCTGTTTCTGGTATTTGTGAACGACATGACGGAAGGAATAAACTCCGAGGTGTCACTGTTTGCAGATGACGTGAAGTTGATGAGAAGAGTTCATTCGATCGAAGACCAGGCAGAAATACAAAGGGATCTGGACAGGCTGCAGACCTGGTCCAGCAACTGGCTCCTGGAGTTCAATCCCACCAAGTGCAAAGTCATGAGGATTGGGGAAGGGCAAAGAAGACCGCAGATGAAGTACAGTCTAGGGGGTCAGAGACTACAAACATCCCTCAAGGAAAAAGATCTTGGGGTGAGTATAACACCAGGCACATCTCCTGAAGCGCACATCAACCAAATAACTGCTGCAGCATATGGGCGCCTGGCAAACCTCAGAACAGCATTCCGACATCTTAATAAGGAATCGTTTAGGACCCTGTACACCGTGTACGTTAGGCCCATATTGGAGTATGCGGCACCAGTTTGGAACCCACACCTAGCCAAGCATGTAAAGAAACTAGAGAAAGTGCAAAGGTTTGCAACAAGACTACTCCCAGAGCTAAGAGGTATGTCCTATGAGGAGAGGTTAAGGGAAATCAACCTGACGACACTGGAGGACAGGAGAGATAGGGGGGACATGATAACGACTTACAAAATACTGAGAGGAATTGACAAGGTGGACAAAGACAGGATGTTCCAGAGACTGGACACAGTAACAAGGGGACACAGTTGGAAGTTGAAGACACAGATGAATCAAAGGGATGTTAGGAAGTATTTCTTCAGCCACAGAGTAGTCAGGAAGTGGAATAGTTTGGGAAGCGATGTAGTGGAGTCAGGATCCATACATAGCTTTAAGCAGAGGTACGATAAAGCTCATGGTTCAGGGAGAGTGACCTGGTAGCGACCAGTGAAGCGGCGGGGCCAGGAGCTTGGACTCGACCCCTGCAACCTCAACTAGTTGAGTAACTAGGTGAGTACACACACACACACACACACACTCACTCACTCACTCACTCACTCACTCACTCTCTCACTCACTCACACACACACACACACACACACACACACACACACACACACACACACTCACACACACACACACACACACACACACACACACACACACACACACACACACACACACACACACACACACACACACACACACACACACATGTCTCAGGGGAGACATGATAACGGCATATAAAATACTGCGTGGAATAGACAAGGTGGACAAGGACAGGATGTTCCAGGGAGGGGACATAGAAACAAGAGGCCACAATTGGAAGTTGAAGACACAAATGAGTCAGAGAGATAGTAGGAAGTATTTCTTCAGTCATAGAGTTGTAAGGCAGTGGAATAGCCTAGAAAATGACGTAGTGGAGGCAGGAACCATACACAGTTTTAAGACGAGGTTTGATAAAGCTCATGGAGCGGGGAGAGAGAGGGTCTAGTAGCAACCGGTGAAGAGGCGGGGCCAGGAGCTAGGACTCGAACCCTGCAACCACAAATAGGTGAGTACACTCACACACACACATACATATATATATACACACACACACACAAACAAACACACACACACGCGCACACACACACACACGCACGCACACACAAAACACACACACACACACACACACACACACACACACACACACACACACACACACACACTAACACACTCACACACACACACACACACACACGCACACGCACACACACACACACACACATACACACACACATACACACACACACGCATACACACACACACACACACACACACACACACACACACACACGCACACACACACACACACTCACTCACACACACACACACACACACACACACACACACACACACACACACACACACACACACACACATACACACACACATACACACACACACATACACACAGGAGACCCTAACAGACCACAGCAGAGCCCAGGGAAAGCTGAAAAGGGAAAATGACAGGCCACTGAGCCCAAGTACAATAGATAGTGAAACTGAAGTAAGGAAAGCTGCAGTGAAGGAAATTAAATCGAATCAGTGGATACATAGGGATATAGATTGGTTATAAATGACCATAATTTTTAAAGTGGTGGACCGGTAAGCCAGCGGAAGGCATCGGTCAGATGACCAAAAGCTCCAAAGGCGGGTCATCATCTGACTAAGACCCGCGTCAGGAAACATTTGTCCTGTTTCCTGACGAACCTTACCTAACCTAACCTAACCTACATAGGGATATGCAGTAGGAGAATGAAAAGGAGAGGTCAGTCTTTGTGTATGGGCTCCAGAAAGTTGAAGGGGAAACTTATGAAGCAAGAAAACAAGGGGAAAAATGCAATCGAAATCATCATAAAGCAATAGGAGAAGATGACATGACCCTGGAAAATTTTCGGAGAATAGGGGGGTTTGCAAGAAGAAGAATCCGGCCAGTGAAAGTGCTTTCAAGGCAGAATCGACTCGAAACAGGATCCTGCAGGAGAAAGCAAGACTAAGGAACATGCCGGCATACCAGGTGTATCTCGACCGCGACAGAACACAAGAAGAAAGGCAGAAACTGAGAGAGATGGTACAAAGGCGAAAGGAAGAAAGAGAGGAGAAGATGGAGATGGAGACGGACAGGAGATCCCAGACTCAGGAAGATCAAATACAGCCTCCCTCACAACTGCCAACAGAAGCCCCCCAACCAGGACAACCCCAGTACAACCAAACATTCTAACCCAAAACACCCATGCCATATCCAATGCCCCCACCCACCTCATTATAAACTCCACCCCACAGAAACCACCCATAGTTCCTTATCAGGTCTCCCACTTCCCCAACCGCAATGTACCCCCCAGACCACACTCTTAGAAAAGAAGTTGAAGGGGTGGTATACAAATGCAGATGAAATAACAAATAAGTGTGAAGAATGGCACGAGAGAATCAAGGAGACATCCCCAAACATAATAGCACTCACAGAAACAAAACTCACCAGAATGATAACAGATGCAATCTTTCCACCCGGATATCAAGTCCTCAGGAAAGACAGAGGGAGGAGAGTGGGAGGAGGAGTTGCACTGCTCATTAAAAACCAGTGGGGTTTTGAGAAAATGGAAGGAATGGATGGCACGGGCAAAAGGGACTACTTAGAAGGAACAATCCAGTCTGAGGGCCATAAGGTGATAATTGCAGTAATGTATAACCTGCCACAGAACTGCAGGAGGCCAAGAGAAGAATACGATGAGAGCAACAGAGCAATGGTCGACACACTAGCCAAGGTGGCCAGAAGAGCTCACATGGGGGGAGCAAAGTTACTAGTTATGGGTGATTTCAGTCACAAGGAGATTGACTGGGAAAATCTGGAGCCCTATGGGGTCCCGAAACATGGAGAGCCAAGATGATGGATGTGGTACTGGAAAACCTTATTCATCAACATGTTAGAGACACTACCAGAGAGAGAGAGGTGAGGATGATCCAGCAAGAATAGACCTTGTATTCACCTTGAGTAGTTCGGACATCGAGGATATTATGTTTGTAAGGCCCCTGGGAGCTAGTGATCATGTGGTTCTGTGCTTTGACTACATAGTTGAGCTTCAAGTGGAGAGAGTAGCAGGAATAGGATGGGAAAAAACAAACTACAAAAGGGGGGAACTACTCAGGCATGAGGAACTTCCTGCAAGACATTCAGTGGGAGAAAGAACTGACAGGAAAACCAGTACAAGAAATGATGGACTATGTGACAACAAAATGCAAGGAGGCAGAGGAGAGGTCTGTTCCCAAGGAAAACAGAAATAATGGGGAGAACAGAACGAGTCCTTGGTTCACCCAAAGGTGTAGGGAGGCAAAAACTAGGTGTACTAGAGAATGGAAAAGGTACAGAAGACAAAGAACTCAGGAAAATGAAGAGATTAGCCGAAGAGCCAAAAACGAATATGCACAAATAAGAAGGGAGCCTCAGCGACAATATGAAAATGACATAACATCAAAAGTCAAGTCTGACCCGGAAGCTGTTGTATAGCCACATCAGGAGGAAAACAACAGTCAAGGACCAGGTAATCAGACTGAGGAAGGGTGATGGGGAGTTCACAATAAATGATCGAGAGGTATGTGAGGAGCTCAACACGAGATTTAAAGAAGTATTTACAGCGGAAGCTGGTATTACTCCAGGGAATCAGAACAGGGAGGTACACCAACAAGTGCTGTATGAGGTACACATAACCAAGGAGGAGGTGAAGAAGCTGCTCTGTGACCTTGACACCTCAAAGGAGGTGGGACCAGACAACATCTCTCTGTGGGCCCTTAGAGAGGGAGCAGAGATGCTGTGTGTGCCATTAACAAAGATCTTCAACACATCCATTGAAACTGGGCAACTCCCTGAGGTATGGAAGATAGCAAATGTAGTCCCAATTTTTAAAAAAAGGAGACAGACATGAGGCATTAAACTACAGACCTGTGTCACTAACATGTATAGTATGCAAAGTCATGGAGAAGATCATCAGGAGGAGAGTGGTGGAGCACCTTGAAAGAAACAAGTGTATAATCGACAACCAGCACGGTTTCAGGGAAGGAAAATCCTGTGTCACAAACCTACTGGAGTTTTATAACTAGGTGACAGAAGTGAGACAAGAGAGAGAGGGGTGGATATACTGCATTTTCTTGGACTGCAAGAAGGCCTTCGACACTGTTCCTCACAAGAGGTTACTGCAAAAGCTAGTGGATCAGGCACACATAACAGGAAAGGCACTGCAATGGATCAGAGAATATCTAACAGGGAGGCCACAACGAGTCATGGTACGTGACAAGGTGTCAGAGTGGGCGCCTGTGACAAGCGGGGTTCCACAGTGGTCAGTCCTAGGACCTGTGCTGTTTTTGGTATATGTGAATGACATAACGGAAGGGATAGACTCAGAAGTGTCCTTGTTTGCAGATGATGTGAAGTTAATGAGGAGAATCAAATCGGCCAAGGATCAGGCAGGGCTACAAAGAGACCTGGACAGGCTACAAGCCTGGTCCAGCAACTGGCTCCTTGAGTTTAACCCTGCCAAATGTAAAGTCATGAAGATTGGGGAAGGGCAAAGAAGACCGCAGACACAGTATAGTCTAGGTGGCCAAAGACTACAAACCTCACTCAAGGAAAAAGATCTGTGGGTGAGTATAACAACGAGCACATCTCCTGAGGCGCACATCGATCAGATAACTGCTGCAGAGTATGGGCGTCTGGCAAACCTAAGGATAGCGTTCCGATACCTCAGTAATGAATCATTCAAGAGTTTGTACACTATTTACGTCAGGCCCATACTGGAGTATGCAGCACCAGTTTGGAATCCACACTTGGTCAAGCATATCAAGAAATTAGAGAAAGTGCAAAGGTTTGAAACAAGACTAGTCCCAGAGCTAAGGGGATTGTCCTACGAAGAAAGCTTAAGGGAAATCGGCCTGACGACACTGGAGGAAAGGAGGGTCAAGGGAGACATGATAACGACATATAAAATACTGCGCGAAATACACAAGGTGGACAAAGACGGGATGTTCCAGAGATGGGGCACAGAAACAAGAGGTCACAATTGGAAGTTGAAGACTCAGATGAATCAAAGGGATGTTGAGAAGTATTTCTTCAGTCATAGAGTAGTCAGGAAGTTGAGTAGCCAAGATAGTGACGTAGTGGAGGCTGGAACCATACATAGTTTTAAGACGAGGTTTGATAAAGCTCATGGAGCAAGGAGAGAGAGGACCTAGTAGCAATCAGTGAAGAGGCGAGGCGACCCCTGCAACCCCAAATAGGTGAGTACAAATAGGTGAGTACAAATAGGTGCCTACAGAGACTGTTTTTACACTATGCGTTGGTCCAACCATCAGGTGTTCCTCTTCTGCTCCTGGTGATCCTCTTGTGCTCCTGGTGTTCCTCTTGTGCTTCTGGTGTTCCTCTTGTGCTCCTGGTGTTCCTCTTGTGCTCTTGGTGTGCCTATTGTGCTCTTGGTGTTCCTCTTCTGCTCCTGGTGTTCTCTTGTGCTCTTGGTGTTCCTCTTGTGCTCCTGGTGTTCTCTTGTGCTCTTGGTGTTCCTCTTGTGCTCCTGGTGTTCTCTTGTGCTCTTGGTGTGCCTCTTATGCTCTTGGTGTTTCTCCTGTGCTCCTGGTGTTAATCTTGTGCTCCTGGTGTTAATTTTGTGCTCCTGGTGTTAATCTTGTGCTCCTGGTGTTAATCTTGTGCTCCTGGTGTTAATTTTGTGCTCCTGGTGTTAATCTTGTGCCCCTGGTGTTAATCTTGTGCTCCTGGTGTTAATCTTGTGCTCCTGGTGTTCTTGTGCTCCTGGTGTTCTTGTGCTCCTGGTGTTCCTCTTGTGCTCCTGGTGTTCTTGTGCTCCTGGTGTTCTTGTGCTCCTGGTGTTCATCTTGTACTCCCTGTGTTTCTCTTGTGCTCCTGGTGCTCCTCTTGTGCTCCTGGTGTTCCTCTTGGGCTCCTGATGATCCTCTTGTGCTCCTGGTGTTCCTCTTGTGCTCTTGGTGTTCCTCTTGTGCTCCTAGTGTTCCTCTTCTGCTCCTGGTGTTCCTCTTGTGCTCCTGGTGTTCCTCTTGTGCTACTGGTGTTCATTTGTGCTCCTGGTGTTCCTCTTGTGCTCTGGTGTTCACCTTGTGCTCTTCGTGTTCCTCTTGTACTCCTGGTGTTCCTCTTGTGCTCCTGGTGCTCCTCTTGTGCTCCTGGTGTTCCTCTTGTGCTCCTGGTGTTCATCTTGTGCTTCTGGTGTTCCTCTTGTACTCCTGGTGTTCCTCTTGTGCTACTGGTGTTCCCCTTGTGCTCCTGGTGTTCATCTTGTACTCCTGGTGTTCCTCTTGTACTCCTGGTGTTCCTCTTGTACTCCTGGTGTTCCTCTTGTACTCCTGGTGTTCCTCTTGTGCTCCTGGTGTTCATCTTGAGCTCCTGGTGTTCTTGTGCTCCTGGTGTTCCTCTTGTGCTCCTGGTGTTAATCTTGTGCTCCTGGTGTTCCTCTTGTGTTCCTGGTGCTCCTCTTGTGCTCCTGGTGCTCCTCTTGTGCTCCTGGTGTTCTTGTGCTTCTGGTGTTCCTCTTGTGCTCCTGGTGTTCCTCTTGTGCTCCTGGTGTTCTTCTTGTGCTCCTGGTGTTCTTGTGCTCCTGGTGTTCCTCTTGTACTCCTGGTGTTCCTCTTGTGCTCCTGGTGCTCCTCTTGTGCTCCTAGTGTTCCTCTTGTGCTCATGGTGTTAATCTTGTACTCCTGGTGTTCCTCTTGTGTTCCTGGTGCTCCTCTTGTGCTCCTGGTGTTCTTGTGCTCCTGGTGTTCCTCTTGTGCTCCTGGTGTTCCTCTTGTGCTATTGGTGTTCCTCTTGTGCTCCTGGTGTTCCTCTTGTGCTCCTGGTGTTCCTCTTGTGCTCCTGGTGTTCCTCTTGTGCTCCTGGTGTTCTTGTGCTCCTGGTGTTCCTCTTGTGCTCCTGATGTTCCTCTTGTGCTCCTGATGCTCCTCTTGTGCTCCTGGTGCTCCTCTTGCGCTCCTGGTGTTCCTCTTGTGCTCCTGGTGTTCTTGTACTCCTGGTGTTCCACTTGTGCGGCTGGTGTTTGTCTTGTGCTCCTGGTGTTCCTTCTATGCTCCTGGTGTTCCTCTTGTGCTCCTGGTGTTTCTCTTGTGCTCCTGGTGTTCGTCTTGTGCTCCTCGTGTTCCACTTGTGCTCCTGGTGTTCGTCTTGTGCTCCTGGTGTCTCTCTTGTGTTCATGGTGCTCTTCTTGTGTTCCTGGTGTTCCTCTTGTGCTCCTGGTGTTCTTGTACTCCTGGTGTTCCACTTGTGCTGCTTGTGTTCGTCTTGCGCTCCTGGTATTCCTCTTGTGTTCCTGGTGTTCCTCTTGTGCCCCTGGTGTTTCTCTTGTGCTCCTGGTGTTCTCATGTGCTCTTGGTGTGCCTCTTATGCTCTTGGTGTTCCTCTTGTGCTCCTGGTGGTAATCTTGTGCTCCTGGTGTTAATCTTGTCCTCCTTGTGTTCTTGTGCTCCTGGTGTTCCACTTGTGCTCCTGATGCTCCTCTTGTGTTCCTGGTGTTCTGTTTGTGCTCCTGGTGTTCCTCTTGTGCTCCTGGTGTTCCTCTTGTGCTCCTGGTGTTCCTCTTGTATTCTTGGTGTTCCTCTTGTGCTCCTGGTGTTCCTCTTGTGTTCCTGGTGTTCCTCTTGTGCTCCTGGTGTTTCTCTTGTGCTATTGGTGTTCATCTTGTGCTCCTGGTGTTCCTCTTGTGCTCCTAGTGTTCATCTTGTGCTCCTCGTGTTCCTCTTGTACTCCTGGTGTTCCTCTTGTGCTCCTGGTGTTCCTCTGTGCTCTTGGTGTTCCTCTTGTGCTCCTGGTGTTCTCTTGTGCTCTTGGTGTTCCTCTTGTGCTCCTGGTGTTCTCTTGTGCTCTTGGTGTGCCTCTTATGCTCTTGGTGTTTCTCCTGTGCTCCTGGTGTTAATCTTGTGCTCCTGGTGTTAATTTTGTGCTCCTGGTGTTAATCTTGTGCTCCTGGTGTTAATCTTGTGCTCCTGGTGTTAATTTTGTGCTCCTGGTGTTAATCTTGTGCCCCTGGTGTTAATCTTGTGCTCCTGGTGTTAATCTTGTGCTCCTGGTGTTCTTGTGCTCCTGGTGTTCTTGTGCTCCTGGTGTTCCTCTTGTGCTCCTGGTGTTCTTGTGCTCCTGGTGTTCTTGTGCTCCTGGTGTTCATCTTGTACTCCCGGTGTTTCTCTTGTGCTCCTGGTGCTCCTCTTGTGCTCCTGGTGTTCCTCTTGGGCTCCTGATGATCCTCTTGTGCTCCTGGTGTTCCTCTTGTGCTCCTGGTGTTCCTCTTGTGCTCCTGGTGTTCTTGTATTCCTGGTGTTCCTCTTGTGCTCCTGGTGTTCCTCTTGTGCTCCTGGTGTTCCTCTTCTGCTCCTGGTGTTCCTCTTGTGCTCCTGGTGTTCTTGTGCTCATGGTGTTCTTGTGCTCCTGGTGTTCATCTTGTACTCCTGGTGTTTCTCTTATGCTCCTGGTGCTCCTCTTGTGCTTCTGGTGTTCCACTTGTGCTCCTGATGCTCCTCTTGTGTTCCTGGTGTTCTGTTTGTGCTCCTGGTGTTCCTCTTGTGCTCCTGGTGTTCCTCTTGTGCTCCTGGTGTTTCTCTTGTGCTCCTGGTGTTCCTCTTGTGCTAATGGTGTTCATCTTGTGCTCCTGGTGTTCCTCTTGTGCTAATGGCGTTCATCTTGTGCTCCTGGTGTTCCTCTTGTGCTCCTAGTGTTCATCTTGTGCTCCTCGTGTTCCTCTTGTACTCCTGGTGTTCCTCTTGTGCTCCTGGTGTTCCTCTGTGCTACTGGTGTTCCTCTTGTGCTCCTGGTGTTCCTCTGTGCTACTGGTGTTCTTCTTGTACTCCTGGTGTTCCTCTTGTACTCCTGGTGTTCCTCTTGTGCTCCTGGTGTTCATCTTGTGCTCCTGGTGTTCATCTTGTGCTCCTGGTGTTCATCTTGTGCTTCTGGTGTTTCTCTTGTACTCCTGGTGTTCCTCTTGTGCTCCTGATGTTCCTCTTGTACTCCTGGTGTTCCTCTTGTACTCCTGGTGTTCCTCTTGTGCTCCTGGTGTTCCTCTTGTACTCCTGGTGCTCCTCTTGTGCTCCTGGTGTTTCTCTTGTGCTCCTGGTGTTCATCTTGTGCTTCTGGTGTTCCTCTTGTACTCCTGGTGTTCCTCTTGTACTCCTGGTGTTCCTCTTGTACTCCTGGTGTTCCTCTCGTGCTCCTGGTGTTCATCTTGTGCTCCTGGTGTTCCTCTTGTGCTCCTGGTGTTCATCTTGTACTCCTGGTGTTTCTCTTGTGCTCCTGGTGTTCATCTTGTACTCCTGGTGTTCCTCTTGTACTCCTGGTGTTCCTCTTGTGGTCCTGGTGTTCCTCTTGTGCTCCTGGTGTTCCTCTTGTGCTCCTGGTGTTCTTGTGCTCTTGGTGTTTCTCTTGTGCTCCTGGTGTTCCTCTTGTACTCCTGGTGTTCCTCTTGTGCTACTGGTGCTCTTCTTGTGCTCTTGGTGCTCCTCTTGTGCTCCTGGTGTTCTTGTGCTTCTGGTGTTCCTCTTGTGCTCCTTGTGTTCCTTTTGTGCTCCTGGTGTTCGTCTTGTGCTCCTGGTGTTCTTGTGCTCCTGGTGTTTCTCTTGTGCTCCTGGTGTTCCTCTTGTACCCCTGGTGTTCCTCTTGTGCTCCTGGTGTTCATCTTGTGCTAATGGTGTTCCTCTTGTGCTCCTGCTGTTCTTGTGCTCCTGGTGTTCCTCTTGTGCTCCTGGTGTTCCTCTTGTGCTCCTGGTGTTCCTTTTGTGGTCTTCGTGTTCCACTTGTGCTCCTGGTGTTCTTCTTGTGCTCCTGGTGCTCCTCTTGTGCTCCTGGTGCCCCTCTTTTGCTCCTGGTGTTCTTGTGCTCCTGGTGTTTCTCTTGTGCTCCTGGTGTTCCTCTTGTGCTCCTGGTGTTCCTCTTGTGCTCCTGGTGTTCTTGTTCTCCTGGTGTTCCTCTCGTGCTCCTGGTGTTCATCTTGTGCTAATGGTGTTCCTCTTGTGCTCCTGGTGTTCTTGTGCTCCTGGTGTTCCTCTTGTGCTCCTGGTGTTCCTTTTGTGGTCTTCGTGTTCCACTTGTGCTCCTGGTGTTCTTCTTGTGCTCCTGGTGCTCCTCTTGTGCTCCTGGTGCCCCTCTTTTGCTCCTGGTGTTCTTGTGCTCCTAGTGTTTCTCTTGTGCTCCTGGTGTTCCTCTTGTGCTCCTGGTGTTCCTCTTGTGCTCCTGGTGTTCTTGTTCTCCTGGTGTTCCTCTCGTGCTCCTGGTGTTCCTCTTGTGCTCCTGGTGCTCCTTTTGTGCTCCTGGTGCTCCTCTTGTGCTCCAGGTGCTCCTCTTGTGCTCCTGGTGTTTTTGTGCTCCTGGTGTTCCTCTTGTGCTCCTGGTGTGCCTCTTGTGCTCCAGTTGTTCCTCTTGTGCTCCTTGTGTTCCTCTTGTGCTCCAGTTGTTCCTCTTATGCTCCTGGTGTTCCTCTTGTGCTCTTGGTGTGCCTCTTATGCTCTTGGTGTTTCTCTTGTGCTCCTGGTGTTCTCTTGTGCTCCTGGTGTTCTCATGTCCTCTTGGTGTGCCTCTTATGCTCTTGGTGTTTCTCTTGTGCTCCTGGTGTTCTCTTGTGCTCTTGGTGTTCCTCTTGTGCTCCTGGTGTTAATCTTGTGCCCCTGGTATTAATTTTGTGCTCCTGGTGTTAATCTTGTGCTCCTGGTGGTAATATTGTGTTCCTGGTGTTAATCTTGTGCTCCTGGTGTTCTTGTGCTCCTGGTGTTCCTCTTGTGCTCCTGGTGTTCATCTTGTACTCCCGGTGTTTCTCTTGTGCTCCTGGTGCTCCTCTTGTGCTCCTGGTGTTCCTCTTGGGCTCCTGATGCTCCTCTTGTGCTACTGGTGTTCCTCTTGTGCTCCTGGTGTTCTTGTATTCTGGTGTTCCTCTTGTGCTCCTGGTGTTCCTCTTGTGCTCCTGGTGTTCTTGTATTCTGGTGTTCCTCTTGTGCTACTGGTGTTCCTCCTGTGCTCCTGGTGTTCTTGTATTCTGGTGTTCCTCTTGTGCTCCTGGTGTTCCTCTTGCGCTCCTGGTGTTCTTGTGCTCCTGGTGTTCTTGTGCTCCTGGTGTTCATCTTGTACTCCTGGTGTTTCTCTTGTGCTCCTGGTGCTCCTCTTGTGCTCCTGGTGTTCCTCTTGGACTCCTGATGCTCCTCTTGTGCTCCTGGTGTTCCTCTTGTGTTCTTGGTGTTCCTCTTGTGCTCCTGGTGTTCTTGTATTCCTGGTGTTCCTCTTGTGCTCCTGGTGTTCCTCTTGTGTTTCAGGTGTTCCTCTTGTGCTCCTGGTGCTCCTCTTGTGCTCCTGGTGTTCCTCTTGTGCTACTGGTGTTCATCTTGTGCTCCTGGTGTTCCTCTTGTGCTGCTGGCGTTCCTCTTGGACTCCTGATGCTCCTCTTGTGCTCCTCGTGTTCCTCTTGTACTCCTAGTGTTCCTTTTGTGCTTCTGGTGTTCCTCTTGTGCTCCTGGTGTTCCTCATGTGTTCCTGGTGTTCCTTTTGTGCTCCTGGTGTTCCTCTTGTACTCCTGGTGTTCTTCTTGTACTCCTGGTGTTCCTCTTGCACTCCTGGTGTTCCTCTTGTGCTCCTGGTGTTCCTCTTGTATTCCTGGTGTTCCTCTTGTGCTCCTGGTGTTCCTCTTGTACTCCTGGTGTTCGTCTTGTACTCCTGGTGTTCCTCTTGCACTCCTGGTGTTCCTCTTGTACTCCTGATGTTCCTCTTGTGCTCCTGGTGTTCCTCTTGTACTCCTGGTGTTCCTCTTGTGCTCCTGGTGTTCCTCTTGTGCTCCTGGTGTTCCTCTTGTGCTCCTGGTGTTCCTCTTGTACTCCTGGTGTTCCTCTTGTGCTCCTGGTGTTCGTCTTGTGCTCCTAGTGTTCATCTTGTGCTCCTGGTGTTCCTCTTGTGCTCCTAGTGTTCATCTTGTGCTCCTGGTGTTCCTCGTGTGTTCCTGGTGTTCCTCGTGTGCTCCTCGTGTTCCTTGTGTGCTCCTGGTGTTTCTCGTGTGCTCCTGGTGTTTCTCTTGTGCTCCTGGTGTTTCTCGTGTGTTCCTGGTGTTTCTCGTGTGCTCCTGGTGTTTCTCGTGTGCTCCTGGTGTTCCTCGTGTGCTCCTGGTGTTACTCGTGTGTTCCTGGTGTTTCTCGTGTGCTCCTGGTGTTTCTCGTGTGTTCCTGGTGTTCCTCGTGTGCTCCTGGTGTTTCTCGTGTGCTCCTGGTGTTCCTTGTGTGCTCCTGGTGTTCCTAGTGTGCTCCTGGTGTTCCTCGTGTGTTCCTGGTGTTCTTCGTGTGTTCCTGTTGTTCCTCGTGTGTTTCTGGTGTTCCTCGTGTGCTCCTGGTGTTCCTCGTGTGCTCCTGGTGTTCCTCGTGTGCTCCTGGTGTTCCTCGTGTGCTCCTGGTGTTCCTCGAGTGCTCCTGGTGTTCCTCGTGTGCTCCTGGTGTTCCTCGTGTGCTCCTGGTGTTTCTCGTGTGCTCCTGGTGTTCCTCGTGTGCTCCTGGTGTTCCTTGTGTGCTCCTGGTGTTCCTAGTGTGCTCCTGGTGTTCCTCGTGTGCTCCTGGTGTTCCTCGTGTGCTCCTGGTGTTCCTCGTGTGCTCCTGGTGTTCCTCGTGTGCTTCTGGTGTTCCTCGTGTGCTCCTTGTGTTACTCGTGTGCTCGTGGTGTTCCTCGTGTGCTCCTGGTGTTCCTCGTGTGCTCCTAGTATTCCTCGTGTGCTCCTGGTGTTCCTCGTGTACTCCTGGTGTTTCTCGTGTGCTCCTGGTGTTCCTCGTGTGCTCCTGGTGTTCCTCGTGTGCTCCTGGTGTTCCTCGTGTGTTCCTGGTGTTCCTCGTGTGTTCCTGGTGTTCCTCGCGTGCTCATGGTGTTCCTCGTGTGCTCCTGGTGTTCCTCGTGTGCTCCTGGTGTTCTTCGTGTGTTCCTGGTGTTCCTCGTGTACTCCTGGTGTTTCTCGCGTGCTCCTGGTGTTCCTCGTGTGCTCCTGGTGTTCCTCGTGTGCTCCTGGTGTTCCTCGTGTGCTCCTGGTGTTCCTCGTGTGCTCCTGGTTTTCCTCGTGTGCTCCTGGTGTTCCTCGTGTGCTCCTGGTGTTCCTCTTGTACTCCTGGTGTTCCTTGTGTGCTTCTGGTGTTACTCGTGTGCTCCTGGTGTTCCTCTTGTACTCCTGGTGTTCCTCGTGTGCTCCTGGTGTTCCTCGTGTGCTCCTGGTGTTCCTCGTGTGCTCCTGGTGTTCCTCGTGTGCTCCTGGTGTTCCTCGTGTGCTCCTGGTGTTCCTCTTGTACTCCTGGTGTTCCTCGTGTGCTCCTGGTGTTCCTCGTGTGCTCCTGGTGTTCCTCTTGTACTCCTGGTGTTCCTCGTGTGCTCCTGGTGTTCCTCGTGTGCTCCTGGTGTTCCTCTTGTACTCCTGGTGTTCCTCGTGTGCTCCTGGTGTTCCTCGGGTGCTCCTGGTGTTCCTCGTGTGCTCCTGGTGTTCCTCGGGTGCTCCTGGTGTTCCTCGTGTGGTCCTGGTGTTCCTCGTGTGCTCCTGGTGTTCCTCGTGTGCTCCTTGCACTACGCACCAACATAGTTTTCCCAATATAGTGAGAGATATTGTCGTCCCATGATAATATATATCACGAGTGTATCATAATATGTTAGTATGTGATTATTTGTAAGTTCGCGCTGAGTGGCCTCAGTGTGACTGACCAGTGTCAAGTGTGCTGATCCGAGTAACGTGATTGCAGCGTCTCAGTGGCTGAGCGTTGTGCCAAATCAGATATAACGGGGTTGTATGCCAAATTAGGTATACTTGGATTATATGTCAACCTAGGTATAACTGAGTGGTATATGAAAGGAATTACGGGGCATAGCTACTGAGTATATATATATATATATATATATATATATATATATATATATATATATATATATATATATATATATATATATATATATATGTGTGTGTGTGTGTGTGTGTGTGTGTGTGTGTATAACAAGACGATATGTTAAAGCAGGTATAGCGGGGCGGCATGTCAAAGCAGGTATAGCAGGGCGGTATATCAAAGCAGGTATACCGGGGCGGTATATCAAAGCGGATATATGAAAGCAGGTAGGAAGAACATTAGTGGGTGGAGCAGCAGCCACCACACCAGCCTCGGTCTCACACAACATTCACCTAATGTTTGCCTACAAATGAGCTACTCACTAGTCATCTGTCGCCAATTAGAGTAGTAGAGGAAAAAGTGGACACATGGTGGTGGTGGTGGTGATTGTGATGGTGGTGGTGGTGGTTGTGGTGGTGTGACAGTAGTGTTCGTGGTGGGGATAGTGGTGGTGGTGGTGGTGGCAGTGGTGGTGTGACAGTAGTGTTGATGGTGATGATAGTGGTGGTGTGACATTAGTGTTGGTGGTGGTGATAGTGGTGGTGTGACAGTAGTGTTCGTGGTGGGGATAGTGGTGGTGTGACAGTAGTGGTAGTGGTGATAGTGGTGGTGTGGTCTATCCTAAAGCATTACCTTATACTCATATGTACCCGCTATATCCCCGTATGCTCACGTGCACTCGTATATCCCTGTCTACTTGTGCACCCGTATATTCCTGTCTACTCGTGCACCCGTATATCCCTGTCTACTCGTGTACCCGTATATTCCTGTCTACTCATGTACCCGTATATTCCTGTCTACTCGTGCACCCGTATATCCATGTCTACTCGTGTACCCGTATATTCCTGTCTACTCATGTACCCGTATATTCCTGTCTACTCGTGCACCCGTATATCCATGTCTACTCGTGTACAAGTATATTCCTGTCTACTCGTGCACCCGTATATATCTGTCTACTGGTGTAACCGTATATCGCTGTTTACTGACGTACAAGGCCTGGATGGCTCAATCAGCCTAGCTAGTAACCTAATCTGAAACAGCGAGTTTTACAGCGTAACGTTGATCTATATTTTTACTTAAACCTGCCTGCGTTCACACAGTGGCTGGCCGCGCTCACACAGTGGCTGGTCGCGTTCACACAGTGGCTGGCCGCGCTCACACAGTGGCTGGTCGCGTTCACACAGTGGCTGGTCGCGTTCACACAGTGGCTGGCCGCGTTCACACAGTGGCTGGCCGCGTTCACACAGTGGCTGGCCGCGTTCACACAGTGGCTGGCCGCGTTCACACAGTGGCTGGCCGCGTTCACACAGTGGCTGGACGCATTCACACAGTGGCTGGTCGCGTTCACACAGTGGCTGGTCGCGTTCACACAGTGGCTGGCCGCGCTCACACAGTGGCTGGTCGCGTTCACACAGTGGCTGGCCGCGTTCACACAGTGGCTGGTCGCGTTCACACAGTGGCTGGCCGCGTTCACACAGTGGCTGGTCGCGTTCACACAGTGGCTGGTCGCGTTCACACAGTGGCTGGCCGCGTTCACACAGTGGCTGGTCGCGTTCACACAGTGGCTGGCCGCGTTCACACAGTGGCTGGCCGCGTTCACACAGTGGCTGGCCGCGTTCACACAGTGGCTGGCCGCATTCACACAGTGGCTGGTCGCGTTCACACAGTGGCTGGCCGCGTTCACACAGTGGCTGGCCGCGTTCACACAGTGGCTGGTCGCGTTCACACAGTGGCTGGCCGCGTTCACACAGTGGCTGGCCGCGTTCACACAGTGGCTGGCCGCATTCACACTGGCTGGTCGCGTTCACACAGTGGCTGGCCGCGTTCACCCAGTGGCTGGCCGCGTTCACACAGTGGCTGGCCGCGTTCACACAGTGGCTGGCCGCGTTCACACAGTGCCTGGTCTGTGTTTCCCCTCATCAATAGAGATCACCATCAATACCGCCGCTGACCCTACCGGCCGGAGCGTTGCTTATCATCATTGATAATTGCTTTAATGTGGTACAGATTCCAGGGCTGCCGCCGCTGGTATTCGGCGCCGCTGGCGGCCACTCTCGCGTACACCAGACACATTCATATAGAAAAAATAATGATTAACCATATTGGTCAGTCGAACTGTGAGTGCTGGCAGGAAGCACCGTGTTCTTCCTAATGGTGACGCTAAAAACACGGGAGTGCAGGAATCCGCACTCAGTCTTGCAAGGATACAGCAGGATCACTGCTAGGATACAGCAGGACCTCTGTCAGGCTACAGCAAGATCTCTCCTCTCATCCTTCCGACGCCTATTGTTTGGGAAACATTTCGATCGAAGTCAAGCTTTCTCGTTACTTAAGAGCGAAACGTCGTTCCGGAGGAGACTTGCTTCGTCCACTTGTATGTCTGTCTACTATGGCAGACCCGTCAGGAGTTTCATGAGCTTGTTAAATCCTCCCTTTTAATAATAATAATAATAATAATAATTTATATTATTATTAACACACTGGCCGATACCCACCAAGGCAGGGTGGCCCGAAAAAGAAAAACTTTCACCATCATTCACTCCATCACTGTCTTGCCAGAAGGGTGCTTTACACTACAGTTTTTAAACTGCAACATTAACACCCCTCCTTCAGAGTGCAGGCACTGTACTTCCCATCTCCAGGACTCAAGTCCGGCCTGCCGGTTTCCCTGAATCCCTTCATAAATGTTACTTTTCTCACACTCCAACAGCACGTCAACTATTAAAAACCATTTGTCTCCACTACTATCAAACACGCTCACGCATGCCCGCTGGAAGTCCAAGCCCCTCACACACAAAACCTCCTTTACCCCCTCCCTCCAACCTTTCCTAGGCCGACCCCTACCCTGCCTTCCTTCCACTACAGACTGATACACTCTTGAAGTCATTCTGTTTCGCTCCATGCTCTCTACATGTCCGAACCACCTCAACAACCCTTCCTCAGCCCTCTGGACAACAGTTTTGGTAATCCCACACCTCCTCCTAACTTCCAAACTACGAATTCTCTGCATTATATTCACACCACACATTGCCCTCAGACATGACATTTCCACTGCCTCCAGCCTTCTCCTCGCTGCAACATTCATCTCCCATGCTTCACACCCATATAAGAGCGTTGGTAAAACTATACTCTCATACATTCCCCTCTTTGCCTCCAAGGACAAAGTTCTTTGTCTCCACAGACTCCTAAGTGCACCGCTCACCCTTTTCCCCTCATCAATTCTATGATTCACCTCATCTTTCATAGACCCATCCGCTGACACGTCCACTCCCAAATATCTGAATACATTCACCTCCTCCATACTCTCTCCCTCCAATCTGATATCCAATCTTTCATCACCTAATCGTTTCGTTATCCTCATAACCTTACTCTTTCCTGTATTCACTTTTAATTTTCTTCTTTTGCATACCCTACCAAATTCAACCACCAACCTCTGCAACTTCTCTTCAGAATCTCCCAGCAAAGAGCAACTGTGACAACTCCCACTTTGTGTGTGATTCTTTATCTTTTAACTCCACGCCTCTTGCCAAGACCCTCGCATTTACTTCTCTTACAACCCCATCTATAAATATATTAAACAACCACGGTGACATCACACATCCTTGTCTAAGGCCTACTTTTACTGGGAAATAATTTCCCTCTTTCCTACATACTCTAACTTGAGCCTCACTATCCTCGTAAAAACTCTTCGCTGCTTTCAGTAACCTACCTCCTACACCATACACTTGCAACATCTGCCACATTGCCCCCCTATCCACCCTGTCATACGCCTTTTCCAAATCCATAAATGCCACAAAGACCTCTTTAGCCTTATCTAAATACTGTTCACTTATATGTTTCACTGTAAACACCTGGTCCACACACCCCCTACCTTTCCTAAAGCATCCTTGTTCATCTGCTATCCTATTCTCCGTCTTACTCCTAATTCTTTCAATAATAACTCTACCATACACTTTACCAGGTATACTCAACAGACTTATCCCCCTATAATTTTTGACTCTCTTTTGTCCCCTTTGCCTTTATACAAAGGAACTATGCATGCTCTCTGCCAATCCCTATAATAATAAAAATAATAATAATAAATTTTATTTCTACCAGTACATGATACAAGTATTACAAACGTTTGTAACATCACTGGCATATAGAAAGCCCCCTGGTTATGCAGACTATTTCGGCCACCTTAGGTTAATCTTGTCCCCC
Organism: Cherax quadricarinatus; assembly: GCF_038502225.1. Lineage (NCBI taxonomy): Eukaryota > Metazoa > Arthropoda > Malacostraca > Decapoda > Parastacidae > Cherax > Cherax quadricarinatus. The sequence continues at coordinate 17,690,879 of NC_091304.1, read as the reverse complement.
AGGACGCGACCCATAACAGTCGACTAACATCCATACCTACTTACTGCTAGGTGAACAGGGACAGCAGGTGAGAGAAAACGTATCCAAAGTTTTACCCGTGCAGGGACTCAATCCCGGAAAATTTGTATATGAGCTGAGGATGCCATCAGTTCTTCAAGCTTCTTTTGTTGGAAAATATAGATTATATTTTCTCATTTTCCAACCTGGGTGAATAATTTTTGGGATCTCAGACGTCTCCAGTAATGTGTTATTATTATTATTATTATTATTATTATTATTATTATTATTAGTAGTAGTAGTAGTAGTAGTAGTAGTAGTGCTAGTAGTAGTATTTTCATTGGTAAACAACAACAACAAAATTCATTACCAAAGATATATTAAGGTATTTAGGGAATTTTGGGGTCGCTGAATTCGAAAATGTCAGTAGGTTTTTCAAATTGTGTCTAGTGTGTGAGATATTGCAAACTTTGCCTCAATTAAGAGGCAACTTAGCCATAACGAGTGTACAAGTAGTGATAATTTGTATATACAGATACATTTAATAAAGATTATAAATTTATTTTTTAAATGATTTAATATTTAACGAAAGAAGTATCAACAACGATCACGTGACAATATTGTAACCTTTACTTAGTTATTTTTTCCAGATAAACATGAGTCCTTCACGAAGAGTTTGTTGAAACAATCCCAATGCATTTTGCTACATTTGTGGCGAATACTCTTTGTAAAAAACAAAGAAAAAATCACAAATTTTGTAAAAACAAGCTTATCTTGTTTATTTTGGAGTGGCGCTTAGAGAACAAGGCAAGTCTTGGGCTCCCCGTATGGTGTGCAAAACCTGTGGAAAAACAGGCAAAGGAAAAGTTTAAACTTGGGTGCGTCTATGGTGGGGTGAGAGTCGAAAAACCACGATGATTGTTATTTCTGTACAGTGTATGTGAAAGGTTTCAGTCGATACAAGACAGTCAAGTGTGGAATATCCTGATCTGGAGTCAGCCAGGAGACCTGTGTCACACAGCCAAGACGTTACCATACCAGTGTTGACAACACTGACTGACCTTCTATTGTCAGGTGTTAGACTTAGGTTTTAGGATGTAACACAGGTGCTAGCAGTGGAAGGGAATATAAAGTAAGCATTTCAACACCCCAGTAGTTCTCTCAAGAACTCAATGATCTGATATGTGATCTCAGTCTGTTAAAGCAAGCATTTAAACTTTTAGCATCCAGACTAAAAGAAAAGACCTGTTTACAACAAGAAGTTAAAAATAACAGCTTACCAGACAAGAGAGGTTGAACTCCTTCCTTACTTCAGCCAAGATGAAGAACTTGTATACTGCAATAACATCCCTGGACTTCTCTGAATGGGACCTGAATATCGACCAGGAGATTGGTGGTTGTTTATAGACAGTTCCATTAGAAGATTGAAATGTGTCTTATTACACAATGGTAACCAACATGCATCTCTTCCAACTGCTCACTCAACAACACTGTGCTGATGACCAACATGGAAGAAAATAGTACAAACAAGAGTTCATATGCAGTAATTAGTGGAACCTGAATAATCTTTCTATGTTGATATAAAATGAAGTGCAAGTATTTATTACATGATTTGACTTTTGCATCATCTAAAAGATAATTTCAATGTGATTTATAAGTTAGCTCCGTCTGATCAATATGTTTTTCACATCTTTTATGTTTTTTCAATGGGATACAAAATTTATCAAAAACTGGAACCAATCAAACAAACTGATGACATTCGGAATCAGCACCACAAACTTATCCTGAAATGCCTTGTATGGGATAGTAGGCCTTCTGCAGTGTTCCTCCATTATTAATATTATTGGGAAGAGCTAAACCTGTACAGACCTATGATACTGACGTTTTTAATTTCTTTATAAATTTCTCAGTTCTAGACTTTTGTCTGTCTTGAACATGGCTGTTAGTGCCTAAGAGCGGCAGTACATGTGGCTAGTGTCTTGAAGAGCGGCAGTACATGTGGCTAGTGCCTTGAAGAGCGGCAGTACATGTGACTAGTGCCTTGAAGAGCGCCAGTACATGTGACTAGTGTCTTGAAGAGCGGCAGTACATGTGGCTAGTGTCTTGAAGAGCGGCAGTACATGTGGCTAGTGCCTTGAAGAGCGGCAGTACATGTGACTAGTGCCTTGAAGAGCGCCAGTACATGTGACTAGTGCCTTGAAGAGCGGCAGTACATGTGACTAGTGCCTTGAAGAGCGGCAGTACATGTGGCTAGTGTCTTGAAGAGCGGCGGTACATGTGACTAGTGTCTTGAAGAGCGGCAGTACATGTGACTAGTGTCTTGAAGAGCGGCAGTACATGTGACTAGTGTCTTGAAGAGCGGCGGTACATGTGACTAGTGTCTTGAAGAGCGGCAGTACATGTGACTAGTGTCTTGAAGAGCGGCAGTACATGTGACTAGTGTCTTGAAGAGCGGCGGTACATGTGGCTAGTGTCTTGAAGAGCGGCAGTACATGTGACTAGTGTCTTGAAGAGCGGCAGTACATGTGACTAGTGTCTTGAAGAGCGGCAGTACATGTGACTAGTGTCTTGAAGAGCGGCGGTACATGTGACTAGTGTCTTGAAGAGCGGCAGTACATGTGACTAGTGTCTTGAAGAGCGGCAGTACATGTGACTAGTGTCTTGAAGAGCGGCAGTACATGTGACTAGTGTCTTGAAGAGCGGCAGTACATGTGGCTAGTGTCTTGAAGAGCGGCGGTACATGTGACTAGTGTCTTGAAGAGCGGCAGTACATGTGGCTAGTGTCTTGAAGAGCGGCGGTACATGTGACTAGTGTCTTGAAGAGCGGCAGTACATGTGGCTAGTGTCTTGAAGAGCGGCAGTACATGTGACTAGTGTCTTGAAGAGCGGCGGTACATGTGACTAGTGCCTTGAAGAGCGGCAGTACATGTGACTAGTGCCTTGAAGAGCGGCAGTACATGTGGCTAGTGTCTTGAAGAGCGGCAGTACATGTGGCTAGTGTCTTGAAGAGCGGCAGTACATGTGACTAGTGTCTTGAAGAGCGGCGGTACATGTGACTAGTGCCTTGAAGAGCGGCAGTACATGTGACTAGTGCCTTGAAGAGCGGCAGTACATGTGACTAGTGTCTTGAAGAGCGGCAGTACATGTGACTAGTGTCTTGAAGAGCGGCAGTACATGTGGCTAGTGTCTTGAAGAGCGGCAGTACATGTGACTAGTGTCTTGAAGAGCGGCAGTACATTTGGCTAGTGTCTTGAAGAGCGGCAGTACATGTGACTAGTGTCTTGAAGAGCGGCAGTACATGTGGCTAGTGTCTTGAAAAGCGGCAGTACATGTGACTAGTGCCTTGAAGAGCGGCAGTACATGTGACTAGTGTCTTGAAGAGCGGCAGTACATGTGACTAGTGTCTTGAAGAGCGGCAGTACATGTGACTAGTGCCTTGAAGAGCGGCAGTACATGTGACTAGTGTCTTGAAGAGCGGCAGTACATGTGACTAGTGCCTTGAAGAGCGGCAGTACATGTGACTAGTGCCTTGAAGAGCGGCAGTACATGTGGCTAGTGCCTTGAAGAGCGGCGGTACATGTGGCTAGTGTCTTGAAGAGCGGCAGTACATGTGACTAGTGCCTTGAAGAGCGGCAGTACATGTGACTAGTGTCTTGAAGAGCGGCGGTACATGTGGCTAGTGTCTTGAAGAGCGGCAGTACATGTGACTAGTGTCTTGAAGAGCGGCAGTACATGTGACTAGTGTCTTGAAGAGCGGCGGTACATGTGGCTAGTGTCTTGAAGAGCGGCAGTACATGTGACTAGTGTCTTGAAGAGCGGCAGTACATGTGACTAGTGTCTTGAAGAGCGGCGGTACATGTGACTAGTGTCTTGAAGAGCGGCAGTACATGTGGCTAGTGTCTTGAAGAGCGGCGGTACATGTGACTAGTGTCTTGAAGAGCGGCGGTACATGTGACTAGTGTCTTGAAGAGCGGCGGTACATGTGACTAGTGTCTTGAAGAGCGGCAGTACATGTGACTAGTGTCTTGAAGAGCGGCGGTACATGTGACTAGTGTCTTGAAGAGCGGCAGTACATGTGGCTAGTGTCTTGAAGAGCGGCGGTACATGTGGCTAGTGTCTTGAAGAGCGGCGGTACATGTGACTAGTGTCTTGAAGAGCGGCGGTACATGTGGCTAGTGTCTTGAAGAGCGGCGGTACATGTGACTAGTGTCTTGAAGAGCGGCGGTACATGTGGCTAGTGTCTTGAAGAGCGGCGGTACATGTGGCTAGTGTCTTGAAGAGCGGCAGTACATGTGGCTAGTGTCTTGAAGAGCGGCGGTACATGTGACTAGTGTCTTGAAGAGCGGCGGTACATGTGACTAGTGTCTTGAAGAGCGGCGGTACATGTGGCTAGTGTCTTGAAGAGCGGCAGTACATGTGGCTAGTGTCTTGAAGAGCGGCGGTACATGTGACTAGTGTCTTGAAGAGCGGCGGTACATGTGACTAGTGTCTTGAAGAGCGGCAGTACATGTGACTAGTGTCTTGAAGAGCGGCAGTACATGTGACTAGTGTCTTGAAGAGCGGCGGTACATGTGGCTAGTGTCTTGAAGAGCGGCAGTACATGTGATTAGTGTCTTGAAGAGCGGCAGTACATGTGACTAGTGCCTTGAAGAGCGGCGGTACATGTGACTAGTGTCTTGAAGAGCGGCCGTACATGTGACTAGTGTCTTGAAGAGCGGCAGTACATGTGACTAGTGTCTTGAAGAGCGGCAGTACATGTGACTAGTGTCTTGAAGAGCGGCAGTACATGTGACTAGTGTCTTGAAGAGCGGCAGTACATGTGGCTAGTGTCTTGAAGAGCGGCGGTACATGTGACTAGTGTCTTGAAGAGCGGCGGTACATGTGACTAGTGTCTTGAAGAGCGGCAGTACATGTGACTAGTGTCTTGAAGAGCGGCAGTACATGTGGCTAGTGTCTTGAAGAGCGGCGGTACATGTGACTAGTGTCTTGAAGAGCGGCGGTACATGTGACTAGTGTCTTGAAGAGCGGCAGTACATGTGACTAGTGTCTTGAAGAGCGGCAGTACATGTGGCTAGTGTCTTGAAGAGCGACAGTACATGTGGCTAGTGTCTTGAAGAGCGGCAGTACATGTGACTAGTGTCTTGAAGAGCGGCAGTACATGTGGCTAGTGCCTTGAAGAGCGGCAGTACATGTGGCTAGTGTCTTGAAGAGCGGCAGTACATGTGGCTAGTGTCTTGAAGAGCGGCAGTACATGTGACTAGTGCCTTGAAGAGCGGCAGTACATGTGACTAGTGTCTTGAAGAGAGGCAGTACATGTGGCTAGTGTCTTGAAGAGCGGCAGTACATGTGACTAGTGTCTTGAAGAGCGGCAGTACATGTGACTAGTGTCTTGAAGAGCGGCAGTACATGTGACTAGTGTCTTGAAGAGCGGCAGTACATGTGACTAGTGTCTTGAAGAGCGGCGGTACATGTGACTAGTGTCTTGAAGAGCGGCAGTACATGTGACTAGTGTCTTGAAGAGCGGCAGTACATGTGACTAGTGTCTTGAAGAGCGGCGGTACATGTGACTAGTGTCTTGAAGAGCGGCGGTACATGTGACTAGTGTCTTGAAGAGCGGCAGTACATGTGACTAGTGCCTTGAAGAGCGGCAGTACATGTGACTAGTGCCTTGAAGAGCGGCAGTACATGTGACTAGTGTCTTGAAGAGCGGCAGTACATGTGACTAGTGCCTTGAAGAGCGCCAGTACATGTGACTAGTGCCTTGAAGAGCGGCAGTACATGTGACTAGTGCCTTGAAGAGCGGCAGTACATGTGGCTAGTGTCTTGAAGAGCGGCGGTACATGTGACTAGTGTCTTGAAGAGCGGCAGTACATGTGACTAGTGTCTTGAAGAGCGGCAGTACATGTGACTAGTGTCTTGAAGAGCGGCGGTACATGTGGCTAGTGTCTTGAAGAGCGGCGGTACATGTGACTAGTGTCTTGAAGAGCGGCGGTACATGTGACTAGTGTTTTGAAGAGCGGCAGTACATGTGACTAGTGTCTTGACTAGTGTCTTGAAGAGCGGCAGTACATGTGACTAGTGTCTTGAAGAGCGGCAGTACATGTGACTAGTGTCTTGAAGAGCGGCTGTACATGTGACTAGTGTCTTGAAGAGCGGCAGTACATGTGACTAGTGTCTTGAAGAGCGGCAGTACATGTGACTAGTGTCTTGAAGAGCTGCAGTACATGTGACTAGTGTCTTGAAGAGCGGCAGTACATGTGACTAGTGTCTTGAAGAGCGGCAGTACATGTGACTAGTGTCTGGCAGAGCGGCCGTCCATGTGACTAGTGTCTTGAAGAGCGGGTACATGTGACTACAGTACATGTGGCTAGTGTCTTGAAGAGCGGCAGTACATGTGACTAGTGTCTTGAAGAGCGGCGGTACATGTGACTAGTGTCTTGAAGAGCGGCAGTACATGTGACTAGTGTCTTGAAGAGCGGCAGTGTGAAGACATGTGGCTAGTGTCTTGAAGAGCGGCAGTACATGTGACTAGTGTCTTGAAGAGCGGCGGTACATGTGACTAGTGTCTTGAAGAGCGGCAGTACATGTGACTAGTGTCTTGAAGAGCGGCAGTACATGTGGCTAGTGTCTTGAAGAGCGGCAGTACATGTGACTAGTGTCTTGAAGAGCGGCAGTACATGTGGCTAGTGTCTTGAAGAGCGGCAGTACATGTGACTAGTGTCTTGAAGAGCGGCAGTACATGTGGCTAGTGTCTTGAAGAGCGGCAGTACATGTGACTAGTGCCTTGAAGAGCGGCAGTACATGTGACTAGTGCCTTGAAGAGCGGCAGTACATGTGGCTAGTGCCTTGAAGAGCGGCGGTACATGTGGCTAGTGTCTTGAAGAGCGGCAGTACATGTGACTAGTGCCTTGAAGAGCGGCAGTACATGTGACTAGTGTCTTGAAGAGCGGCGGTACATGTGGCTAGTGTCTTGAAGAGCGGCAGTACATGTGACTAGTGTCTTGAAGAGCGGCGGTACATGTGACTAGTGTCTTGAAGAGCGGCAGTACATGTGACTAGTGTCTTGAAGAGCGGCAGTACATGTGACTAGTGTCTTGAAGAGCGGCGGTACATGTGGCTAGTGTCTTGAAGAGCGGCGGTACATGTGACTAGTGTCTTGAAGAGCGGCGGTACATGTGGCTAGTGTCTTGAAGAGCGGCGGTACATGTGACTAGTGTCTTGAAGAGCGGCGGTACATGTGACTAGTGTCTTGAAGAGCGGCGGTACATGTGACTAGTGTCTTGAAGAGCGGCAGTACATGTACTAGTGTCTTGAAGAGCGGCGGTACATGTGACTAGTGTCTTGAAGAGCGGCAGTACATGTGACTAGTGTCTTGAAGAGCGGCAGTACATGTGGCTAGTGTCTTGTACATGTGACTAGTGTCTTGAAGAGCGGCGGTACATGTGACTAGTGTCTTGAAGAGCGGCAGTACATGTGACTAGTGTCTTGAAGAGCGGCAGTACATGTGACTAGTGTCTTGAAGAGCGGCGGTACATGTGACTAGTGTCTTGAAGAGCGGCAGTACATGTGACTAGTGTCTTGAAGAGCGGCAGTACATGTGACTAGTGTCTTGAAGAGCGGCGGTACATGTGACTAGTGTCTTGAAGAGCGGCAGTACATGTGACTAGTGTCTTGAAGAGCGGCAGTACATGTGACTAGTGTCTTGAAGAGCGGCAGTACATGTGACTAGTGTCTTGAAGAGCGGCAGTACATGTGACTAGTGTCTTGAAGAGCGGCAGTACATGTGGCTAGTGTCTTGAAGAGCGGCGGTACATGTGACTAGTGTCTTGAAGAGCGGCGGTACATGTGACTAGTGTCTTGAAGAGCGGCAGTACATGTGACTAGTGTCTTGAAGAGCGGCAGTACATGTGGCTAGTGTCTTGAAGAGCGGCGGTACATGTGACTAGTGTCTTGAAGAGCGGCGGTACATGTGACTAGTGTCTTGAAGAGCGGCAGTACATGTGACTAGTGTCTTGAAGAGCGGCAGTACATGTGGCTAGTGTCTTGAAGAGCGGCAGTACATGTGGCTAGTGTCTTGAAGAGCGGCAGTACATGTGACTAGTGTCTTGAAGAGCGGCAGTACATGTGGCTAGTGCCTTGAAGAGCGGCAGTACATGTGGCTAGTGTCTTGAAGAGCGGCAGTACATGTGGCTAGTGTCTTGAAGAGCGGCAGTACATGTGACTAGTGCCTTGAAGAGCGGCAGTACATGTGACTAGTGTCTTGAAGAGCGGCAGTACATGTGGCTAGTGTCTTGAAGAGCGGCAGTACATGTGACTAGTGTCTTGAAGAGCGGCAGTACATGTGACTAGTGTCTTGAAGAGCGGCAGTACATGTGACTAGTGTCTTGAAGAGCGGCAGTACATGTGACTAGTGTCTTGAAGAGCGGCCGTACATGTGCCTAGTGTCTCGAACAGCGGCAGTACATGTGACTAGTGTCTTGAAGAGCGGCAGTACATGTGACTAGTGTCTTGAAGAGCGGCAGTACATGTGACTAGTGTCTTGAAGAGCGGCAGTACATGTGACTAGTGTCTTGAAGAGCGGCAGTACATGTGACTAGTGCCTTGAAGAGCGGCAGTACATGTGACTAGTGCCTTGAAGAGCGGCAGTACATGTGACTAGTGTCTTGAAGAGCGGCAGTACATGTGACTAGTGCCTTGAAGAGCGGCAGTACATGTGACTAGTGTCTTGAAGAGCGGCAGTACATGTGACTAGTGTCTTGAAGAGCGGCAGTACATGTGACTAGTGTCTTGAAGAGCGGCGGTACATGTGACTAGTGTCTTGAAGAGCGGCGGTACATGTGACTAGTGTCTTGAAGAGCGGCAGTACATGTGACTAGTGTCTTGAAGAGCGGCGGTACATGTGACTAGTGTCTTGAAGAGCGGCGGTACATGTGGCTAGTGTCTTGAAGAGCGGCGGTACATGTGACTAGTGTCTTGAAGAGCGGCGGTACATGTGGCTAGTGTCTTGAAGAGCGGCGGTACATGTGACTAGTGTCTTGAAGAGCGGCGGTACATGTGGCTAGTGTCTTGAAGAGCGGCGGTACATGTGGCTAGTGTCTTGAAGAGCGGCAGTACATGTGGCTAGTGTCTTGAAGAGCGGCGGTACATGTGACTAGTGTCTTGAAGAGCGGCGGTACATGTGACTAGTGTCTTGAAGAGCGGCGGTACATGTGGCTAGTGTCTTGAAGAGCGGCAGTACATGTGGCTAGTGTCTTGAAGAGCGGCGGTACATGTGACTAGTGTCTTGAAGAGCGGCGGTACATGTGACTAGTGTCTTGAAGAGCTGCAGTACATGTGACTAGTGTCTTGAAGAGCGGCAGTACATGTGACTAGTGTCTTGAAGAGCGGCGGTACATGTGGCTAGTGTCTTGAAGAGCGGCAGTACATGTGACTAGTGTCTTGAAGAGCGGCAGTACATGTGGCTAGTGTCTTGAAGAGCGGCGGTACATGTGACTAGTGTCTTGAAGAGCGGCGGTACATGTGACTAGTGTCTTGAAGAGCGGCAGTACATGTGACTAGTGTCTTGAAGAGCGGCAGTACATGTGACTAGTGTCTTGAAGAGCGGCGGTACATGTGGCTAGTGTCTTGAAGAGCGGCAGTACATGTGACTAGTGTCTTGAAGAGCGGCAGTACATGTGACTAGTGCCTTGAAGAGCGGCGGTACATGTGACTAGTGTCTTGAAGAGCGGCAGTACATGTGACTAGTGTCTTGAAGAGCGGCAGTACATGTGACTAGTGTCTTGAAGAGCGGCAGTACATGTGACTAGTGTGTTGAAGTGCGGCAGGTACATGTGACTAGTGTCTTGAAGAGCGGCGGTACATGTGACTAGTGTCTTGAAGAGCGGCAGTACATGTGACTAGTGTCTTGAAGAGCGGCAGTACATGTGGCTAGTGTCTTGAAGAGCGGCGGTACATGTGACTAGTGTCTTGAAGAGCGGCGGTACATGTGACTAGTGTCTTGAAGAGCGGCAGTACATGTGACTAGTGTCTTGAAGAGCGGCAGTACATGTGGCTAGTGTCTTGAAGAGCGGCAGTACATGTGGCTAGTGTCTTGAAGAGCGGCAGTACATGTGACTAGTGTCTTGAAGAGCGGCAGTACATGTGGCTAGTGCCTTGAAGAGCGGCAGTACATGTGGCTAGTGTCTTCAAGAGCGGCAGTACATGTGGCTAGTGTCTTGAAGAGCGGCAGTACATGTGACTAGTGCCTTGAAGAGCGGCAGTACATGTGACTAGTGTCTTGAAGAGCGGCAGTACATGTGGCTAGTGTCTTGAAGAGCGGCAGTACATGTGACTAGTGTCTTGAAGAGCGGCAGTACATGTGACTAGTGTCTTGAAGAGCGGCAGTACATGTGACTAGTGTCTTGAAGAGCGGCAGTACATGTGACTAGTGTCTTGAAGAGCGGCGGTACATGTGACTAGTGTCTTGAAGAGCGGCAGTACATGTGACTAGTGTCTTGAAGAGCGGCAGTACATGTGACTAGTGTCTTGAAGAGCGGCGGTACATGTGACTAGTGTCTTGAAGAGCGGCGGTACATGTGACTAGTGTCTTGAAGAGCGGCAGTACATGTGACTAGTGCCTTGAAGAGCGGCAGTACATGTGACTAGTGCCTTGAAGAGCGGCAGTACATGTGACTAGTGTCTTGAAGAGCGGCAGTACATGTGACTAGTGCCTTGAAGAGCGGCAGTACATGTGACTAGTGTCTTGAAGAGCGGCAGTACATGTGACTAGTGTCTTGAAGAGCGGCAGTACATGTGACTAGTGTCTTGAAGAGCGGCGGTACATGTGACTAGTGTCTTGAAGAGCGGCAGTACATGTGACTAGTGTCTTGAAGAGCGGCAGTACATGTGGCTAGTGTCTTGAAGAGCGGCGGTACATGTGACTAGTGTCTTGAAGAGCGGCGGTACATGTGGCTAGTGTCTTGAAGAGCGGCGGTACATGTGACTAGTGTCTTGAAGAGCGGCGGTACATGTGGCTAGTGTCTTGAAGAGCGGCGGTACATGTGACTAGTGTCTTGAAGAGCGGCGGTACATGTGGCTAGTGTCTTGAAGAGCGGCGGTACATGTGGCTAGTGTCTTGAAGAGCGGCAGTACATGTGGCTAGTGTCTTGAAGAGCGGCGGTACATGTGACTAGTGTCTTGAAGAGCGGCGGTACATGTGACTAGTGTCTTGAAGAGCGGCGGTACATGTGGCTAGTGTCTTGAAGAGCGGCAGTACATGTGGCTAGTGTCTTGAAGAGCGGCGGTACATGTGACTAGTGTCTTGAAGAGCGGCGGTACATGTGACTAGTGTCTTGAAGAGCTGCAGTACATGTGACTAGTGTCTTGAAGAGCGGCAGTACATGTGACTAGTGTCTTGAAGAGCGGCGGTACATGTGGCTAGTGTCTTGAAGAGCGGCAGTACATGTGACTAGTGTCTTGAAGAGCGGCAGTACATGTGACTAGTGCCTTGAAGAGCGGCGGTACATGTGACTAGTGTCTTGAAGAGCGGCAGTACATGTGACTAGTGTCTTGAAGAGCGGCAGTACATGTGACTAGTGTCTTGAAGAGCGGCAGTACATGTGACTAGTGTCTTGAAGAGCGGCAGTACATGTGGCTAGTGTCTTGAAGAGCGGCGGTACATGTGACTAGTGTCTTGAAGAGCGGCAGTACATGTGACTAGTGTCTTGAAGAGCGGCAGTACATGTGGCTAGTGTCTTGAAGAGCGGCGGTACATGTGACTAGTGTCTTGAAGAGCGGCGGTACATGTGACTAGTGTCTTGAAGAGCGGCAGTACATGTGACTAGTGTCTTGAAGAGCGGCAGTACATGTGGCTAGTGTCTTGAAGAGCGGCAGTACATGTGGCTAGTGTCTTGAAGAGCGGCAGTACATGTGACTAGTGTCTTGAAGAGCGGCAGTACATGTGACTAGTGGCTTGAAGAGCGGCAGTACATGTGGCTAGTGTCTTGAAGAGCGGCAGTACATGTGGCTAGTGTCTTGAAGAGCGGCAGTACATGTGACTAGTGCCTTGAAGAGCGGCAGTACATGTGACTAGTGTCTTGAAGAGCGGCAGTACATGTGGCTAGTGTCTTGAAGAGCGGCAGTACATGTGACTAGTGTCTTGAAGAGCGGCAGTACATGTGACTAGTGTCTTGAAGAGCGGCGGTACATGTGACTAGTGTCTTGAAGAGCGGCGGTACATGTGACTAGTGTCTTGAAGAGCGGCAGTACATGTGACTAGTGCCTTGAAGAGAGGCAGTACATGTGACTAGTGTCTTGAAGAGCGGCAGTACATGTGGCTAGTGCCTTGAAGAGCGGCGGTACATGTGACTAGTGCCTTGAAGAGCGGCAGTACATGTGACTAGTGCCTTGAAGAGCGGCGGTACATGTGACTAGTGTCTTCAAGAGCGGCAGTACATGTGACTAGTGCCTTGAAGAGCGGCGGTACATGTGACTAGTGTCTTGAAGAGCGGCAGTACATGTGACTAGTGTCTTGAAGAGCGGCGGTACATGTGACTAGTGTCTTGAAGAGCGGCAGTACATGTGACTAGTGTCTTGAAGAGCGGCAGTACATGTGACTAGTGTCTTGAAGAGCGGCAGTACATGTGGCTAGTGTCTTGAAGAGCGGCAGTACATGTGGCTAGTGTCTTGAAGAGCGGCAGTACATGTGGCTAGTGCCTTGAAGAGCGGCAGTACATGTGGCTAGTGCCTTGAAGAGCGGCAGTACATGTGGCTAGTGCCTTGAAGAGCGGCGGTACATGTGGCTAGTGCCTTGAAGAGCGGCAGTACATGTGGCTAGTGTCTCTTGTTTTGAAACCTCTGGTATCCCAGCTTATATCCTTCAGGTGTGCGATTAACACCGATATCGCTGATGTCACATATTATCACGATCTTTGAAAGGGTTTTAAGAAGCAAGATTGCCAGTCACATACCATTACAGCAGTGTCATGACCCAAGCCAGCATAAGCTCAGAACAGGTAGGTCCTGCCTCTCGTATTTGTCTGGTCTTTATGACATGGTCTTGGCTACAATGGAAGACAAACTATAACGAAGATGACTCACGAAATCGTAATGACACGATTGCATGGTATGGTTTATAACGAAGGTGCATATTCAGAGATTTTACAAGTCTTTTAGTAAGTGTGATCATGAGGTAATTGCTTACAAAATGTGTGCAAAAGGAGTAACTGGAAAGTTGGGCAGATGGATATTTAACTTCCTAACAGAACCCAAATGGTAAGAGTAAACAAAGTGAAATCGGGGTTACCAAGGTAAAAAATAATTGTGTTACCCAAGGCGCCCCACTGCTCTTTCTCATTCTTATTTCTGACATAAACGGACGATACTAGAATCTGTATGTAAGTGGCATCCATAGAAGACACAGCGAACCTCCAAGCTAATATCGACCAAGTCTTCCAGTGGGCTACTGACAACAATATAATGTTCAGAGAGGACAAATTCCAGTTACTACGTTACCGAAGGATTGGGGAAATAAAAAACAAGATCAGAGTACACGCAGATTACACGCTGGAGAGTATTATAATGTGAGAGACCTAGGAGAGATAATGCCGGAAATCTGATGTTTAAGGAACACAACAACGTTATTATAGCAACTGCAAGGAAAATTTTAGGTTGGATAACTAAAACTTTTAAGAAAAGAGATGCCAAGCCAATGATGACACTCTTCAGGTCACTCGTTCCAGGCTGGAATACTATTATGTATTAACAGCCCCCTACATGACAGGCGAAATTACTGAACTGGAAAACGTACAGAGAACCTTCGTAACTCGAATAAACTCTTTCAAGCGCCTAAATTACTAGGAGTACTTGAAGTCCCTCGAACTGTACTTCACAGAACGTAGACGAAAAAAATACATGATAATATATACCTGGAAGATACTAGTGAGTCTGGTTCTAAACCTGCTCGCAGAAATTGCTACTTATGAACACAAGAGACTTGGCAGACGGTGCAGGATACCTCCGAGTGGTGTGATGAGTACACTGAGAAAGAACTCAATAGGTATAAAAGGGGCCACGACTCTTCACTATCCTTCCTTCATGCATAAGGGTGATTACCATGAACCAATAGCTACCCTCAAACAAACTCGACAAATTCCTCAAAAACCTCCTGATCAGCTAGGTTGTAGTGTATACGTTGCACTGCTGGCGGCGGACCCGAACAGCTTGATATATCAGCCAAGTAACCGGGAGGCCTGGACTGGGACCGGACCGCGGGGGCGCTGAGCTCTGGAAAGCGACAACAGGCAACCTACAGGCAACACTGTTGTGTTATACGTGCAACACTTATATTGCAGGTGTAACACTTGAGTTGCAGGTGAGAGTAACACTGTTGTGTTGCATATGTGAGAGTACCACTTATGTCGCAGGTGTGAGAGTAGCACTTGTGTTGCACGTGTGAGTGCAACACTGTTGTGTTATAGATGCGAGAGTAACACTGTTATGCTTCAGGTGTGAGAGTAGCACTGTTGTGTTGCAGATGTAAGAGCAACACTTGTGTTGCAGGTGTTAGAGTAACACTTGTATTGCAGGTGTGAGAACAACACTTGTGTTGCAGGTGTGAGAGTAAAACTTGTATTGCAGGTGTGAGAGCAACACTTGTGTTGCAGGTGTGAGAGTTGAACTTGTGTTGCAGGTGTGAGCGTAACACTTGTATTGCAGGTGTGAGAGTAACACTTGTATTGCAGGTGTGAGAGTAACACTTGTGTTGCAAGTGTGAGAGTAACACTTGTGTTGCAGGTGTGAGTGTAACACTTGTGTTGCAGGTGTGAGAGTAACACTTGTATTGCAGGTGTGAGAGTAACACATGTGTTGCAGGTGTGAGTGTAACACTTGTGTTGCAGGTGTGAGAGTAACACTTGTGTTGCAGGTGTGAGTGTAAGACTTGTGTTGCAGGTGTGAGTGTAAGACTTGTGTTGCAGGTGTGAGAGTAACACTTGTGTTGCAGGTGTGAGAGTAACACTTGTGTTGCAGGTGTGAGTGTAACACTTGTATTGCAGGTGTGAGTGTAACACTTTGTGTTGCAGGTGTGAGTGTGACACTTGTGTTGCAGGTGTGAGTATAACACTTGTGTTACAGGTGTGAGAGTAACACTTGTGTTGCAGGTGTGAGTGTAACACTTGTATTGCAGGTGTGAGTGAAACACTTGTGTTGCAGGTGTGAGTGTAACACTTGTTGCAGGTGTGAGAGTAACACTTGTGTTGCAGGTGTCAGTGTAACACTTGCATTGCAAGTGTGAGTGTAACACTTGTATTGCAGGTGTGAGTGTAACACTTGTGTTGCAGGTGTGAGAGTAACACTTGTGTTGCAGGTGTGAGTGTAACACTTGTGTTGCAGGTGTGAGTGTAACACTTGTGTTGCAGGTGTGAGAGTAACACTTGTGTTGCAGGTGTGAGAGTAACACTTCTGTTGCACGTGTGAGTGCAACACTTGTGTTGCAGGTGTGAGTGTAACACTTGTGTTGCAGGTGTGAGTGTAACACTTGTGTTGCAGATGTGAGTGTAACACTTGTGTTGCAGGTGTGAGTGCAACACTTGTGTTGCAGATGTGAGTGTAACACTTGTGTTGCAGGTGTGAATGTAACACTTGTGTTGCAGGTGTGAGTGCAACACTTGTGTTGCAGGTGTGAGTGCAACATTTGTGTTGCAGGTGTGAGTGTAACACTTGTGTTGCAGGTGTGAGTGCAACACTTGTGTTGCAGGTGTGAGTGTAACACTTGTGTTGCAGGTGTGAGTGCAACACTTGTGTTGCAGGTGTGAGTGCAACACTTGTGTTGCAGGTGTGAGTGTAACACTTGTGTTGCAGGTGTGAGTGTAACACTTGTGTTGCAGGTGTGAGTGTAAGACTTGTGTTGCAGGTGTGAGAGTAACACTTGTGTTGCAGGTGTGAGAGTAACACTTGTGTTGCAGGTGTGAGTGTAACACTTGTGTTGCAGGTGTGAGTGTAAGACTTGTGTTGCAGGTGTGAGTGTAAGACTTGTGTTGCAGGTGTGAGAGTAACACTTGTGTTGCAGGTGTGAGAGTAACACTTGTGTTGCAGGTGTGAGTGTAACACTTGTATTGCAGGTGTGAGTGTAACACTTTGTGTTGCAGGTGTGAGTGTAACACTTGTGTTGCAGGTGTGAGTATAACACTTGTGTTACAGGTGTGAGAGTAACACTTGTGTTGCAGGTGTGAGTGTAACACTTGTATTGCAGGTGTGAGTGAAACACTTGTGTTGCAGGTGTGAGTGTAACACTTGTTGCAGGTGTGAGAGTAACACTTGTGTTGCAGGTGTCAGTGTAACACTTGCATTGCAAGTGTGAGTGTAACACTTGTATTGCAGGTGTGAGTGTAACACTTGTGTTGCAGGTGTGAGAGTAACACTTGTGTTGCAGGTGTGAGTGTAACACTTGTGTTGCAGGTGTGAGTGTAACACTTGTGTTGCAGGTGTGAGAGTAACACTTGTGTTGCAGGTGTGAGAGTAACACTTGTGTTGCAGGTGTGAGTGCAACACTTGTGTTGCAGGTGTGAGTGTAACACTTGTGTTGCAGGTGTGAGTGTAACACTTGTGTTGCAGATGTGAGTGTAACACTTGTGTTGCAGGTGTGAGTGCAACACTTGTGTTGCAGATGTGAGTGTAACACTTGTGTTGCAGGTGTGAATGTAACACTTGTGTTGCAGGTGTGAGTGCAACACTTGTGTTGCAGGTGTGAGTGCAACATTTGTGTTGCAGGTGTGAGTGTAACACTTGTGTTGCAGGTGTGAGTGCAACACTTGTGTTGCAGGTGTGAGTGTAACACTTGTGTTGCAGGTGTGAGTGCAACACTTGTGTTGCAGGTGTGAGTGCAACACTTGTGTTGCAGGTGTGAGTGTAACACTTGTGTTGCAGGTGTGAGTGTAACACTTGTGTTGCAGGTGTGAGAGTAACACTTGTGTTGCAGGTGTGAGTGTAACACTTGTGTTGCAGGTGTGAGTGTAACACTTGTGTTGCAGGTGTGAGAGTAACACTTGTGTTGCAGGTGTGAGAGTAACACTTGTGTTGCAGGTGTGAGTGCAACACTTGTGTTGCAGGTGTGAGTGTAACACTTGTGTTGCAGGTGTGAGTGTAACACTTGTGTTGCAGATGTGAGTGTAACACTTGTGTTGCAGGTGTGAGTGCAACACTTGTGTTGCAGATGTGAGTGTAACACTTGTGTTGCAGGTGTGAATGTAACACTTGTGTTGCAGGTGTGAGTGCAACACTTGTGTTGCAGGTGAGAGTGCAACACTTGTGTTGCAGGTGTGAGAGTAACACTTGTGTTGCAGGTGTGAGTGTAACACTTGTGTTGCAGGTGTGAGTGTAACACTTGTGTTGCAGGTGTGAGTGTAACACTTGTGTTGCAGGTGTGAGTGCAACACTTGTGTTGCAGGTGTGAGTGTAACACTTGTGTTGCAGGTGTGAGTGTAACACTTGTGTTGCAGGTGTGAGTGTAACACTTGTGTTGCAGGTGTGAGTGTAACACTTGTGTTGCAGGTGTGAGTGCAACACTTGTGTTGCAGGTGAGAGTGCAACACTTGTGTTGCAGGTGTGAGAGTAACACTTGTGTTGCAGGTGTGAGTGTAACACTTGTGTTGCAGGTGTGAGTGTAACACTTGTGTTGCAGGTGTGAGTGTAACACTTGTGTTGCAGGTGTGAGTGTAACACTTTTGTTGCAGGTGTGAGTGTAACACTTGTGTTGCAGGTGTGAGTGCAACACTTGTGTTGCAGGTGTGAGTGTAACACTTGTGTTGCAGGTGTGAGTGCAACACTTGTGTTTTCCCTCTGAAAGTAAAAAATATGTCGGTAATTATATTTAAAAAAATCAAAATAAAACAAGACTTTACTTAACTAATTTCGCTTAAAGGTGAGTTTTTTTTTTTCAAATAACGATTTCTTCTCGTGTAAGTTAGTTGTAGCCGAGTTATGTGTGTGTCAGAAGCTACATCATCCTCACTCACACCTTCACCTACACCAAGCTTCCTCACTCACACCTTCACCTTCACCAAGCTTTCTCACTCACACCTTCACCTACACCAAGCTTCCTCACTCACACCTTCACCTTCACCAAGCTTCCTCACTCACACCTTCACCTTCACCAAGCTTCCTCACTCACACCTTCACCTTCACCAAGCTTCCTTACTCACACCTTCACCTACACCAAGCTTCCTCACCCACACCTTCACCTCCACCAAGCTTCCTCACTCACACCTTCACCTACATCAAGCTTCCTCACCCACAACTTCACCTACACCAAGCTTCCTTACACCTTCACCTACACCAAGCTTCCTTACTCACAATTTCACCTACATCAAGCTTCCTCACCCACAACTTCACCTACACCAAGCTTCCTTACACCTTCACCTACACCAAGCTTCCTTACACCTTCACCTACACCAAGCTTCCTTACACCTTCACCTACACCAAGCTTCCTTACTCACACCTTCACCTACACCAAGCTTCCTTACTCACACCTTCACCTACACCAAGCTTCCTCACTCACACCTTCACCTACATCAAGCTTCCTCACCCACACCTTCACCTACACCAAGCTTCCTTACACCTTCACCTACACCAAGCTTCCTTACTCACACCTTCACCTACATCAAGCTTCCTCACCCACACCTTCACCTACAGAAAGCTTCCTTACACCTTCACCTACACCAAGCTTCCTTACACCTTCACCTACACCAAGCTTCCTTACACCTTCACCTACACCAAGCTTCCTTACTCACACCTTCACTTACACCAAGCTTCCTTACTCACACGTTCACCTACACCAAGCTTCCTCACTCACACCTCCACCTACATCAAGCTTCCTCACCCACACCTTCACCTACACCAAGCTTCCTTACACCTTCACCTACACCAAGCTTCCTTACTCACACCTTCACCTACATCAAGCTTCCTCACCCACACCTTCACCTACACCAAGCTTCCTTACACCTTCACCTACACCAAGCTTCCTTACACCTTCACCTACACCAAGCTTCCTTACTCACACCTTCACCTACACCAAGCTTCCTTACTCACACCTTCACCTACACCAAGCTTCCTTACTCACTCCTTCACCTACACCAAGCTTCCTCACTCACACCTTCACCTACATCAAGCTTCCTCACCCACACCTTCACCTACACCAAGCTTCCTTACACCTTCACCTACACCAAGCTTCCTTACACCTTCACCTACACCAAGCTTCCTTACTCATACCTTCACCTACACCAAGCTTCCTCACCCACACCTTCACCTACACCAAGCTTCCTTACACCTTCACCTACACCAAGCTTCCTTACACCTTCACCTACACCAAGCTTCCCTACACCTTCACCTACACCAAGCTTCCTTACTCACACCTTCACCTACACCAAGCTTCCTTACTCACACCTTCACCTACACCAAGCCTCCTTACTCACACCTTCACCTACACCAAGCTTCCTCACCCACACCTTCACATACACCAAGCTTCCTTACACCTTCACCTACACCAAGCTTCCTTACACCTTCACCTACACCAAGCTTCCTTACTCACACCTTCACCTACACCAAGCTTCCTTACTCACACCTTCACCTACACCAAGCTTCCTCACCCACACCTTCACCTACACCAAGCTTCCTCACCCACACCTTCACCTACACCAAGCGTCCTCACTCACACCTTCACCTACACCAAGCTTCCTCACTCACACCTTCACCTACACCAAGCTTCCTTACTCACACCTTCACCTCCACCAAGCTTCCTCACTCACACCTTCACCTCCACCAAGCTTCCTTACTCACACCTTCACCTACACCAAGCTTCCTTACTCACACCTTCACCTCCACAAAGTTTCCTCACTCACACCTTCACCTCCACCAAGCTTCCTCACTCACACCTTCACCTCCACCAAGCTTCCTTACTCACACCTTCACCTACACCAAGCTTCCTCACTCACACCTTCACCTCCACCAGGCTTCCTCACTCACTTCTTCACCTCCACCAAGCTTCCTTACTCACACCTTCACCTCCACCAAGCTTCCTCACTCACACTTTCACCTACACCAAGCTTCCTCACTCACACCTTCACCTACACCAAGCTTCCTCACTCACACCTTCACCTACACCAAGCTTCCTTACTCACACCTTCACCTACACCAAGCTTCCTCACCCACACCTTCACCTACACCAAGCTTCCTCACTCACACCTTCACCTACACCAAGCTTCCTCACCCACACCTTCACCTCCACGAAGCTTCCTCACTCACACCTTCACCTACACCAAGCTTCCTCACTCACACCTTCACCTACACCAAGCTTCCTTACTCACACCTTCACCTACACCAAGCTTCCTTACTCACACCTTCACCTACACCAAGCTTCCTCACCCACACCTTCACCTACACCGAGCTTCCTCACCCACACCTTCACCTACACCAAGCTTCCTTACACCTTCACCTACACCAAGCTTCCTTACACCTTCACCTACACCAAGCTTCCTTACACCTTCACCTACACCAAGCTTCCTTACTCACACCTTCACCTACACCAAGCTTCCTTACTCACACCTTCACCTACACAAAGCTTCCTTACACCTTCACCTACACCAAGCTTCCTTACTCACACCTTCACCTACACCAAGCTTCCTTACTCACACCTTCACCTACACCAAGCTTCCTCACTCACACCTTCACCTACATCAAGCTTCCTCACCCACACCTTCACCTACACCAAGCTTCCTTACACCTTCACCTACACCAAGCTTCCTTACTCACACCTTCACCTACATCAAGCTTCCTCACCCACACCTTCAAATACACCAAGCTTCCTTACACCTTCACCTACACCAAGCTTCCTTACACCTTCACCTACACCAAGCTTCCTTACACCTTCACCTACACCAAGCTTCCTTACTCACACCTTCACCTACACCAAGCTTCCTTACTCACACCTTCACCTACACCAAGCTTCCTCACTCACACCTTCACCTACATCAAGCTTCCTCACCCACACCTTCACCTACACCAAGCTTCCTTACACCTTCACCTACACCAAGCTTCCTTACTCACATCTTCACCTACATTAAGCTTCCTCACCCACACCTTCACCTACACCAAGCTTCCTTACACCTTCACCTACACCAAGCTTCCTTACACCTTCACCTACACCAAGCTTCCTTACACCTTCACCTACACCAAGCTTCCTTACACCTTCACCTACACCAAGCTTCCTTACTCACACCTTCACCTACACCAAGCTTCCTTACTCACACCTTCACCTACACCAAGCTTCCTCACTCACACCTTCACCTACATCAAGCTTCCTCACCCACACCTTCACCTACACCAAGCTTCCTTACACCTTCACCTACACCAAGCTTCCTTACTCACACCTTCACCTACATCAAGCTTCCTCACCCACACCTTCACCTACACCAAGCTTCCTTACACCTTCACCTACACCAAGCTTCCTTACTCACATCTTCACCTACATCACGCTTCCTCACCCACACCTTCACCAACACCAAGCTTCCTTACACCTTCACCTACACCAAGCTTCCTTACACCTTCACCTACACCAAGCTTCCTTACACCTTCACCTACACCAAGCTTCCTTACTCACACCTTCACCTACACCAAGCTTCCTTACTCACACCTTCACCTACACCAAGCTTCCTCACTCACACCTTCACCTACATCAAGCTTCCTCACCCACACCTTCACCTACACCAAGCTTCCTTACACCTTCACCTACACCAAGCTTCCTTACTCACACCTTCACCTACATCAAGCTTCCTCACCCACACCTTCACCTACACCAAGCTTCCTTACACCTTCACCTACACCAAGCTTCCTTACACCTTCACTTACACCAAGCTTCCTTACTCACACCTTCACCTACACCAAGCTTCCTTACTCACACCTTCACCTACACCAAGCTTCCTTACTCACTCCTTCACCTACACCAAGCTTCCTCACTCACTCATTCACCTACATCAAACTTCCTCACCAACACCTTCACCTACACCAAGCTTCCTTACACCTTCACCTACACCAAGCTTCCTTACACCTTCACCTACACCAAGCTTCCTTACTCATACCTTCACCTACACCAAGCTTCCTCACCCACACCTTCACCTACACCAAGCTTCCTTACACCTTCACCTACACCAAGCTTCCTTACACCTTCACCTACACCAAGCTTCCTTACTCACACCTTCACCTACACCAAGCTTCCTTACTCACACCTTCACCTACACCAAGCCTCCTTACTCACACCTTCACCTACACTAAGCTTCCTCACCCACACCTTCACCTACACAAAGCTTCCTTACACCTTCACCTACACCAAGCTTCCTTACACCTTCACCTACACCAAGCTTCCTTACTCACACCTTCACCTACATCAAGCTTCCTTACTCACACCTTCACCTACACCAAGCTTCCTCACCCACACCTTCACCTACACCAAGCTTCCTCACCCACACCTTCCCCTACACCAAGCTTCCTCACTCACACCTTCACCTACACCAAGCTTCCTCACTCACACCTTCACCTACACCAAGCTTCCTTACTCACACCTTCACCTCCACCAAGTTTCCTCACTCACACCTTCACCTACATCAAGCTTCCTCACTCACACCTTCACCTCCACCAAGCTTCCTTACTCACACCTTCACCTACACCAAGCTTCCTCACTCACACCTTCACCTCCACCAGGCTTCCTCACTCACTCCTTCACCTCCACCAAGCTTCCTTACTCACACCTTCACCTCCACCAAGCTTCCTCACTCACACTTTCACCTACACCAAGCTTCCTCACTCACACCTTCACCTACACCAAGCTTACTCACTCACACCTTCACCTACATCAAGCTTCCTTACTCACACCTTCACCTACACCAAGCTTCCTCACCCACACCTTCACCTACACCAAGCTTCCTCACTCACACCTTCACCTACACCAAGCTTCCTCACCCACACCTTCACCTCCACGAAGCTTCCTCACTCACACCTTCACCTACGCCAAGCTTCCTCACTCACACCTTCACCTACACCAAGCTTCCTTACTCACACCTTCACCTACACCAAGCTTCCTTACTCACACCTTCACCTACACCAAGCTTCCTCACCCACACCTTCACCTACACCAAGCTTCCTCACCCACACCTTCACCTACACCAAGCTTCCTTACACCTTCACCTACACCAAGCTTCCTTACACCTTCACCTACACCAAGCTTCCTTACACCTTCACCTACACCAAGCTTCCTTACTCACACCTTCACCTACACCAAGCTTCCTTACTCACACCTTCACCTACACCAAGCTTCCTTACTCACACCTTCACCTACACCAAGCTTCCTCACTCACACCTTCACCTACACCAAGCTTCCTTACACCTTCACCTACACCAAGCTTCCTTACACCTTCACCTACACCAAGCTTCCTTACACCTTCACCTACACCAAGCTTCCTTACTCACACCTTCACCTACACCAAGCTTCCTTACTCACACCTTCACCTACACCAAGCTTCCTCACTCACACCTTCACCTACATCAAGCTTCCTGACCCACACCTTCACCTACACCAAGCTTCCTTACACCTTCACCTACACCAAGCTTCCTTACTCACACCTTCACCTACATCAAGCTTCCTCACCCACAACTTCACCTACACCAACCTTCCTTACACCTTCACCTACACCAAGCTTCCTTACACCTTCACCTACACCAAGCTTCCTTACACCTTCACCTACACCAAGCTTCCTTACTCACACCTTCACCTACACCAAGCTTCCTTACTCACACCTTCACCTACACCAAGCTTCCTCAATCACACCTTCACCTACATCAAGCTTCCTCACCCACACCTTCACCTACACCAAGCTTCAATACACCTTCACCTACACCAAGCTTCCTTACTCACACCTTCACCTACATCAAGCTTCCTCACCCACACCTTCACCTACACCAAGCTTCCTTACACCTTCACCTACACCAAGCTTCCTTACACCTTCACCTACACCAAGCTTCCTTACACCTTCACCTACACCAAGCTTCCTTACTCACACCTTCACCTACACCAAGCTTCCTTACTCACACCTTCACCTACACCAAGCTTCCTCACTCACACCTTCACCTACATCAAGCTTCCTCACCCACACCTTCACCTACACCAAGCTTCCTTTCAACTTCACCTACACCAAGCTTCCTTACTCACACCTTCACCTACATCAAGCTTCCTCACCCACACCTTCACCTACACCAAGCTTCCTTACACCTTCACCTACACCAAGCTTCCTTACACCTTCACCTACACCAAGCTTCCTTACACCTTCACCAACACCAAGCTTCCTTACTCACACCTTCACCTACACCAAGCTTCCTTACTCACACCTTCACCTACACCAAGCTTCCTCACTCACACCTTCACCTACATCAAGCTTCCTCACCCACACCTTCACCTACACCAAGCTTCCTTACACCTTCACCTACACCAAGCTTCCTTACTCACACCTTCACCTACATCAAGCTTCCTCACCCACACCTTCACCTACACCAAGCTTCCTTACACCTTCACCTACACCAAGCTTCCTTACACCTTCACCTACACCAAGCTTCCTTACTCACACCTTCACCTACACCAAGCTTCCTTACTCACACCTTCACCTACACCAAGCTTCCTTACTCACACCTTCACCTACACCAAGCTTCCTCGCTCACACCTTCACCTACATCAAGCTTCCTCACCCACACCTTCACCTACACCAAGCTTCCTTACACCTTCACCTACACCAAGCTTCCTTACTCACACCTTCACCTACATCAAGCTTCCTCACCCACACCTTCACCTACACCAAGCTTCCTTACACCTTCGCTTACACCAAGCTTCATTACACCTTCACCTACACCAAGCTTCCTTACACCTTCACCTACACCAAGCTTCCTTACTCACACCTTCACCTACACCAAGCTTCCTCACTCACACCTTCACCTACACCAAGCTTCCTTACTCACACCTTCACCTCCACCAAGCTTCCTCACTCACACCTTCACCTCCACCAAGCTTCCTTACTCACACCTTCACCTACACCAAGCTTCCTTACTCACACCTTCACCTCCACCAAGTTTCCTTACTCACACCTTCACCTCCACCAAGCTTCCTCACTCACACCTTCACCTCCACCAAGCTTCCTTACTCACACCTTCACCTACACCAAGCTTCCTCACTCACACCTTCACCTCCACCAAGCTTCCTTACTTACACCTTCACCTACACTAAGCTTCCTCACTCACACCTTCACCTCCACCAAGCTTTCTTACTCACACCTTCACCTACACCAAGCTTCCTTACTCACACCTTCACCTACATCAAGCTTCCTCACTCACACCTTCACCTACACCAAGCTTCCTTACTCACACCTTCACCTACACCAAGCTTCCTCACCCACACCTTCACCTACACCAAGCTTCCTTACTCACACCTTCACCTACACCAAGCTTCCTTACAACTTCACCTACACCAAGCTTCCTTACTCACACCTTCACCTACATCAAGCTTCCTCACCCACACCTTCACCTACACCAAGCTTCCTTACACCTTCACCTACACCAAGCTTCCTTACTCACATCTTCACCTACATCAAGCTTCCTCACCCACACCTTCACCTACACCAAGCTTCCTTACACCTTCACCTACACCAAGCTTCCTTACACCTTCACCTACACCAAGCTTCCTTACACCTTCACCTACACCAAGCTTCCTTACTCACACCTTCACCTACACCAAGCTTCCTTACTCACACCTTCACCTACACCAAGCTTCCTCACTCACACCTTCACCTACATCAAGCTTCCTCACCCACACCTTCACCTACACCAAGCTTCCTTACACCTTCACCTACACCAAGCTTCCTTACTCACACCTTCACCTACATCAAGCTTCCTCACCCACATCTTCACCTACACCAAGCTTCCTTACACCTTCACCTACACCAAGCTTCCTTACACCTTCACTTACACCAAGCTTCCTTACTCACACCTTCACATACACCAAGCTTCCTTACTCACACCTTCACCTACACCAAGCTTCCTTATTCACTCCTTCACCTACACCAAGCTTCCTCACTCACACCTTCACCTACATCAAACTTCCTCACCAACACCTTCACCTACACCAAGCTTCCTTACACCTTCACCTACACCAAGCTTCCTTACACCTTCACCTACACCAAGCTTCCTTACTCATACCTTCACCTACACCAAGCTTCCTCACCCACACCTTCACCTACACCAAGCTTCCTTACACCTTCACCTACACCAAGCTTCCTTACACCTTCACCTACACCAAGCTTCCTTACTCACACCTTCACCTACACCAAGCTTCCTTACTCACACCTTCACCTACACCAAGCCTCCTTACTCACACCTTCACCTACACCAAGCTTCCTCACCCACACCTTCACCTACACCAAGCTTCCTTACACCTTCACCTACACCAAGCTTCCTTACACCTTCACCTACACCAAGCTTCCTTACTCACACCTTCACCTACATCAAGCTTCCTTACTCACACCTTCACCTACACCAAGCTTCCTCACCCACACCTTCACCTACACCAAGCTTCCTCACCCACACCTTCACCTACACCAAGGTTCCTCACTCACACCTTCACCTACACCAAGCTTCCTCACTCACACCTTCACCTACACCAAGCTTCCTTACTCACACCTTCACCTCCACCAAGTTTCCTCACTCACACCTTCACCTCCACCAAGCTTCCTCACTCACACCTTCACCTCCAGCAAGCTTCGTTACTCACACCTTCACCTCCACCAAGCTTCCTCACTCACACCTTCACCTCCACCAGGCTTCCTCACTCACTACTTCACCTCCACCAAGCTTCCTTACTCACACCTTCACCTCCACCAAGCTTCCTCACTCACACTTTCACCTACACCAAGCTTCCTCACTCACACCTTCACATCCACCAAGCTTCCTCACTCACACCTTCACCTACACCAAGCTACCTTACTCACACCTTCACCTACACCAAGCTTCCTCACCCACACCTTCACCTACACCAAGCTTCCTCACTCACACCTTCACCTACACCAAGCTTCCTCACCCACACCTTCACCTCCACGAAGCTTCCTCACTCACACCTTCACCTACACCAAGCTTCCTCACTCACACCTTCACCTACACCAAGCTTCCTTACTCACACCTTCACCTACACCAAGCTTCCTTACTCACACCTTCACCTACACCAAGCTTCCTCACCCACACCTTCACCTACACCAAGCTTCCTCACCCACACCTTCACCTACACCAAGCTTCCTTACACCTTCACCTACACCAAGCTTCCTTACACCTTCACCTACACCAAGCTTCCTTACACCTTCACCTACACCAAGCTTCCTTACTCACACCTTCACCTACACCAAGCTTCCTTACTCACACCTTCACCTACACCAAGCTTCCTCACTCACACCTTCACCTCCACCAAGCTTCCTCACTCACACCTTCACCTACACCAAGCTTCCTCACTCACACCTTCACCTCCACAAAGCTTTCTCACTCACACCTTCACCTACACCAAGCTTCCTCACTCACACCTTCACCTACACCAAGCTTCCTCACTCACACCTTCACCTACACCAAGCTTCCTTACTCACACCTTCACCTACACCAAGCTTCCTCACACACACCTTCACCTACACCAAGCTTCCTCACTCACACCTTCACCTACAGCAAGCTTCCTCACTCACACCTTCACCTCCACCAAGCTTCCTCACTCACACCTTCACCTACACCAAGCTTCCTCACTCACACCTTCACCTCCACCAAGCTTCCTCACTCACACCTTCACCTCCATCAAGCTTCCTCACTCACACCTTCACCTACACCAAGCTTCGTCACTCACTCCTTCACCTACACCAAGCTTCCTCACTCACACCTTCACCTCCATCAAGCTTCCTTACTCACACCTTCACCTACACCAAGCTACCTTACTCACACCTTCACCTCCACCAAGCTTCCTCACTCACACCTTCACCTACACCAAGCTTCCTTACTCACACCTTCACCTACACCAAGCTTCCTTACTCACACCTTCACATCCACTAAGCTTTCTCACTCACACCTTCACCTACACCAAGCTTCCTTACTCACACCTTCACCTCCACCAAGCTTCCTCACTCACACTTTCACCTACACCAATCTTCCTTTCTCACACCTTCACCTACACCAAGCTTCCTCACTCACACCTTCACATCCACTAAGCTTTCTCACTCACACCTTCACCTCCACCAAGCTTCCGCACTCACACCTTCACCTACACCAAGCTTCCTCACTCACACCTTCACGTCCACCAAGCTTCCTCACTCACACCTTCACCTACACCAAGCTTCCTCACTCACACCTTCACATCCACTAAGCTTTCTCACTCACACCTTCACCTCCACCAAGCTTCCTCACTCACACCTTCACATCCACTAAGCTTTCTCACTCACACCTTCACCTCCACCAAGCTTCCGCACTCACACCTTCACGTCCACCAAGCTTCCTCACTCACACCTTCACATCCACTAAGCTTTCTCACTCACACCTTCACCTCCACCAAGCTTCCTCACTCACACCTTCACATCCACTAAGCTTTCTCACTCACACCTTCACCTCCACCAAGCTTCCGCACTCACACCTTCACATCCACTAAGCTTTCTCACTCACACCTTCACCTCCACCAAGCTTCCGCACTCACACCTTCACGTCCACCAAGCTTCCTCACTCACACCTTCACCTACACCAGGCTTCCTCACTCACTCCTTCACCTACACCAAGCTTCCTCACCCACACCTTCACCTCCACGAAGCTTCCTCACTCACACCTTCACCTACACAAAGCTTCCTCACTCACACCTTCACCTACACCAAGCTTCCTCACTCACACCTTCACCTACACCAAGCTTCCTCACTCACACCTTCACCTACACCAAGCTTCCGCACTCACACCTTCACCTACACCAAGCTTCCTCACTCACACCTTCACCTACACCAAGCTTCCTCACTCACACCTTCACCTCCACGAAGCTTCCTCACTCACACCTTCACCTACACCAAGCTTCCTCACTCACACCTTCACCTACACCAAGCTTCCTCACTCACACCTTCACCTACACCAAGCTTCCTCACTCACACCTTCACCTACACCAAGCTTCCTCACTCACACCTTCACCTCCACGAAGCTTCCTCATTCACACCTTCACCTACACCAAGCTTCCTCACTCACACCTTCACCTCCACCAAGCTTCCTCACTCACACCTTCACGTCCACCAAGCTTCCTCACTCACACCTTCACCTCCACCAAGCTTCCTCACTCACACCTTCACCTTCCCCAAGCTTCCTCACTCACACCTTCACCTACACCAAGCTTCCTCACTCACACCTTCACCTCCACCAAGCTTCCTCACTCACACCTTCACCTCCACCAAGCTTCCTCACTCACACCTTCACCTACACCAAGCTTCCTCACTCACACCTTCACCTCCACAAAGCTTTCTCACTCACACCTTCACCTACACCAAGCTTCCTCACTCACACCTTCACCTACACCAAGCTTCCTCACTCACACCTTCACCTACACCAAGCTTCCTCACTCACACCTTCACCTACACCAAGCTTCCTCACTCACACGTTCACCTCCACCAAGCTTCCTCACTCACACCTTCACCTACACCAAGTTTCCTCACCCACACCTTAACCTACACCAAACTTCCTTACTCACACCTTCACCTACACCAAGCTTCCTTACTCACACCTTCACCTACACCAAGCTTCCTCACTCACACCTTCACCTACACCAAGCTTCCTCACTCACACCTTCACCTCCACCAAGCTTCCTCACTCACACCTTCACCTACACCAAGCTTCCTCACTCACACCTTCACCTACACCAAGCTTCTTCACTCACACCTTCACCTACACCAAGCTTCCTCACTCACACCTTCACCTCCACCAAGCTTCCTCACTCACACCTTCACCTCCATCAAGCTTCCTCACTCACACCTTCACCTACACCAAGCTTCGTCACTCACTCCTTCAGCTCCACGAAGCTTCCTCACTCACACCTTCACCTCCACGAAGCTTCCTCACTCACACCTTCACCTCCACCAAGCTTCCTCACTCACACCTTCACCTACACCAAGCTTCCTCACTCACACCTTCACCTACACCAAGCTTCCTCACTCACACCTTCACCTACACCAAGCTTCCTCACTCACACCTTCACCTACACCAAGCTTCCTCACTCACACCTTCACCTACACCAAGCTTCCTCACTCACACCTTCACCTACACCAAGCTTCCTCACTCACACCTTCACCTACACCAAGCTTCCTCACTCACACCTTCACCTACACCAAGCTTCCTCACTCACACCTTCACCTACACCAAGCTTCCTCACTCACACCTTCACCTACACCAAGCTTCCTCACTCACACCTTCACCTACACCAAGCTTCCTCACTCACACCTTCACCTACACCAAGCTTCCTCACTCACACCTTCACCTACACCAAGCTTCCTCACTCACACCTTCACCTACACCAAGCTTCCTCACTCACACCTTCACCTACACCAAGCTTCCTCACTCACACCTTCACCTACACCAAGCTTCCTCACTCACACCTTCACCTCCACGAAGCTTCCTCACTCACACCTTCACCTCCACCAAGCTTCCTCACTCACACCTTCACCTACACCAAGCTTCCTCACTCACACCTTCACCTACACCAAGCTTCCTCACTCACACCTTCACCTACACCAAGCTTCCTCACTCACACCTTCACCTACACCAAGCTTCCTCACTCACACCTTCACCTACACCAAGCTTCCTCACTCACACCTTCACCTCCACGAAGCTTCCTCACTCACACCTTCACCTACACCAAGCTTCCTCACTCACACCTTCACCTCCACCAAGCTTCCTCACTCACACCTTCACCTACACCAAGCTTCCTCACTCACACCTTCACCTACACCAAGCTTCCTCACTCACACCTTCACCTCCACGAAGCTTCCTCACTCACACCTTCACCTCCACCAAGCTTCCTCACTCACACCTTCACCTCCACCAAGCTTCCTCACTCACACCTTCACCTACACCAAGCTTCCTCACTCACTCCTTCACCTCCACGAAGCTTCCTCACTCACACCTTCACCTACACCAAGCTTCCTCACTCACACCTTCACGTCCACCAAGCTTCCTCACTCACACCTTCACCTACACCAAGCTTCCTCACTCACACCTTCACCTCCACCAAGCTTCCTCACTCACACCTTCACCTCCACCAAGCTTCCTCACCCACACCTTCACCTCCACCAAGCTTCCTCACCCACACCTTCACCTCCACCAAGCTTCCTCACCCACACCTTCACCTCCACCAAGCTTCCTCACTCACACCTTCACCTACACCAAGCTTCCTCACTCACACCTTCACCTACACCAAGCTTCCTCACTCACACCATTCTCTCTTTCAGACTTTATTTTCTTGATAGTTCATCCTTTAAATTTTCTTCAGTTTATCCTTGATAAATGCGACACACTTGCAACACTTTGGTTTCTTTATTTCCCAAACGTTTCGCCCACACTGTAAGCTTCTTCAGTCGAAGGCAGAGGTGACTAGAATTGGAGAGAGCACCTGTGTTTTATTCATCAAGTTGCCGGTGTGGTATACCATTATTATGATTATCATCTGATGCTTGTTCAACATCATTTTTTTCTGTAGTCCTCTGTGAGGCTCGCAGCTCGCCCTCTCTGTGGATGTCACTCGCAGCTCGCCCTCTCTGTGGATGTCACTCGCAGCTCGCCCTCTCTGTGGATGTTACTCGCAGCTCGCCCTCTCTGTGGATGTCGCAGCTCGCCCTCTCTGTGGATGTCAGCTCGCCCTCTCAGATGTCACTCGCAGCTCGCCCTCTCTGTGGATGCCACTCGCAGCTCGCCCTCTCTGTGGATGTCACTCGCAGCTCGCCCTCTCTGTGGATGTCACTCGCAGCTCGCCCTCTCTGTGGATGTCACTCGCAGCTCGCCCTCTCTGTGGATGTTACTCGCAGCTCGCCCTCTCTGTGGAGGTCACTCGCAGCTCGCCCTCTCTGTGGATGTCACTCGCAGCTCGCCCTCTCTGTGGATGTCACTCACAGCTCGCCCTCTCTGTGGATGTCACTCACAGCTCGCCCTCTCTGTGGATGTCACTCACAGCTCGCCCTCTCTGTGGATGTCACTCGCAGCTCGCCCTCTCTGTGGATGCCACTCGCAGCTCGCCCTCTCTGTGGATGTCAGTCTCAGCTCGCCCTCTCTGTGGATGTCACTCGCAGCTCGCCGTCTCTGTGGATGCCACTCGCAGTTCGCCCTCTCCTCTGTGGATGCCACTCGCAGCTCGCCCTCTCTGTGGAGGTCACTCGCAGCTCGCCCTCTCTGTGGATGTCACTCGCAGTTCGCCCTCTCTGTGGATGTCACTCGCAGCTCGCCCTTTCTGTGGATGCCACTCGCAGTTCGCCCTCTCCTCTGTGGATGCCACTCGCAGCTCGCCCTCTCTGTGGATGTCACTCGCAGCTCGCCCTCTCTGTGGATGCCACTCGCAGCTCGCCCTCTCTGTGGATGTCACTCGCATCTCGCCCTCTCTGTGGATGTCACTCGCAGCTCGCCCTCTCTGTGGATGCCACTCGCAGCTCGCCCTCTCTGTGGATGTCACTCGCAGCTCGCCCTCTCTGTGGATGCCACTCGCAGCTCGCCCTCTCTGTGGATGTCACTCGCAGCTCGCCCTCTCTGTGGATGTTACTCGCAGCTCGCCCTCTCTGTGGATGTCACTCGCAGCTCGCCCTCTCTGTGGATGTTACTCGCAGCTCGCCCTCTCTGTGGATGTCACTCGCAGCTCGCCCTCTCTGTGGATGTCACTCGCAGCTCGCCCTCTCTGTGGATGTCACTCACAGCTCGCCCTCTCTGTGGATGTCACTCTCAGCTCGCCCTCTCTGTGGATGTCACTCACAGCTCGCCCTCTCTCTGGATGTCACTCGCAGCTCGCCCTCTCTGTGGATGCCACTCGCAGCTCGCCCTCTCTGTGGATGTCAGTCTCAGCTCGCCCTCTCTGTGGATGTCACTCGCAGCTCGCCGTCTCTGTGGATGCCACTCGCAGTTCGCCCTCTCCTCTGTGGATGCCACTCGCAGCTCGCCCTCTCTGTGGATGTCACTCGCAGCTCGCCCTCTCTGTGGATGTCACTCGCAGCTCGCCCTCTCTGTGGATGTCACTCGCAGCTCGCCCTCTCTGTGGATGTCACTCGCAGCTCGCCCTCTCTGTGGATGCCACTCGCAGTTCGCCCTCTCCTCTGTGGATGCCACTCGCAGCTCGCCCTCTCTGTGGATGTCACTCGCAGCTCGCCCTCTCTGTGGATGCCACTCGCAGCTCGCCCTCTCTGTGGATGTCACTCGCAGCTCGCCCTCTCTGTGGATGTCACTCGCAGCTCGCCCTCTCTGTGGATGCCACTCGCAGCTCGCCCTCTCTGTGGATGTCACTCGCAGCTCGCCCTCTCTGTGGATGCCACTCGCAGCTCGCCCTCTCTGTGGATGTCACTCGCAGCTCGCCCTCTCTGTGGATGTCACGCGCAGCTCGCCCTCTCTGTGGATGTCACTCGCAGCTCGCCCTCTCTGTGGATGTCACTCACAGCTCGCCCTCTCTGTGGATGTCACTCACAGCTCGCCCTCTCTGTGGATGTCATTCACAGCTCGCCCTCTCTGTGGATGTCACTCGCAGCTCGCCCTCTCTGTGGATGTCACTCGCAGCTCGCCCTCTCTGTGGATGTCACTCGCAGCTCGCCCTCTCTGTGGATGTCACTCGCAGCTCGCCCTCTCTGTGGATGCCACTCGCAGCTCGCCCTCTCTGTGGATGTCAGTCTCAGCTCGCCCTCTCTGTGGATGTCACTCGCAGCTCGCCGTCTCTGTGGATGCCACTCGCAGTTCGCCCTCTCCTCTGTGGATGCCACTCGCAGCTCGCCCTCTCTGTGGATGTCACTCGCAGCTCGCCCTCTCTGTGGATGTCACTCGCAGCTCGCCCTCTGTGTGGATGTCACTCGCAGCTCGCCCTCTCTGTGGATGTCACTCGCAGCTCGCCCTCTCTGTGGATGCCACTCGCAGCTCGCCCTCTCTGTGGATGCCACTCGCAACTCGCTCTCTCTGTGGATGTCACTCGCAGCTCGCCCTCTCTGTGGATGTCACTCGCAGCTCTCCCTCTTTGTGGATGTCACTCGCAGCTCGCCCTCTCTGTGGAGGCCACTCGCAGCTCGCCCTCTCTGTGGATGTCACTCGCGGCTCGCCCTCTCTGTAGAGGCCACTCGCAGCTCGCCCTGTCTGTGGATGTCACTCGCAGCTCCCCCTCTCTGTGGATGCCACTCGCAGCTCGCCCTCTCTGTGGATGTCACTTGCAGCTCGCCCTCTCTGTGGAGGCCACTCGCAGATCGCTCTCTCTGTGGATGTCACTCGCAGCTCGCCCTCTCTGTGGATGTCACTCGCAGCTCGCCCTCTCTGTCGATGTCACTCGCAGCTCGCCCTCTCTGCGGATGTCACTCGCAGCTCGCCCTCTCTGTGGATGTCACTCGCAGCTCGCCCTCTCTGTGGATGTCACTCACAGCTCGCCCTCTCTGTGGATGTCAGTCGCAGCTCGCCCTCTGTGGATGCCACTCGCAGCTCGCCCTCTCTGTGGATGTCACTCGCAGCTCGCCCTCTCTGTGGAGGTCAACCGCAGCTCGCCCTCTCTGAGGATGCCACTCGCAGCTCGCCGTCTCTGTGGATGTCACTCGCAGCTCGCCCTCTCTGTGGATGTCACTCGCAGCTCGCCCTCTCTGTGGATGTCACTCGCAGCTCGCCCTCTCTGTGGATGCCACTCGCAGCTCGCCCTCTCTGTGGATGTCACTCGCAGCTCGCCCTGTCTGTGGATGTCACTCGCAGCTCGCCCTCTCTGTGGATGTCAATCGCAGCTCGCCCTCTCTGTGGATGCCACTCGCAGTTCGCCCTCTCTGTGGATGTCACTCGCATCTCGCCCTCTCTGTGGATGTCACTCGCAGCTCTCGCTCTTTGTGGACGTCACTCGCAGCTCGCCCTCTCTGTGGATGTCACTCGCAGCTCGCACTCTCTGTGGATGTCACTCGCAGCTCGCCCTCTCTGTGGATGTCACTCGCAGCTTGCCCTCTCTGTGGATGTGACTCGCAGCTCGCCCTCTCTGTGGATGTCACTCGTAGCTCGGCCTCTCTGGATGTCACTTGCAGCTCGCCCTCTGTGGATGCCACTCGCAGCTCGCCCTCTCTGTGGATGTCACTCGCAGCTCGCCCTCTCTGTGGATGTCAGTCTCAGCTCGCCCTCTCTTTGGATGTCACTCGCAGCTCGCCGTCTCTGTGGATGCCACTCGCAGTTCGCCCTCTCCTCTGTGGATGCCACTCGCAGCTCGCCCTCTCTGTGGATGTCACTCGCAGCTCGCCCTCTTTGTGGATCTCACTCGCAGCTCGCCCTCTCTGTGGATGCCACTC
This sequence comes from Cherax quadricarinatus, assembly GCF_038502225.1. Lineage (NCBI taxonomy): Eukaryota > Metazoa > Arthropoda > Malacostraca > Decapoda > Parastacidae > Cherax > Cherax quadricarinatus. The sequence goes on along the minus strand of NC_091304.1, from coordinate 17,655,303 downwards.
GCAGCTCGCCCTCACTGTGGATGTCACTCGCAGCTCGCCCTCTCTGTGGATGTCACTCGCAGCTCGCCCTCTTTGTGGATCTCACTCGCAGCTCGCCCTCACTGTGGATGCCACTCGCAGCTCGCCCTCACTGTGGATCTCACTCGCAGCTCGCCCTCACTGTGGATGCCACTCGCAGCTCGCCCTCTCCTCAGTGGATGTCACTCGCAGCTCGCCCTCTCCTCAGTGGATGTCACTCGCAGCTCGCCCTCTCCTCAGTGGATGCCACTCGCAGCTCGCCCTCTCCTCAGTGGATGTCACTCGCAGCTCGCCCTCTCCTCAGTGGATGCCACTCGCAGCTCGCCCTCACTGTGGATGTCACTCGCAGCTCGCCCTCTCCTCAGTGGATGTCACTCGCAGCTCGCCCTCTCCTCAGTGGATGCCACTCGCAGCTCGCCCTCCCTTCTGTGGATGCCACTCGCAGCTCGCCCTCTCCTCAGTGGATGCCACTCGCAGCTCGCCCTCTCCTCAGTGGATGTCACTCGCAGCTCGCCCTCTCCTCAGTGGATGTCACTCGCAGCTCGCCCTCTCCTCAGTGGATGCCACTCGCAGCTCGCCCTCTCCTCGGTGGATGTCACTCGCAGCTCGCCCTCTCCTCGGGGGATGCCACTCGCAGCTCGCCCTCTCCTCGGTGGATGCCACTCGCAGCTCGCCCTCTCCTCGGTGGATGCCACTCGCAGCTCGCCCTCTCCTCGGTGGATGCCACTCGCAGCTCGCCCTCTCCTCTGTGGATGTCACTCGCAGCTCGCCCTTTCCTCAGTGGATGTCACTCGCAGCTCGCCCTCTCCTCTGTGGATGTCACTCGCAGCTCGCCCTTTCCTCAGTGGATGTCACTCGCAGCTCGCCCTCTCCTCGGTGGATGCCACTCGCAGCTCGCCCTCTCCTCTGTGGATGCCACTCGCAGCTCGCCCTCTCCTCAGTGGATGTCACTCGCAGCTCGCCCTTTCCTCAGTGGATGCCACTCGCAGCTCGCCCTCTCCTCAGTGGATGCCACTCGCAGCTCGCCCTCTCCTCAGTGGATGCCACTCGCAGCTCGCCCTCTCCTCAGTGGATGCCACTCGCAGCTCGCCCTTTCCTCTGAGGATGCCACTCGCAGCTCGCCCTTTCCTCAGTGGATGCCACTCGCAGCTCGCCCACTCCTCTGTGGATGCCACTCACAGCTCGCCCTTTCCTCTGTGGATGCCACTCGCAGCTCGCCCTCTCCTCTGAGGATGCCACTCGCAGCTCGCCCTCTCCTCTGTGGATGCCACTCGCAGCTCGCCCACTCCTCTGTGGATGCCACTCGCAGCTCGCCCTTTCCTCTGTGGATGCCACTCGCAGCTCGCCCTTTCCTCTGTGGATGCCACTCGCAGCTCGCCCTTTCCTCTGTGGATGCCACTCGCAGCTCGCCCTCTCCTCTGAGGATGCCACTCGCAGCTCGCACTCTCCTCGGTAGATGCCACTCGCCGCTCGCCCTCTCCTCTGTGGATGCCACTCGCAGCTCGCACTCTCCTCGGTAGATGCCACTCGCCGCTCGCCCTCTCCTCTGTGGATGCCACTCGCAGCTCGCCCTCTCTGTGGATGCCACTCGCAGTTCGCCCTCTCCTCTGTGGATGCCACTCGCAGCTCGCCCTCTCTGTGGATGTCACTCGCAGCTCGCCCTCTCCTCTGAGGATGCCACTCGCAGCTCGCCCTCTCCTCTTTGGAATCCACTCGCAGCTCGCCCTCTCCTCGGTGGATGCCACTCGCAGCTCGCCCCCTCCTCTGTGGATGCAACTCGCAGCTCGTCCTCTCCTCTGTGGATGCCACTCGCCGCTCGCCCTCTCCTCGGTGGATGCCACTCGCAGCTCGCCCTCTCCTCGTTGGATGCCACTCGCAGCTCGCCCACTCCTCTGTGGATGCCACTCGCAGCTCGCCCTCTCCTCTGTGGATGCCACTCGCAGCTCGCCCTCTCCTCTGAGGATGCCACTCGCAGCTCGCACTCTCCTCGGTAGATGCCACTCGCCGCTCGCCCTCTCCTCTGTGGATGCCACTCGCAGCTCGCCCTCTCTGTGGATGCCACTCGCAGTTCGCCCTCTCCTCTGTGGATGCCACTCGCAGCTCGCCCTCTCTGTGGATGCCACTCGCAGCTCGCCCTCTCTGTGGATGTCACTCGCAGCTCGCCCTCTCTGTGGATGTTACTCGCAGCTCGCCCTCTCTGTGGATGTCACTCGCAGCTCGCCCTCTCTGTGGATGTCACTCGCAGCTCGCCCTCTCTGTGGATGTCACTCACAGCTCGCCCTCTCTGTGGATGTCACTCACAGCTTGCCCTCTCTGTGGATGTCACTCACAGCTCGCCCTCTCTGTGGATGTCACTCGCATCTCGGCCTCTCTGTGGATGTCACTCGCAGCTCGCCCTCTCTGTGGATGTCACTCGCAGCTCGCCCTCTCTGTGGATGTCACTCGCAGCTCGCCCTCTCTGTGGATGCCACTCGCAGCTCGCCCTCTCTGTGGATGTCAGTCTCAGCTCGCCCTCTCTGTGGATGTCACTCGCAGCTCGCCGTCTCTGTGGATGCCACTCGCAGTTCGCCCTCTCCTCTGTGGATGCCACTCGCAGCTCGCCCTCTCTGTGGATGTCACTCGCAGCTCGCCCTCTCTGTGGATGTCACTCGCAGCTCGCCCTCTGTGTGGATGTCACTCGCAGCTCGCCCTCTCTGTGGATGTCACTCGCAGCTCGCCCTCTCTGTGGATGCCACTCGCAGCTCGCCCTCTCTGTGGATGCCACACGCAACTCGCTCTCTCTGTGGATGTCACTCGCAGCTCGCCCTCTCTGTGGATGTCACTCGCAGCTCTCCCTCTTTGTGGATGTCACTCGCAGCTCGCCCTCTCTGTGGAGGCCACTCGCAGCTCGCCCTCTCTGTGGATGTCACTCGCGGCTCGCCCTCTCTGTGGAGGCCACTCGCAGCTCGCCCTGTCTGTGGATGTCACTCGCAGCTCCCCCTCTCTGTGGATGCCACTCGCAGCTCGCCCTCTCTGTGGATGTCACTCGCAGCTCGCCCTCTCTGTGGATGTCACTCGCAGCTCGCCCTCTCTGTGGATGTCACTCGCAGCTCGCCCTCTCTGCGGATGTCACTCGCAGCTCGCCCTCTCTGTGGATGTCACTCGCAGCTCGCCCTCTCTGCGGATGTCACTCGCAGCTCGCCCTCTCTGTGGATGTCACTCGCAGCTCGCCCTCTCTGTGGATGTCACTCGCAGCTCGCCCTCTCTGTGGATGTCACTCGCAGCTCGCCCTCTCTGTGGATGTCTCTCGCAGCTCTCCCTCTTTGTGGATGTCACTCGCAGCTCGCCCTCTCTGTGGAGGCCACTCGCAGCTCGCCCTCTCTGTGGATGTCACTCGCGGCTCGCCCTCTCTGTGGAGGCCACTCGCAGCTCGCCCTCTCTGTGGATGTCACTCGCAGCTCCCCCTCTCTGTGGATGCCACTCGCAGCTCGCCCTCTCTGTGGATGTCACTCGCAGCTCGCCCTCTCTGTGGATGTCACTCGCAGCTCGCCCTCTCTGTGGATGTCACTCGCAGCTCGCCCTCTCTGCGGATGTCACTCGCAGCTCGCCCTCTCTGTGGATGTCACTCGCAGCTCGCCCTCTCTGTGGATGTCACTCGCAGCTCGCCCTCTCTGTGGATGTCACTCGCAGCTCGCCCTCTCTGCGGATGTCACTCGCAGCTCGCCCTCTCTGTGGATGTCACTCGCAGCTCGCCCTCTCTGTGGATGTCACTCGCAGCTCGCCCTCTGTGGATGCCACTCGCAGCTCGCCCTCTCTGTGGATGTCACTCGCAGCTCGCCCTCTCTTTGGAGGTCAACCGCAGCTCGCCCTCTCTGAGGATGCCACTCGCAGCTCGCCGTCTCTGTGGATGTCACTCGCAGCTTGCCCTCTCTGTGGATGTCACTCGCAGCTTGCCCTCTCTGTGGATGTCACTCGCAGCTCGCCCTCTCTGTGGATGTCACTCGCAGCTTGCCCTCTCTGAGGATGCCACTCGCAGCTTGCCCTCTCTGTGGATGTCACTCGCAGCTTGCCCTCTCTGTGGATGTCACTCGCAGCTTGCCCTCTCTGAGGATGCCACTCGCAGCTCGCCCTCTCTGTGGATGTCACTCGCAGCTTGCCCTCTCTGTGGATGTCACTCACAGCTCGCCCTCTCTGTGGATGCCACTCGCAGCTCGCCCTCTCTGTGGATGTCACTCGCAGCTCGCCCTCTCTGTGGATGTCACTCGCAGCTCGCCCTCTCTGTGGATGTCACTCGCAGCTCGCCCTCTCTGTGGATGCCACTCGCAGTTCGCCCTCTCTGTGGATGTCACTCGCATCTCGCCCTCTCTGTGGATGTCACTCGCAGCTCGCGCTCTGTGTGGACGTCACTCGCAGCTCGCCCTCTCTGTGGATGTCACTCGCAGCTCGCACTCTCTGTGGATGTCACTCGCAGCTCGCCCTCTCTGTGGATGTCACTCGCAGCTTGCCCTCTCTGTGGATGTCACTCGCAGCTCGCCCTCTCTGTGGATGTCACTCGTAGCTCGCCCTCTCTGGATGTCACTTGCAGCTCGCCCTCTGTGGATGCCACTCGCAGCTCGCCCTCTCTGTGGATGTCACTCGCAGCTCGCCCTCTCTGTGGATGTCACCCGCAGCTCGCCCTCTCTGTGGATGTCACTCGCAGCTCGCCCTCTCTGTGGATGTCACTCGCAGCTCGCCCTCTCTGTGGATGTCACTCGCAGCTCGCCCTCTGTGGATGCCACTCGCAGCTCGCCCTCTCTGTGGATGTCACTCGCAGCTCGCCATCTCTGTGGATGTCACCCGCAGCTCGCCCTCTCTGTGGATGCCACTCGCAGCTCGCCCTCTCTGTGGATGTCAGTCTCAGCTCGCCCTCTCTGTGGATGTCACTCGCAGCTCGCCGTCTCTGTGGATGCCACTCGCAGTTCGCCCTCTCCTCTGTGGATGCCACTCGCAGCTCGCCCTCTCTGTGGATGTCACTCGCAGCTCGCCCTCTTTGTGGATCTCACTCGCAGCTCGCCCTCTCTGTGGATGCCACTAGCAGCTCGCCCTCTCTTCTGTGGATGCCACTCGCAGCTCGCCCTCTCCTCTGTGGATGCCACTCGCAGCTCGCCCTCACTGTGGATGTCACTCGCAGCTCGCCCTCTCTGTGGATGCCACTCGCAGCTCGCCCTCCCTTCTGTTGATGCCACTCGCAGCTCGCCCTCTCCTCAGTGGATGTCACTCGCAGCTCGCCCTCCCTTCTGTTGATGCCACTCGCAGCTCGCCCTCTCCTCTGAGGATGCCACTCGCAGCTCGCCCTCTCCTCTTTGGAATCCACTCGCAGCTCGCCCTCTCCTCTTTGGAATCCACTCGCAGCTCGCCCTCTCCTCGGTGGATGCCACTCGCAGCTCGCCCCCTCCTCTGTGGATGCAACTCGCAGCTCGTCCTCTCCTCTGTGGATGCCACTCGCAGCTCGCCCCCTCCTCTGTGGATGCCACTCGCAGCTCGCCCTCTCCTCGGTGGATGCCACTCGCAGCTCGCCCTCTCCTCTTTGGAATCCACTCGCAGCTCGCCCACTCCTCTGTGGATGCCACTCGCAGCTCGTCCTCTCCTCGTTGGATGCCACTCGCAGCTCGCCCTCTCCTCTGTGGATGCCACTCGCAGCTCGCACTCTCCTCGGTAGATGCCACTCGCCGCTCGCCCTCTCCTCTGTGGATGCCACTCGCAGCTCGCCCTCTCCTCAGTGGATGCCACTCGCAGCTCGCCCTCTCCTCAGTGGATGCCACTCGCAGCTCGCCCTCTCCTCAGTGGATGCCACTCGCAGCTCGCCCTCTCCTCTGTGGATGCCACTCGCAGCTCGCCCTCTCCTCTGTGAATGCCACTCGCAGCTCGCACTCGCACTCGCCGCTCGCCCTCTCCTGTGGATCTGCTCACCTTCTCCTTAGTAGATGCCACTCGCAGCTCGCCCTCTCCTCAGTGGATGCCACTCGCAGCTCACCTTCTCCTTAGTAGATGCCACTCGCAGCTCGCCCTCTCCTAGGTGGATGCCACTCACAGTACAAATTCTAGCACCGTCTAGAAAGAATGTTGTAGAGCTAAGATTTGTATCATTAGATCAAAGGTGTATAATGCCGACAAGTTGAAGAATAAGACACATGTGCAATACCTGATGATCCTAAGAAACGTTTTACCCAGCAGGGCTTTACCAGCCTAATGATGGATTGACGAGGTTCCTGATGACTTTTTTCTCTCAGAACAATATACCCAAGTGTTGTACATACATCTTACTTTTCAATATTTGTGTCTTTGCCTCAGATACTAGGATGATTTAGAAAACAAAAAGCGCTGGGGAGGAAGGAGAGTGAGCAACAGAGCTGTGGCAGTTAGTGAGTAGCTCCAGAGAATACGAACACATCTTTGGTCAGTGGAGAGGCAGCGTCAGGACTAGCAGCCGACATTACGAACACGGCTTCGCCAGAGTAGGTTCCGCCTTGGAATTACCCACATTTTGAGGGTTACGGGAATCATACTCATTGGCCACACGAAGCACACACGAGAGTGAGCAGACTCTTAAACTGCCTTGCGCAAAACATTGACCCTATTTAACCAACCTTAGATGGTACCATCAGATGAGTCCTCCATAGGTAAAACCATTCCTCTCTTGACTAACCACCTTCCTCGCTCCCTCCTCATCCTCCTCCCCGGCGCCTCTTGTCAAGTGGTAGAAGACTTGCCCAACCCTCTCATCTTGTTGCTTTGTTCCAGAGCACTCAGTAGTGCTCTTAGTAACACTCCTAGTTAGTGCTATTGATGCTGATACAACTATTGCTACTGCTACTACCATTGTTACTACTACTATTGCTACTACTACCACTGGTACTAATAATAATACCACTGATACTACTACCATTGCTACTACTACCTCTGCTACTACTACCATTGCTATTACTACTATTACTATCACTGCTACTACTATCACTACTAATACTACCACGACTACTAATACTACCACTGCTATTACTACCACTATTACTACTACTATCACTGCAACTATTACCACTGCTACTAATAATTCTACCACTGCTACCTAATACTACCACTACTACTACAATCACCACTGCTACTACTACTACTACCACTGTTACTACTATCATCACTGCTACTACTACCACTGACACTAATACTACCACTGCTACTACTAATACTACCACTACTACTACAATCACCACTGCTACTACTACTATTACCACTGTTACTACTATCATCACTGCTACTAATACCACTAATACTAATACTACCACTGCTACTACTAATACTACCACTACTACTACAATCACCACTGCTACTACTACTATTACCACTGTTACTACTATCATCACTGCTACTAATACCACTAATACTAATACTACCACTGCTACTACTAATACTACCACTGCTACTACTACCACCAATGCTACTACTAATACTACCACTGCTACTACTAATACTACCACTGCTACTACCACCACTGCTACTAGAAATACTGCCATTGCTACTGATACCACCACTGCTACTTATACTGCCACTGCTACTAATACTACCACTGCTACTAATACTACCACTGCTACTACTAATACTAAAACTGCTACTACTAATACTACCACTGCTATTACTATCATTACTACTACTAATACTACCACTGCTACTACTATCACTGCTACTACTGCCACCACTGCCACTACTGCTGATACTACCACTGCCACTGCTACCACTGCTACTACAAATACTGTCACTGCTACTGATACTACCACTGCTACTAATACTACCACTGCTACTAATACTACCACTGCTACTAATACTACCACTGCTACTAATACTACCATTGCTACTAATACTACCACTGCTACTACTATCACTGCTACTACTGCCACCACTGCCACTACTACTGATACTACCACTGCTACTAATACTACCACTGCTACTAATACTACCACTGCTACTAATACTACCACTGCTACTACTATCACTGCTACTACTGCCACCACTGCCACTACTACTGATACTACCACTACTACTAATACTACCACTACTACTAATACTACCACTGCTACTAATACTACCACTGCTGCCAATACTACCACTGCTACTAATACTGCCCCCAGAGGTCATACTGCAGCTTTATACATCATTAGTAAGGCCTCACCTAGATTATGCAGCTCAGTTCTGGTCTCCATATTACAGAATGGACATAAATTCGTTAGAAAACATTCAGCGTAGGATGACTAAATTAATACATAGCATTAGAAATCTTCCTTATGAAGAAAGATTGAAGACTCTTAAGTTACATTCACTTGTTAGACGAAGAATAAGGGGAGACCTGATCGAGGTGTATAAGTGGAAGATAGGTATTAATAAAGGGGATATTAATAGGGTCTTGAGGATATCTCTCCAAGAGAGAACCCGCAGTAATGGATTTAAATTAGATAAGTTTAGATTTAGAAAGGACATAGGAAAGTATTGGTTTGGAAATAGGGTAGTTGATGAGTGGAACAGTCTACCTAGTTGGGTTATTGAGGCTGGGACTTTGGGTAGTTTCAAATTTAGGTTGGATAAGTACATGAGTGGGAGGGGTTGGATTTGAGTGGGACTTTCACATCAGAGCTTATTTCTTGGGTGGCATTGAAAATTGGGTTGGGCAAATGTTTTGTTAGTGGGATGAATTGTAAAGGACTTGCCTAGTATGGGCCAGCAGGCCTCCTGCAGTGTTCCTAATTTCTTATGTTCTTATGTTCTTATGTACTACTGTCACTGCTACTACTTTCACTGCTACTACTATCACTGCTACTACTGCCACCACTGCCACTACTACAAATACTACCACTGCTACTAATACTACCACTGCTACTAATACTACCACTGCTACTAATACTACCACTGCTACAAATACTACCACTGCTACTAATACTACCACTGCTACTAATACTGCCCCTCTTGCTACTGCTAGTGCTGCTACTACTATCACTGCTACTACTATCACTGCTACTACTATCACTGTCACCACTGCCACTACTGCTAATCCTACCACTGCTACTAATACTACCACTGCTACTAATACTACCACTGCTACTAATACTACCACTGCTACTAATACTACCACTGCTACCAATACTACCACTGCTACTAATACTGCCCCTCTTGCTACTGCTAGTGCTGCTACTACTATCACTGCTACTACTATCACTGCTACTACTATCACTGCCACCACTGCCACTACTGCTAATCCTACCACTGCTACTAATACTACCACTGCTACTAATACTACCACTGCTACTAATACTACCACTGCTACTAATACTACCACTGCTACTAATACTACCACTGCTACTAATACTACCACTGTTAATAATACTACCACTGCTACTAATACTACCACTGCTACTAATACTACCACTGTTAATAATACTACCAATGCTTCTAATACTGCCCCTCCTACTACTGCTAGTGCTGCTACTACTGCCACCACTGCCACTTCTGCTAATACTACCACTGCTACTAATACTTCCACTGCTACTAATACTGCCCCTCCTGCTACTGCTAGTGCTGCTACTATTATCACTGCTACTACTATCACTGCTACTACTATCACTGCTACTACTGTCACTGCTACTACTTTCACTGCTACTACTATCACTGCTACTACTGCCACCACTGCCACTACTACAAATACTACCACTGCTACTAATACTACCACTGCTACTAATACTACCACTGCTACTAATACTACCACTGCTACAAATACTACCACTGCTACTAATACTACCACTGCTAGTAATACTGCCCCTCTTGCTACTGCTAGTATCACTGCTACTACTATCACTGCTACTACTATCACTGCTACTACTATCACTGTCACCACTGCCACTACTGCTAATCCTACCACTGCTACTAATACTACCACTGCTACTAATGCTACCACTGCTACTAATACTACCACTGCTACTAAAACTACCACTGCTACCAACTACCACTGCCACAAATACTGCCCCTCTTGCTACTGCTAGTGCTGCTACTACTATCACTGCTACTACTATCACTGCTACTACTGTCACTGCTACTACTTTCACTGCTACTACTATCACTGCTACTACTGCCACCACTGCCACTACTACAAATACTACCACTGCTACTAATACTACCACTGCTACTAATACTACCACTGCTACAAATACTACCACTGCTACTAATACTACCACTGCTACTAATACTACCACTGCTACTAATACTACCACTGCTACTAATACTACCACTGCTACGAATACTACCACTGCTACTAATACTACCACTGATACTAATACTACCACTGCTACTAATACTACCACTGCTACTAATACTACCACTGCTACAAATACTACCACTGCTACTAATACTACCACTGCTACAAATACTACCACTGCTACTAATACTACCACTGCTACTAATACTACCACTGCTACTAATACTACCACTGCTACTAATACTACCACTGCTACTAATACCACCACTGCTACAAATACTACCACTGCTACTAATACTATCACTGCTACAAATTCTCCCACTGCTACTAATACTACCACTGCTACAAATACTACCACTGCTACTAATACTCCCACTGCTACTAATACTACCACTGCTACCTACCACCGCACCACCACCACCACCGTCAATCACCACTCACCACTCGCTACTAATACTCCAGCCACGCCCACCATCACTACCACCCGCTACCACACAGCACCACCACCGCCACTCATACCACCACTGTTACTAATACCACCACTGCACTACTCACCACTGCCACTAATATGCTCCCCTACCACTGCTAGTGCTGCACTACTCACCACGCCACTCTGCTATCACTACCACCGCTACAATACTCCACTGCTACTCAATACGCCCCTCTGGGCTACCACTGCTACCCACTGCCACACTACACTGCATCACTACTCGCTACACACTCCACCGCTACTAATACCGCCCCTTCTGCTACGCTAGTGCTACGACCACTGCCACACCGCTATACACACTGCACACTCCACTCACTATCACTGCTACTACGTATCTACGTGCTACTTAACATATCATCGCACTACTTACCACTGCTACTACTACACTGCTACTACTTCACTGCTACCACTCACTACACTACAATCATGCTCGCACCACTGCCACTACTACAAATACTACCACTGCTACCTTAATACTACCATGCATACTAATACACCACTGCACTAATACACCACTGCCTACAAACACTACCACTGCTACTAATACTACCACTGCTACTTAACACTGCCCCTCACTTACGCTAGTGCTCTACTACCATCACCACATACATCACTGCTACACCTATCACTGTCACCACTGCCACTACTGCTAATCCCACCACCTGCTACTAATACTACCACTGCTACTAATGCTACCACTGCACTAACACTACCACTGCTACTAATACTACCACTGCTACCAATACTACCACTGCTACAAATACTGCCCCTCTTGCTACTGCTAGTGCTGCTACTACTATCACTGCTACTACTATCACTGCATACATCACTGCCACCACGCCTACCACTGCCAATCCCCCACTGCAATACTCCACCACTGCTAACTACTACCACTGCTACACATCACTACCACTGCCACCTACTACCACCGCTAACTAATACTACCACTGTCAATACCACTACAATGCTTCTACTGCCCTCCTTACACTGCTAGTGTGCTATACTGCCACCACTGCCACTTCTGCAATCACTACCATACTACTACTCCACGCTACTCCCCTATGATGCTAGTGCTGCTACTACTGCCACCACTGCCACTTCCTGCCTATCCAACACTAACCACCTGCTACCTAATACTCCACCGCTACTAATACTGCCCTCCTGCTACTGCTAGGCTGCTACCATCACCGCCACTTACCATCATTGGGCTGCTACCATCACCGCTATGACCACTGCCACTTCTTGTACCAATACTACCACTGCTACAATACTCCAACTGCTACCACCACTACCACTTGTAACCTAATACTCACCAACTGCTACTAATACCGCCCCTCCCACTAACTGCTAGGCTCTATACTATCCACTGCCAATACCAATCACTGCTACTAACTGCCACCACAATACTGCTACCACTGCTACTAATACTACCACTGCTACTAATACTACCACTGCTACTAATACTACCACTGCTACAAATACTACCACTGCTACTAATACTACCACTGCTACTAATACTACCACTGCTACTAATACTACCACTGTTACTAATACTACCACTGCTACTAATACTACCACTGCTAATACTACCACTGCTACTAATACTACCACTGCTACAAATACTACCACTGCTTCTAATACTACCACTGCTACGAATACTACCACTGCTACTAATACTACCACTGCTACTAATACTACCACTGCTACTAATACTACCACTGCTACTAATACTACCACTGCTACTAATACCACCACTGCTACAAATACTACTACTGCTACTAATACTACTACTGCTACAAATACTATCACTGCTACTAATACTACCACTGCTACAAACACTACCACTGCTACTAATACTACCACTGCTACTAATACCACCACTGCTACTACTACCACCACTGCTGCTAATACCACCACTGCTGCTAATACCACCACTGCTGCTAATACCACCACTGCTACTAATACTACCACTGTTACTAATACTACCACTGCTACTAATACTACCACTGCTAATACTACCACTGCTAATAATACTACCACTGCTACAAATACTACCACTGCTTCTAATACTACCACTGCTACAAATACTACCACTGCTACTAATACTCCCACTGCTACTTATACTACCACTGCTACTAATACTCCCACTGCTACTAATACTACCACTGCTACTAATACTACCACTGCTACTAATACTACCACTGCTACTAATACTACCACTGCTACTAATACTACCACTGCTACTAATACTACCACTGCTACTAATACTACCACTGCTACTAATACTACCACTGCTACTAAAACTACCACTGCTACTAATACTACCATTGCTACAAATACTACCACTGCTACTAATACTACCACTGCTACTAATACTACCACTGCTACTAATACTACCACTGCTACAAATACTACCACTGCTACTAATACTACCACTGCTACTAATACTACCACTGCTACTAATACTACCACTGCTACTAATACTACCACTGCTACTAATACTACCACTGCTACTAATACTACCACTGCTACTAATACTACCACTGCTACTAATACTACCACTGCTACAAATACTACCACTGCTACTAATACTACCACTGCTACTAATACTACCACTGCTACTAATACTACCACTGTTACTAATACTACCACTGCTACTAATACTACCACTGCTAATACTATCACTGCTACTAATACTACCACTGCTACAAATACTACCACTGCTTCTAATACTACCACTGCTACAAATACTACCACTGCTACTAATACTACCACTGCTACTAATACTACCACTGCTACTAATACTACCACTGCTACTAATACTACCACTGCTACTAATACCACTGCTGCTACAAATACTACCACTGCTACTAATACTACTACTGCTACAAATACTATCACTGCTACTAATACTACCACTGCTACTAATACCACCACTGCTGCTAATACCACCACTGCTACTAATACCACCACTGCTGCTAATACCACCACTGCTACTAATACCACCACTGCTACTAATGCCACCACTGCTGCTAATACCACCACTGCTGCTAATACCACCACTGCTGCTAATACCACCACTGCTGTTAATACCACCACTGCTACTAATACCATCACTGCTACTAATACCACCACTGCTACTAATACCACCACTGCTACTAATACCACCACTGCTACTAATACCACCACTGCTGCTAATACCACCACTGCTGCTAATACCACCACTGCTGCTAATACCACCACTGCTACTAATACCACCACTGCTGCTAATACCACCACTGCTACTAATACCACCACTGCTACTAATACCACCACTGCTACTAATACCACCACTGCTGCTAATACCACCACTGCTACTAATACCACCACTGCTACTAATACCACCACTGCTGCTAATACCACCACTGCTGCTAATACCACCACTGCTACTAATACCACCACTGCTACTAATACCACCACTGCTACTAATACCACCACTGCTGCTAATACCACCACTGCTACTAATACCACCACTGCTACTAATACCACCACTGGTGCTAATACCACCACTGCTGCTAATACCACCACTGCTGCTAATACCACCACTGCTACTAATACCACCACTGCTACTAATACCACCACTGCTGCTAATACCACCACTGCTACTAATACCACCACTGCTACTAATACCACCACTGCTGCTAATACTACCACTGCTACTAATACTACCATTGCTACTAATACCACCACTGCTGCTAATACCACCACTGCTACTAATACCACCACTGTTACTAATACCACCACTGCTACTAATACCACCACTGCTACTAATACCACCACTGCTGCTAATAACACCACTGCTACTAATACCACCACTGCTACTAATACCACCACTGCTACTAATATCACCACTGCTACTAATACCACCACTGCTAATAATACCACCACTGCTACTAATACCACCACTGCTACTAATACCACCACTGCTACTAATACCACCACTGCTACTAATACCACCACTGCTACTAATACCACCACTGCTACTAATACCACCACTGCTACTAATACCACCACTGCTACTAATACCACCACTGCTACTAATACCACCACTGCTACTAATACCACCACTGCTACTAATACCACCACTGCTACTAATACCACCACTGCTACTAATACCACCACTGCTACTAATACCACCACTGCTACTAATAGTACCACTGCTACTAATACCACCACTGCTACTAATACCACCACTGCTGCTAATACCACCACTGCTACTAATACCACCACTGCTGCTAATACCACCACTGCTGCTAATACCACCACTGCTGCTAATACCACCACTGCTGCTAATACCACCACTGCTGTTAATACCACCACTGCTGCTAATACCACCACTGCTGCTAATACCACCACTGCTGCTAATACCACCACTGCTGCTAATACCACCACTGCTGCTAATACCACCACTGCTGCTAATACCACCACTGCTGCTAATACCACCACTGCTGCTAATACCACCACTGCTGCTAATACCACCACTGCTGCTAATACCACCACTGCTGCTAATACCACCACTGCTGCTAATACCACCACTGCTGCTAATACCACCACTGCTGCTAATACCACCACTGCTACTAATACCACCACTGCTGCTAATACCACCACTGCTGCTACTAATTTCGTGATGTTTGCGGTGTTATTACTACAATAAATTTACACGGCTTAGCAAGATGACCGCTGCCTTATAAACCAACACTACAAACACTGCCTCAAAAGCTCATTATTTATATATATTTATATATATATATATATATATATATATATATATATATATATATATATATATATATATATATATATATATATATATATATATATATATATATATATATATATATATATATATATATATATATATATATATATATATATATATATATATATATATATATATATATATATATATATATATATATATATATATATATATATATATATATATATATATATATATATATACATACATATTTTATTTGATGAACACATCTGTAGTTTCCCACCTAGGCAGGGTGGCCCAAAAACAAACTCTCACCATCATTCACTCCATCACTGTCTTGCCAGAAGGGTGCTTTACACTACAGTTTTTAAACTGCAACATTAACACTCCTCCTTCAGAGTGCAGACACTGTACTTCCCATCTCCAGGACTCAAGTCCGGCCTGCCGGTTTCCCTGAATCCCTTCATAAATGTTACTTTGCTCACACTCCAACAGCACGTCTAGTCTTAAAAACCGTTTGCCTCCATTCGCTGCTATCTAGCATGCTCACGCATGCTTCCTGGAAGCTCAAACCCCTCGCACACAAAACCTCCTTTTTCCCTTCCCTTCAACCTTTCCTAACCCTACCCCTACCCCGCCTTTCCTCCTCTACAGATTTATACTCTCGTTCCACCCTCTCTACATGTCCGAACCACCTCAACAATCTCTCCTCAGCCCTCTGGATAATAGTTTTGGTAATAGTGCACCTTCTCCTAATTTCCAAACTATGAAATCTCTGCATTATATTCACACCACACATTGCCCTCAGACATGACATCTCCACTGCCTCCAGCCTTCTCCTTGTTACAACATTAATCACCCATGGTTCACATCCATATAAGAGCGTTGGACTAACTATACTCACATTCCCCTCTTTGCTTCCATGGACAAAATGTTTGTCTCCAGACTCCTAAGTGAACCACTCACCTTTTTCCCCTTCACTTCTATGATTCACCTCATATTTCTGCTGACACGTCCATCTCTAAATTTTTTGAATTTGGTGTACTAGTACACCAAACAGGAAGTAGAATGAAATTAGCCTAGAGACATCCACACTACCATATGTCCTTGGGTAACGGGTACAACTTCGAGTTGTGCTGGATGCGCTACTCTTAAGGATTGTGTGATCCCGTGGATTAAGGCGTCATGAGTTTTCGCCCACCATGAGTCAGGCCAAAGCAGCATGGGTTCGACTCCTTAACTAGTCGCAGTATTGTTAGTGATCAATACCACTTGTTCGTGGGTACAATAATATATATATATATATATATATATATATATATATATATATATATATATATATATATATATATAGATATATATATATATATATATATATATATATATATATATATATATATATATATATATATATATATATATATATAGTGAGTGTAGAAATAGACTTCAGCTTAAATTGTGTTTGGATACAAGGAGGACATCTTTGTACTGAAGGAGCAATGTGGAGGGAAAGGAAGGGAGGGATGAAGGGTGAGGAAGGTTAGGTAAGGGATGGAGGAAGGAGGGAGGGAGGGAAGGTTAGGGAGAGCAAACAGTGGTGCAAGATACAGGAGCGTATGTATACAGGTTCATGACACGTGTATTGTAAGTGTATTGTTGTTTCCCACGACACGTGTTTTGTCTCTCAAGACACGTGTTTTATCTTTCAAGACACGTGTTTCGTCTCTAAAGACACGTGTTTTATCTTGAAAGATATATATATATATATATATATATATATATATATATATATATATATATATATATATATATATATATATATACGTGTTTTGTCTCTCAAGACACGTGTTTCGTCTCTAAAGACACGTGTTTTGTCTCTCAAGACACGTGTTTTGTCTCAAGATACGTGTTTTGTGTCTCAAGACACGTGTTTTATCTTTCAAGACACGTGTTTTGTCTCTCAAGACACGTGTTTTGTCTCAAGATACGTGTTTTGTGTCTCAAGACACGTGTTTTATCTTTCAAGACACGTGTTTAGTCTCTCAAGACACGTGTTTTGTCTCAAGACACGTGTTTTGTCTCTCAAGACACGTGTTTTGTCTCAAGACACGTGTTTTGTCTCTCAAGACACGTGTTTTATCTTTCAAGACACGTGTTTCATTTATTAAGACACATTTTTTGTCTCCCATGAAAACTGTCTTCTACTTGTCGACGCATGAGAGGCTCAACCTGAGGGCTCCACTTGATGGGGCTCCACTTGATGGGGCTCCACTTGATGGGGCTCCACTTGATGGGGCCCCACTTGAGAGGGATACACTGGATGTGGTGTTGCTCCTCTACTACTCTGCCTCAGGTATTATCTACTACTCTGCCTCAGGTATTATCTACTACTCTGCCTCAGGTATTATCTACTACTCTGCCTCAGGTATTATCTACTACTCTGCCTCAGGTATTATCTACTACTCTGCCTCAGGTATTATCTACTACTCTGCCTCAGGTATTATCTACTACTCTGCCTCAGGTATTATCTACTACTCTGCCTCAGGTATTATCTACTACTCTGCCTCAGGTATTATCTACTACTCTGCCTCAGGTATTATCTACTACTCTGCCTCAGGTATTATCTACTACTCTGCCTCAGGTATTATCTACTACTCTGCCTCAGGTATTATCTACTACTCTGCCTCAGGTATTATCTACTACTCTGCCTCAGGTATTATCTACTACTCTGTCTCAGGTATTATCTACTACTCTGCCTCAGGTATTATCTACTACTCTGTCTCAGGTATTATCTACTACTCTGCCTCAGGTATTATCTACTACTCTGTCTCAGGTATTATCTACTACTCTGCCTCAGGTATTATCTACTACTCTGTCTCAGGTATTATCTACTACTCTGTCTCAGGTATTATCTACTACTCTGTCTCAGGTATTATCTACTACTCTGCCTCAGGTATTATCTACTACTCTGTCTCAGGTATTATCTACTACTCTGTCTCAGGTATTATCTACTACTCTGTCTCAGGTATTATCTACTACTCTGCCTCAGGTATTATCTACTACTCTGTCTCAGGTATTATCTACTACTCTGCCTCAGGTATTATCTACTACTCTGTCTCAGGTATTATCTACTACTCTGTCTCAGGTATTATCTACTACTCTGCCTCAGGTATTATCTACTACTCTGTCTCAGGTATTATCTACTACTCTGCCTCAGGTATTATCTACTACTCTGCCTCAGGTATTATCTACTACTCTGCCTCAGGTATTATCTACTACTCTGCCTCAGGTATTATCTACTACTCTGCCTCAGGTATTATCTACTACTCTGCCTCAGGTATTATCTACTACTCTGCCTCAGGTATTATCTACTACTCTGCCTCAGGTATTATCTACTACTCTGCCTCAGGTATTATCTACTACTCTGCCTCAGGTATTATCTACTACTCTGCCTCAGGTATTATCTACTACTCTGCCTCAGGTATTATCTACTACTCTGCCTCAGGTATTATCTACTACTCTGCCTCAGGTATTATCTACTACTCTGTCTCAGGTATTATCTACTACTCTGCCTCAGGTATTATCTACTACTCTGCCTCAGGTATTATCTACTACTCTGTCTCAGGTATTATCTACTACTCTGCCTCAGGTATTATCTACTACTCTGCCTCAGGTATTATCTACTACTCTGCCTCAGGTATTATCTACTACTCTGTCTCAGGTATTATCTACTACTCTGCCTCAGGTATTATCTACTACTCTGTCTCAGGTATTATCTACTACTCTGCCTCAGGTAATATCTACTACTCTGCCTCAGGTATTATCTACTACTCTGTCTCAGGTATTATCTACTACTCTGCCTCAGGTATTATCTACTACTCTGCCTCAGGTATTATCTACTACTCTGCCTCAGGTAATATCTACTACTCTGCCTCAGGTATTATCTACTACTCTGTCTCAGGTATTATCTACTACTCTGCCTCAGGTATTATCTACTACTCTGTCTCAGGTATTATCTACTACTCTGCCTCAGGTATTATCTACTACTCTGTCTCAGGTATTATCTACTACTCTGCCTCAGGTATTATCTACTACTCTGCCTCAGGTATTATCTACTACTCTGCCTCAGGTATTATCTACTACTCTGCCTCAGGTATTATCTACTACTCTGTCTCAGGTATTATCTACTACTCTCCCTCAGGTATTATCTACTACTCTGTCTCAGGTATTATCTACTACTCTGCCTCAGGTATTATCTACTACTCTGTCTCAGGTATTATCTACTACTCTGTCTCAGGTATTATCTACTACTCTGCCTCAGGTATTATCTACTACTCTGTCTCAGGTATTATCTACTACTCTGTCTCAGGTATTATCATTCATGTCCTTCAATCTCACATAGTGTTCATTACCTTCAATAAGTAAATTGAAAATGAACGTCTTCGTATTATTAATATTACATATTTGTATATTTATATTTTATATAGCCACTATGGGTTAACTTCTAGTGTATTATGTCACTTATATTGTCGCTCTGTGTACCGCTGCCACACAAATATATAGAGTCAAATATCCATTAAACTAATAAACTCTTCGATGGTTATACTCCCCCATACTCCCCCTACCCCCTACCCCATACCCCCCTACCCCCCTACCCCCTACCCCCCCCCGACCCCCTACCCCCTACCCCCTACCCCATACTACCCCCCCCCCCCCCCGCATCGATTTGTGCCAATGTTGTGGTTCGAAGTCACGTGTAACACTGACTGATCTATTCTAAACACTAGATATTATACACTGAAGGAGTATCTGTATATAAGTCCGATTTAAGGTGTGTGTATAATAAAGTATTTCATTACGTAGGAAGGTGGTGAGACAGAACGTGCAGTGTTTGCCACAAACAAACTCTATAACGGTATAATTTTACTTGCTTTGTGTTTTGTGATTTAATTAACTGCTTAATTAAAAGAAGTTTTATTGAAGACTATTTTTATTCTTAACTCTCTGCTTATAGTTGTGGTCCAGTACCTGTGGTACTGTCAGAGTGCATGGTCCAGTACCTTTGGTACTGGCAGAGTGCATGGTCCAGTACCTATGGCACTGGCAGAGTGCATGGTCCAGTACCTGTGGTACTGGCAGAGTGCATGGTCCAGTACCTGTGGTACTGGCAGAGTGCATGGTCCAGTACCTGTAGTACTGGCAGATTGCATGGTCCAGTACCTGTGGTACTGGCAGAGTGCATGGTTCAGTACCTGTGGTACTGGCAGAGTGCATGGTCCAGTACCTGTGGTACTGGCAGAGTGCATGGTCCAGTACCTGTGGTACTGGCAGATTGCATGGTCCAGTACCTGTGGTACTGGCAGAGTGCATGGTTCAGTACCTGTGGTACTGGCAGAGTGCATGGTCCAGTACCTGTGGTACTGGCAGAGTGCATGGTCCAGGACCTATGGCACTGGCAGAGTGCATGGTCCAGTACCTGTGGTACTGGCAGAGTGCATGGTCCAGTACCTATGGCACTGGCAGAGTGCATGGTCCAGTACCTGTGGTACTGGCAGAGTGCATGGTCCAGTACCTGTGGCACTCGCAGAGTGCATGGTCCAGTACCTGTAGTACTGGCAGATTGCATGGTCCAGTACCTGTGGTACTGGTAGAGTGCATGGTTCAGTACCTGTGGTACTGGCAGAGTGCATGGTCCAGTACCTGTGGTATTGGCAGAGTGCATGGTCCAGTACCTGTGGTACTGGCAGAGTGCATGGTCCAGTACCTGTGGTACTGGCAGGGGGCATGGTCCAGTACCTGTGGTACTGGCAGAGTGCATGGTCCAGTACCTGTGGTACTGGCAGGGTGCATGGTCCAGCATATGTGGTACTGGCAGGGTGCATGGTTCAGTACCTGTGGTACTGGCAGAGTGCATGGTCCAGTACCTGTGGTACTGGCAGGGTGCATGGTCCAGTACCTGTGGTACTTGCAGGGTGCATGGTTCAGTACCTGTGGTACTGGCAGAGTGCATGGTCCAGTACCTGTGGTACTGGCAGAGTGCATGGTCCAGCACCTGTGGTACTGGCAGAGTGCATGGTCCAGTACCTGTGGTACTGGCAGAGTGCATGGTCCAGTACCTGTGGTACTGGCAGAGTGCATGGTCCAGTACCTGTGGTACTGGCAGGGTGCATGGTCCAGTACCTGTGGTACTGGCAGAGTGCATGGTCCAGTACCTGTGGTACTGGCAGAGTGCATGGTCCAGTACCTGTGGTACTGGCAGGGTGCATGGTCCAGTACCTGTGGTACTGGCAGAGTGCATGGTCCAGTACCTGTGGTACTGGCAGGGGGCATGGTCCAGTACCTGTGGTACTGGCAGAGTGCATGGTCCAGTACCTGTGGTACTGGCAGGGTGCATGGCCCAGTACCTGTGGTACTGGCAGGGTGCATGGTTCAGTACCTGTGGTACTGGCAGAGTGCATGGTCCAGTACCTGTGGTACTGGCAGGGTGCATGGTCCAGTACCTGTGGTACTGGCAGGGTGCATGGTTCAGTACCTGTGGTACAGGCAGAGTGCATGGTCCAGCACCTGTGGTACTGGCAGAGTGCATGGTCCAGTACCTGTGGTACTGGCAGAGTGCATGGTCCAGTACCTGTGGTACTGGCAGAGTGCATGGTCCAGTACCTGTGGTACTGGCAGGGTGCATGGTCCAGTACCTGTGGTACTGGCAGAGTGCATGGTCCAGTACCTGTGGTACTGGCAGGGTGCATGGTCCAGTACCTGTGGTACTGGCAGGGTGCATGGTTCAGTACCTGTGGTACTGGCAGAGTGCATGGTCCAGTACCTGTGGTACTGGCAGAGTGCATGGTCCAGCACCTGTGGTACTGGCAGAGTGCATGGTCCAGTACCTGTGGTACTGGCAGAGTGCATGGTCCAGTACCTGTGGTACTGGCAGAGTGCATGGTCCAGTACCTGTGGTACTGGCAGGGTGCATGGTCCAGCACCTGTGGTACTCGCAGAGTGCATGGTCCAGTACCTGTGGTACTGGCAGAGTGCATGGTCCAGTACCTGTGGTACTGGCAGAGTGCATCGTCCAGAACCTGTGGTACTGGCAGAGTGCATGGTCCGGCACCTGTGGTACTGGCAGTGTGCATGGTCCAGTACCTGAGGTACTGGCAGAGTGCATGGTCCAGTACCTGTGGTACTGGCAGAGTGCATGGTCCAGTACCTGTGGTACTGGCAGAGTGCATGGTTCAGTACCTGTGGTACTGGCAGAGTGCATGGTGCAGTACCTGTGGTACTGGCAGGGTGCATGGTTCAGTACCTGTGGTACTGGCAGAGTGCATGGTCCAGTACCTGTGGTACTGGCAGAGTGCATGGTCCAGTACCTGTGGTACTGGCAGAGTGCATGGTTCAGTACCTGTGGTACTGGCAGAGTGCATGGTTCAGTACCTGTGGTACTGGCAGGGTGCATGGTTCAGTACCTGTGGTACTGGCAGAGTGCATGGTCCAGTACCTGTGGTACTGGCAGAGTGCATGGTCCAGTACCTGTGGTACTGGCAGAGTGCATGGTTCAGTACCTGTGGTAGTGGCAGAGTGCATGGTCCAGTACCTGTGGTACTGGCAGAGTGCATGGTTCAGTACCTGTGTTACTGGCAGAGTGCATGGTCCAGTACCTGTGGTACTGGCAGAGTGCATGGTCCAGTACCTGTGGTACTGGCAGAGTGCATGGTTCAGTACCTGTGGTACTGGCAGAGTGCATGGTCCAGTACCTGTGGTACTGGCAGAGTGCATGGTCCAGTACCTGTGGTACTGGCAGAGTGCATGGTTCAGTACCTGTGGTACTGGCAGAGTGCATGGTCCAGTACCTGTGGTACTGGCAGAGTGCATGGTTCAGTACCTGTGGTACTGGCAGAGTGCATGGTCCAGTACCTGTGGTACTGGCAGAGTGCATGGTTCAGTACCTGTGGTACTGGCAGAGTGCATGGTCCAGTACCTGTGGTACTGGCAGAGTGCATGGTCCAGTACCTGTGGTACTGGCAGAGTGCATGGTTCAGTACCTGTGGTACTGGCAGAGTGCATGGTCCAGTACCTGTGATACTGGCAGAGTGCATGGTCCAGTACCTGTGGTACTGGCAGAGTGCATGGTCCAGTACCTGTGGTACTGGCAGAGTGCATGGTTCAGTACCTGTGGTACTGGCAGAGTGCATGGTCCAGTACCTGTGATACTGGCAGAGTGCATGGTCCAGTACCTGTGGTACTGGCAGAGTGCATGGTTCAGTACCTGTGGTACTGGCAGAGTGCATGGTCCAGTACCTGTGATACTGGCAGAGTGCATGGTTCAGTACCTGTGGTACTGGCAGAGTGCATGGTTCAGTACCTGTGGTACTGGCAGAGTGCATAGTCCAGTACCTGTGATACTGGCAGAGTGCATGGTCCAGTACCTGTGGTACTGGCAGAGTGCATGGTTCAGTACCTGTGGTACTGGCAGAGTGCATGGTTCAGTACCTGTGGTACTGGCAGAGTGCATAGTCCAGTACCTGTGATACTGGCAGAGTGCATGGTCCAGTACCTGTGGTACTGGCAGAGTGCATGGTCCAGTACCTGTGGTACTGGCAGAGTGCATAGTCCAGTACCTGTGGTACTGGCAGAGTGCATGGTCCAGTACCTGTGGTACTGGCAGAGTGCATGGTCCAGTACCTGTGGTACTGTCAGAGTGCATGGTCCAGTACCTTTGGTACTGGCAGAGTGCATGGTCCAGTACCTATGGCACTGGCAGAGTGCATGGTCCAGTACCTGTGGTACTGGCAGAGTGCATGGTCCAGTACCTGTGGTACTGGCAGAGTGCATGGTCCAGTACCTGTGGTACTGTCAGAGTGCATGGTCCAGTACCTTTGGTACTGGCAGAGTGCATGGTCCAGTACCTATGGCACTGGCAGAGTGCATGGTCCAGTACCTGTGGTACTGGCAGAGTGCATGGTCCAGTACCTGTGGTACTGGCAGAGTGCATGGTTCAGTACCTGTAGTACTGGCAGAGTGCATGGTTCAGTACCTGTGGTACTGGCAGAGTGCATGGTTCAGTACCTGTGGTACCTGTGGTACTGGCAGAGTGCATGGTCCAGTACCTGTGGTACTGGCAGAGTGCATGGTCCAGTACCTGTGGTACTGGCAGAG
The DNA here is from genome assembly GCF_038502225.1 of Cherax quadricarinatus. Lineage (NCBI taxonomy): Eukaryota > Metazoa > Arthropoda > Malacostraca > Decapoda > Parastacidae > Cherax > Cherax quadricarinatus. Next base: position 17,630,640 of record NC_091304.1, on the reverse strand, counting down.
TGCATGGTCCAGTACCTGTGGTACTGGCAGAGTGCATGGTCCAGTACCTGTGGTACTGGCAGAGTGCATGGTCCAGTACCTGTGGCACTGGCAGAGTGCATGGTCCAGTACCTGTGGTACTGGCAGAGTGCATGGTCCAGTACCTGTGGTACTGGCAGAGTGCATGGTCCAGTACCTGTGGTACTGGCAGAGTGCATGGTCCAGTACCTGTGGTACTGGCAGAGTGCATGGTCCAGTACCTGTGGTACTGGCAGAGTGCATGGTCCAGTACCTGTGGTACTGGCAGAGTGCATGGTCCAGTACCTGTGGTACTGGCAGAGTGCATGGTCCAGTACCTGTGGTACTGGCAGAGTGCATGGTCCAGTACCTGTGGTACTGGCAGAGTGCATGGTCCAGTACCTGTGGTACTGGCAGAGTGCATGGTCCAGTACCTGTGGTACTGGCAGAGTGCATGGTCCAGTACCTGTGGTACTGGCAGAGTGCATGGTCCAGTACCTGTGGTACTGGCAGAGTGCATGGTCCAGTACCTGTGGTACTGGCAGAGTGCATGGTCCAGTACCTGTGGTACTGGCAGAGTGCATGGTCCAGTACCTGTGGTACTGGCAGAGTGCATGGTCCAGTACCTGTGGTACTGGCAGAGTGCATGGTCCAGTACCTGTGGTACTGGCAGAGTGCATGGTCCAGTACCTGTGGTACTGGCAGAGTGCATGGTCCAGTACCTGTGGTACTGGCAGAGTGCATGGTCCAGTACCTGTGGTACTGGCAGAGTGCATGGTCCAGTACCTGTGGTACTGGCAGAGTGCATGGTCCAGTACCTGTGGTACTGGCAGAGTGCATGGTCCAGTACCTGTGGTACTGGCAGAGTGCATGGTCCAGTACCTGTGGTACTGGCAGAGCGCAGGGTCCAGGACCTGTGGTACTGGCAGAGTGCATGGTCCAGTACCTGTGGTACTGGCAGAGTGCATGGTCCAGTACCTGTGGTACTGGCAGAGTGCATGGTCCAGTACCTGTGGTACTGGCAGAGTGCATGGTCCAGTACCTGTGGTACTGGCAGGGTGCATGGTCCAGTACCTGTGGTACTGGCAGAGTACATGGTCCAGTACCTGTGGTACTGGCAGAGTGCATGGTCCAGTACCTGGGGTACTGGCAGAGTGTGCATGGTCCAGAGTGCACCTGTGGTACTGGCAGGTGCATGGTCCAGTACCTGTGGTACTGGCAGAGTGCATGGTACCTGTGGTACTGGTGCATGGTCCAGTACCTGTGGTACTGGCAGAGTGCATGGTCCAGTACCTGTGGTACTGGCAGAGTGCATGGTCCAGTACCTGTGGTACTGGCCACCTGTGGTACCTGTGGTACCTGTGGTACTGGCAGAGTGCATGGTCCAGTACCTGTGGTACTGGCAGAGTGCATGGTCAAGAACCTGTGGTACTGGCAGTGCATGGTCCAGTACCTGTGGTACTGGCAGAGTGCATGGTCCAGTACCTGTGGTACTGGCAGAGTGCATGGTCCAGTACCTGTGGTACTGGCAGAGTGCATCGTCCCACCTGTGGTACTGGCAGAGTGCTGTACCTGTGGTACTGGCAGAGTGCATGGTCCAGTACCTGTGGTACTGGCAGGGTGCATGGTTCAGTACCTGTGGTACTGGCAGAGTGCATGGTCCAGTACCTGTGGTACTGGCAGAGTGCATGGTCCAGTACCTGTGGTACTGGCAGAGTGCATGGTCCAGTACCTGTGGTACTGGCAGAGTGCATGGTCCAGTACCTGTGGTACTGGCAGAGTGCATGGTCCAGTACCTGTGGTACTGGCAGAGTGCATGGTCCAGCACCTGTGGTACTGGCAGAGTGCATGGTCCAGTACCTGTGGTACTGGCAGAGTGCATGGTCCAGTACCTGTGGTACTGGCAGAGTGCATGGTCCAGTACCTATGGCACTGGCAGAGTGCATGGTCCAGTACCTGTGGTACTGGCAGAGTGCATGGTCCAGTACCTGTGGTACTGGCAGGGTGCATGGTCCAGCATGGCATGGTCCAGTACCTGTGGTACTGGCAGAGTGCATGGTCCAGTACCTGTGGTACTGGCAGGTGCATGGCATGGTCCAGGCCCTGGGGTACTGGCAGAGTGCATGGTCCAGTCCCTGTGGGACTGGCAGAGTGCATGGTCCAGTACCTGTGGTACTGGCAGAGTGCATGGTCCAGTACCTGTGGTACTGGCAGAGTGCATGGTCCAGTACCTGTGGTACTGGCAGAGTGCATGGTCCAGTACCTGTGGTACTGGCAGAGTGCATGGTCCAGTACCTGTGGTACTGGCAGAGTGCATGGTCCAGTACCTGTGGTACTGGCAGAGTGCATGGTCCAGTACCTGTGGTACTGGCAGAGTGCATGGTCCAGTACCTGTGGTACTGGCAGAGTGCATGGTCCAGTACCTGTGGTACTGGCAGAGTGCATGGTCCAGTACCTGTGGTACTGGCAGAGTGAATGGTACAGAACCTGTGGTACTGGCAGAGTGCATGGTCCAGTACCTGTGGTACTGGCAGAGTGCATGGTCCAGTACCTGTGGTACTGGCAGAGTGCATGGTCCAGTACCTGTGGTACTGGCAGAGTGCATGGTCCAGTACCTGTGGTACTGGCAGAGTGCATGGTCCAGTACCTGTGGTACTGGCAGAGTGCATGGTCCAGTACCTGTGGTACTGGCAGAGTGCATGGTCCAGTACCTGTGGTACTGGCAGAGTGCATGGTCCAGTACCTGTGGTACTGGCAGAGTGCATGGTCCAGTACCTGTGGTACTGGCAGAGTGCATGGTCCAGTACCTGTGGTACTGGCAGAGTGCATGGTCCAGTACCTGTGGTACTGGCAGAGTGCATGGTCCAGTACCTGTGGTACTGGCAGAGTGCACCAGTGTGGTACTGGCAGAGTGCATGGTCCAGTACCTGTGGTACTGGCAGAGTGCATGGTCCAGTACCTGTGGTACTGGCAGAGTGCATGGTCCAGTACCTGTGGTACTGGCAGAGTGCATGGTCCAGTACCTGTGGTACTGGCAGAGTGCATGGTCCAGTACCTGTGGTACTGGCAGAGTGCATGGTCCAGTACCTGTGGTACTGGCAGAGTGCATGGTCCAGTACCTGTGGTACTGGCAGAGTGCATGGTCCAGTACCTGTGGTACTGGCAGAGTGCATGGTCCAGTACCTGTGGTACTGGCAGAGTGCATGGTCCAGTACCTGTGGTACTGGCAGAGTGCATGGTCCAGTACCTGTGGTACTGGCAGAGTGCATGGTCCAGTACCTGTGGTACTGGCAGAGTGCATGGTCCAGTACCTGTGGTACTGGCAGAGTGCATGGTCCAGTACCTGTGGTACTGGCAGAGTGCATGGTCCAGTACCTGTGGTACTGGCAGAGTGCATGGTCCAGTACCTGTGGTACTGGCAGAGTGCATGGTCCAGTACCTGTGGTACTGGCAGAGTGCATGGTCCAGTACCTGTGGTACTGGCAGGGTGCATGGTCCAGTACCTGTGGTACTGGCAGAGTGCATGGTCCAGTACCTGTGGTACTGGCAGAGTGCATGGTCCAGTACCTGTGGTACTGGCAGAGTGCATGGTCCAGTACCTGTGGTACTGGCAGAGTGCATGGTTCCAGTACCTGTGGTACTGGCAGAGTGCATGGTCCAGTACCTGTGGTACTGGCAGAGTGCATGGTTCAGTACCTGTGGTACTGGCAGAGTGCATGGTCCAGTACCTGTGGTACTGGCAGAGTGCATGGTCCAGTACCTGTGGTACTGGCAGAGTGCATGGTCCAGTACCTGTGGTACTGGCAGAGTGCATGGTCCAGTACCTGTGGTACTGGCAGAGTGCATGGTCCAGTACCTGTGGTACTGGCAGAGTGCATGGTCCAGTACCTGTGGTACTGGCAGAGTGCATGGTCCAGTACCTGTGGTACTGGCAGAGTGCATGGTCCAGTACCTGTGGTACTGGCAGAGTGCATGGTCCAGTACCTGTGGTACTGGCAGAGTGCATGGTCCAGTACCTGTGGTACTGGCAGAGTGCATGGTCCAGTACCTGTGGTACTGGCAGAGTGCATGGTCCAGTACCTGTGGTACTGGCAGAGTGCATGGTCCAGTACCTGTGGTACTGGCAGAGTGCATGGTCCAGTACCTGTGGTACTGGCAGAGTGCATGGTCCAGTACCTGTGGTACTGGCAGAGTGCATGGTCCAGTACCTGTGGTACTGGCAGAGTGCATGGTCCAGTACCTGTGGTACTGGCAGAGTGCATGGTCCAGTACCTGTGGTACTGGCAGAGTGCATGGTCCAGTACCTGTGGTACTGGCAGAGTGCATGGTCCAGTACCTGTGGTACTGGCAGAGTGCATGGTCCAGTACCTGTGGTACTGGCAGAGTGCATGGTCCAGTACCTGTGGTACTGGCAGAGTGCATGCATGGTCCAGTACCTGTGGTACTGGCAGAGTGCATGGTCCAGTACCTGCACCTGTGGTACTGGCAGAGTGCATGGTCCAGTACCTGTGGTACTGGCAGAGTGCATGGTCCAGAACCTGTGGTACTGGCAGAGTGCATGGTCCAGTACCTGTGGTACTGGCAGAGTGCATGGTCCAGTACCTGTGGTACTGGCAGAGTGCATGGTCCAGTACCTGTGGTACTGGCAGAGTGCATGGTCCAGTACCTGTGGTACTGGCAGAGTGCATGGTCCAGTACCTGTGGTACTGGCAGAGTGCATGGTCCAGTACCTGTGGTACTGGCAGAGTGCATGGTCCAGTACCTGTGGTACTGGCAGAGTGCATGGTCCAGTACCTGTGGTACTGGCAGAGTGCATGGTCCAGTACCTGTGGTACTGGCAGAGTGCATGGTCCAGTACCTGTGGTACTGGCAGAGTGCATGGTCCAGTACCTGTGGTATGGTGGTCAGTACCTGTGGTACTGGCAGAGTGCATGGTCCAGTACCTGTGGTACTGGCAGAGGTCCTGGTCCAGTACCTGTGGTACTGGCAGAGTGCATGGTCCAGTACCTGTGGTACTGGCAGAGTGATGGTCCAGTACCACTGGCAGAGTGCATGGTCCAGTACCTGTGGTACTGGCAGAGTGCATGATCCAGTACCTGTGGTACTGGCAGAGTGCATGGTCCAGTACCTGTGGTACTGGCAGAGTGCATGGTCCAGTACCTGTGGTACTGGCAGAGTGCATGGTCCAGTACCTGTGGTACTGGCAGAGTGCATGGTCCAGTACCTGTGGTACTGGCAGAGTGCATGGTCCAGTACCTGTGGTACTGGCAGAGTGCATGGTCCAGTACCTGTGGTACTGGCAGAGTGCATGGTCCAGTACCTGTGGTACTGGCAGAGTGCATGGTCCAGTACCTGTGGTACTGGCAGAGTGCATGGTCCAGTACCTGTGGTACTGGCAGAGTGCATGGTCCAGTACCTGTGGTACTGGCAGAGTGCATGGTCCAGTACCTGTGGTACTGGCAGAGTGCATGGTCCAGTACCTGTGGTACTGGCAGAGTGCATGGTCCAGTACCTGTGGTACTGGCAGAGTGCATGGTCCAGTACCTGTGGTACTGGCAGAGTGCATGGTCCAGTACCTGTGGTACTGGCAGAGTGCATGGTCCGGTACCTGTGGTACTGGCAGAGTGTGTCCATGTGGTACTGGCAGAGTGCATGGTCCAGTACCTGTGGTACTGGCAGAGTGCATGGTCCAGTACCTGTGGTACTGGCAGAGTGCATGGTCCAGTACCTGTGATACTGGCAGAGTGCATGGTCCAGTACCTGTGGTACTGGCAGAGTGCATGGTCCAGTACCTGTGGTACTGGCAGAGTGCATGGTCCAGTACCTGTGGTACTGGCAGAGTGCATGGTCCAGTACCTGTGGTACTGGCAGAGTGCATGGTCCAGTACCTGTCCAGTACCTGTACTGGCAGAGTGCATGGTCCAGTACCTGTGGTACTGGCAGAGTGCATGGTCCAGTACCTGTGGTACTGGCAGAGTGCATGGTCCAGTACCTGTGGTACTGGCAGAGTGCATGGTCCAGTACCTGTGGTACTGGCAGAGTGCATGGTCCAGTACCTGTGGTACTGGCAGAGTGCATGGTCCAGTACCTGTGGTACTGGCAGAGTGCATGGTCCAGTACCTGTGGTACTGGCAGAGTGCATGGTGGTCCAGTACCTGTGTGGTACTGGCAGAGTGCATGGTCCAGTACCTGTGGTACTGGCAGTACCTGTGGTACTAGTGCATGGTTCAGTACCTGTGGTACTGGCAGAGTGCATGGTCCAGTACGTGTGGTACTGGCAGAGTGCATGGTCCACCTGTGGTCCAGAGTGCATGGTCCAGTACGTGTGGTACTGGCAGAGTGCATGGTCCTGGCAGAGTGAATGGTCCAGTACCTGTGGTACTGGCAGAGTGCATGGTCCAGTACCTGTGGTACTGGCAGAGTGCATGGTTCCAGTACCTGTGGTACTGGCAGTGAGTCCAGCATGGCATGGTCCAGTACCTGTGGTACTGGCAGAGTGCATGGTCCAGTACCTGTGGTACTGGCAGAGTGCATGGTCCAGTACCTGTGGTACTGGCAGAGTGCATGGTCCAGTACCTGTGGTACTGGCAGAGTGCATGGTGCAGTACCTGTGGTACTGGCAGAGTGCATGGTCCAGTACCTGTGGTACTGGCAGAGTGCATGGTCCGGTACCTGTGGTACTGGCAGAGTGCATGGTCCAGTACCTGTGGTACTGGCAGAGTGCATGGTACAGTACCTGTGGTACTGGCAGAGTGCATGGTCCAGTACCTGTGGTACTGGCAGAGTGCATGGTCCAGTACCTGTGGTACTGGCAGAGTGCATGGTCCAGTACCTGTGGTACTGGCAGAGTGCATGGTCCAGTACCTGTGGTACTGGCAGAGTGCATGGTCCAGTACCTGTGGTACTGGCAGAGTGCATGGTCCAGTACCTGTGGTACTGGCAGAGTGCATGGTCCAGTACCTGTGGTACTGGCAGAGTGCATGGTCCAGTACCTGTGGTACTGGCAGAGTGCATGGTCCAGTACCTGTGGTACTGGCAGAGTGCATGGTCCAGTACCTGTGGTACTGGCAGAGTGCATGGTCCAGTACCTGTGGTACTGGCAGAGTGCATGGTCCAGTACCTGTGGTACTGGCAGAGTGCATGGTCCGGTACCTGTGGTACTGGCAGAGTGCATGGTCCAGTACCTGTGGTACTGGCAGAGTGCCTGGTCCAGTACCTGTGGTCCAGTACTGGCAGAGTGCATGGTCCAGTACCTGTGGTACTGGCAGAGTGCATGGTCCAGTACCTGTGGTACTGGCAGAGTGCATGGTCCAGTACCTGTTTTACTGGCAGAGTGCATGGTGGCCAGTACCTGTGGTACTGGCAGAGTGCATGGTCCAGTACCTGTGGTACTGGCAGAGTGCATGGGTGGCAGAGTGCAGTACCTGTGGTACTGGCAGAGTGCATGGTCCAGTACCTGTGGTACTGGCAGAGTGCATGGTCCAGTACCTGTGGTACTGGCAGAGTGCATGGTCCAGTACCTAGTACCTGTGGTACCTGTGGGCAGAGTGCATGGTCCAGTACCTGTGGTACTGGCAGAGTGCATGGTCCAGTACCTGTGGTACTGGCAGAGTGCATGGTCCAGTACCTGTGGTACTGGCAGAGTGCATGGTCCAGTACCTGTGGTACTGGCAGTGATGGTGCACTGGCAGGTGCATGGACCAGTACCTGTGGTACTGGCAGAGTGCATGGTCCAGTACCTGTGGGTACTGGCAGAGTGCATGGTCAGTACCTGTGGTACTGGCAGAGTGCATGGTCCAGTACCTATGGCACTGGCCATGTCCAGTACCTTGGTACTGGCAGAGTGCATGGTCCAGTGGCACTGGTGCATGGTCCAGTGGTACTGCAGAGTGCATGGTCCAGTACCTGTGGTACTGGCAGGGTGCATGGTCCAGCACCTGTGGTACTGGCAGAGTGCATGGTCCAGCACCTGTGGTACTGGCAGAGTGCATGGTCCAGTACCTGTGGTACTGGCAGAGTGCATGGTCCAGTACCTGTGGTACTGGCAGGGTGCATGGTCCAGCACCTGTGGTACTGGCAGAGTGCATGGTCCAGCACCTGTGGTACTGGCAGAGTGCATGGTCCAGTACCTGTGGTACTGGCAGAGTGCATGGTCCAGTACCTGTGGTACTGGCAGGGTGCATGGTCCAGCACCTGTGGTACTGGCAGAGTGCATGGTCCAGCACCTGTGGTACTGGCAGAGTGCATGGTCCAGTACCTGTGGTACTGGCAGAGTGCATGGTCCAGTACCTGTGGTACTGGCAGGGTGCATGGTCCAGCACCTGTGGTACTGGCAGAGTGCATGGTCCAGCACCTGTGGTACTAGCAGAGTGCATGGTCCAGTACCTCTGGTACTGGCAGAGTGCATGGTCCAGTACCTGTGGTACTGGCAGGGTGCATGGTCCAGCACCTGTGGTACTGGCAGAGTGCATGGTCCAGTACCTGTGGTACTGGCAGAGTGCATGGTCCAGTACCTGTGGTACTGGCAGAGTGCATGGTCCAGTACCTGTGGTACTGGCAGAGTGCATGGTCCAGTACCTATGGCACTGGCAGAGTGCATGGTCCAGTACCTGTGGTACTGGCAGAGTGCATGGTCCAGTACCTGTGGTACTGGCAGAGTGCATGGTCCAGTACCTGTGGTACTGGCAGAGTGCATGGTCCAGTACCTGTGGTACTGGCAGAGTGCATGGTTCAGTACCTGTGGTACTGGCAGAGTGCATGGTCCAGTACCTGTGGTACTGGCAGAGTGCATGGTCCAGTACCTGTGGTACTGGCAGAGTGCATGGTCCAGTACCTGTGGTACTGGCAGAGTGCATGGTCCAGTACCTGTGGTACTGGCAGAGTGCATGGTCCAGTACCTGTGGTACTGGCAGAGTGCATGGTCCAGTACCTGTGGTACTGGCAGAGTGCATGGTCCAGTACCTGTGGTACTGGCAGAGTGCATGGTCCAGTACCTGTGGTACTGGCAGAGTGCATGGTCCAGTACCTGTGGTACTGGCAGAGTGCATGGTCCAGTACCTGTGGTACTGGCAGAGTGCATGGTCCAGTACCTGTGGTACTGGCAGAGTGCATGGTCCAGTACCTGTGGTACTGGCAGAGTGCATGGTCCAGTACCTGTGGTACTGGCAGAGTGCATGGTCCAGTACCTGTGGTACTGGCAGGGTGCATGGTCCAGCACCTGTGGTACTGGCAGAGTGCATGGTCCAGCACCTGTGGTACTGGCAGAGTGCATGGTCCAGTACCTGTGGTACTGGCAGAGTGCATGGTCCAGTACCTGTGGTACTGGCAGGGTGCATGGTCCAGCACCTGTGGTACTGGCAGAGTGCATGGTCCAGTACCTGTGGTACTGGCAGAGTGCATGGTCCAGTACCTGTGGTACTGGCAGAGTGCATGGTCCAGTACCTGTGGTACTGGCAGAGTGCATGGTCCAGCACCTGTGGTACTGGCAGAGTGCATGGTCCAGAACCTGTGGTACTGGTGCCAGTACCTGTGGTACTGGCAGAGTGCATGGTCCAGTACCTGTGGTACTGGCATGGTGCATGGTGCAGCACCTGTGGTACTGGCAGAGTGCATGGTCCAGTACCTGTGGTACTGGCAGAGTGCATGGTCCAGTACCTGTGGTACTGGCAGAGTGCATGGTCCAGTACCTGTGGTACTGGCAGAGTGCATGGTCCAGTACCTGTGGTACTGGCAGAGTGCATGGTCCAGTACCTGTGGTACTGGCAGAGTGCATGGTCCAGTACCTGTGGTACTGGCAGAGTGCATGGTCCAGTACCTGTGGTACTGGCAGAGTGCATGGTCCAGTACCTGTGGTACTGGCAGAGTGCATGGTCCAGTACCTGTGGTACTGGCAGAGTGCATGGTCCAGTACCTGTGGTACTGGCAGAGTGCATGGTCCAGTACCTGTGGTACTGGCAGAGTGCATGGTCCAGTACCTGTGGTACTGGCAGAGTGCATGGTCCAGTACCTGTGGTACTGGCAGAGTGCATGGTCCAGTACCTGTGGTACTGGCAGAGTGCATGGTCCAGTACCTGTGGTACTGGCAGAGTGCATGGTCCAGTACCTGTGGTACTGGCAGAGTGCATGGTCCAGTACCTGTGGTACTGGCAGAGTGCATGGTCCAGTACCTGTGGTACTGGCAGAGTGCATGGTCCAGTACCTGTGGTACTGGCAGAGTGCATGGTCCAGTACCTGTGGTACTGGCAGAGTGCATGGTCCAGTACCTGTGGTACTGGCAGAGTGCATGGTCCAGTACCTGTGGTACTGGCAGAGTGCATGGTCCAGTACCTGTGGTACTGGCAGAGTGCATGGTCCAGCACCTGTGGTACTGGCAGAGTGCATGGTCCAGTACCTGTGGTACTGGCAGAGTGCATGGTCCAGTACCTGTGGTACTGGCAGAGTGCATGGTCCAGTACCTGTGGTACTGTCCAGCTGTGGTACTCGCAGAGTGCATGGTCCAGTACCTGTGGTACTGGCAGAGTGCATGGTCCAGTACCTGTGGTACTGGCAGAGTGCATGGTGGTCCAGTACCTGTGGTACTGGCAGAGTGCATGGTCCAGTACCTGTGGTACTGGCAGAGTGCATGGTCCAGTACCTGTGGTACTGGAGTGCAGTACCTGTGGTACTCCAGTGCAGTACCTGTGGTACTGGCAGAGTGCATGGTACAGTACCTGTGGTACTGGCAGAGTTCATGGTCCAGTACCTGTGGTACTGGCAGAGTGCATGGTCCAGTACCTGTGGTACTGGCAGAGTGCATGGTCCAGTACCTGTGGTACTGGCAGAGTGCATGGTCCAGTACCTGTGGTACTGGCAGAGTGCATGGTCCAGTACCTGTGGTACTGGCAGAGTGCATGGTCCAGTACCTGTGGTACTGGCAGAGTGCATGGTCCAGTACCTGTGGTACTGGCAGAGTGCATGGTCCAGTACCTGTGGTACTGGCAGAGTGCATGGTCCAGTACCTGTGGTACTGGCAGAGTGCATGGTTCAGTACCTGTGGTACTGGCAGAGTGCATGGTCCAGTACCTGTGGTACTGGCAGAGTGCATGGTCCAGTACCTGTGGTACTGGCAGAGTGCATGGTCCAGTACCTGTGGTACTGGCAGAGTGCATGGTCCAGTACCTGTGGTACTGGCAGAGTGCATGGTTCAGTAGCTGGGGGACTGGAAGAGTGTGGTACTGGCAGAGTGCACAGTACGTGTGGTACTGGCAGAGTGCATGGTCCAGTACCTGTGGTACTGGCAGAGTGCATGGTCCAGTACCTGTGGTACTGGCAGAGTGCATGGTCCAGTACCTGTGGTACTGGCAGAGTGCATGGTTCAGTACCTGTGGTACTGGCAGAGTGCATGGTCCAGTACCTGTGGTACTGGCAGAGTGCATGGTCCAGTACCTGTGGTACTGGCAGAGTGCATGGTTCAGTACCTGTGGTACTGGCAGAGTGCATGGTCCAGTACCTGTGGTACTGGCAGAGTGCATGGTCCAGTACCTGTGGTACTGGCAGAGTGCATGGTCCAGTACCTGTGGTACTGGCAGAGTGCATGGTTCAGTACCTGTGGTACTGGCAGAGTGCATGGTTCAGTACCTGTGGTACTGGCAGAGTGCATGGTCCAGTACGTGTGGTACTGGCAGAGTGCATGGTCCAGTACCTGTGGTACTGGCAGAGTGCATGGTCCAGTACCTGTGGTACTGGCAGAGTGCATGGTCCAGTACCTGTGGTACTGGCAGAGTGCATGGTCCAGTACCTGTGGTACTGGCAGAGTGCATGGTCCAGTACCTGTGGTACTGGCAGAGTGCATGGTCCAGTACCTGTGGTACTGGCAGAGTGCATGGTCCAGTACCTGTGGTACTGGCAGAGTGCATGGTCCAGTACCTGTGGTACTGGCAGAGTGCATGGTCCAGTACCTGTGGTACTGGCAGAGTGCATGGTCCAGTACCTGTGGTACTGGCAGAGTGCATGGTTCAGTACCTGTGGTACTGGCAGAGTGCATGGTTCAGTACCTGTGGTACTGGCAGAGTGCATGGTCCAGTACGTGTGGTACTGGCAGAGTGCATGGTCCAGTACCTGTGGTACTGGCAGAGTGCATGGTCCAGTACGTGTGGTACTGGCAGAGTGCATGGCATGGTACAGTACCTGTGGTACTGGCAGAGTGCATGGTCCAGTACCTGTGGTACTGGCAGAGTGCATGGTCCAGTACCTGTGGTACTGGCAGAGTGCATGGTCCAGTACCTGTGGTACTGGCAGAGTGCATGGTCCAGTACCTGTGGTACTGGCAGAGTGCATGGTCCAGTACCTGTGGTACTGGCAGAGTGCATGGTCCAGTACCTGTGGTACTGGCAGAGTGCATGGTCCAGTACCTGTGGTACTGGCAGAGTGCATGGTCCAGTACCTGTGGTACTGGCAGAGTGCATGGTCCAGTACCTGTGGTACTGGCAGAGTGCATGGTCCAGTACCTGTGACCTATACTGGCAGAGTGCATGGTCCAGTACCTGTGGTACTGGCAGAGTGCATGGTCCAGTACCTGTGGTACTGGCAGAGTGCATGGTCCAGTACCTGTGGTACTGGCAGAGTGCATGGTCCAGTACCTGTGGTACTGGCAGAGTGCATGGTCCAGTACCTGTGGTACTGGCAGAGTGCATGGTCCAGTACCTGTGGTACTGGCAGAGTGCATGGTCCAGTACCTGTGGTACTGGCAGAGTGCATGGTCCAGTACCTGTGGTACTGGCAGAGTGCATGGTCCAGTACCTGTGGTACTGGCAGAGTGCATGGTCCAGTACCTGTGGTACTGGCAGAGTGCATGGTCCAGTACCTGTGGTACTGGCAGAGTGCATGGTCCAGTACCTGTGGTACTGGCAGAGTGCATGGTCCAGTACCTGTGGTACTGGCAGAGTGCATGGTCCAGTACCTGTGGTACTGGCAGGTGTGCATGGTCCAGTACAGAGTGCTGTGGTACTGGCAGAGTGCATGGTCCAGTACCTGTGGTACTGGCAGAGCATGGTCCAGTACCTGTGGTACTGGCAGAGTGCATGGTCCAGTACCTGTGGTACTGGCAGAGTGCATGGTCCAGTAGTATGGTCCAGTACCTGTACTGAGTGCATGGTCCTGGCAGAGTGCATGGTCCAGTACCTGTGGTACTGGCAGAGTGCATGGTCCAGTACCTGTGGTACTGGCAGAGTGCATGGTCCAGTACCTGTGGTACTGGCAGAGTGCATGGCAGTACCTGTGGTACTGGCAGAGTGCATGGTCCCTGTGGTACTGGCAGAGTGCATGGTCCAGTACCTGTGGTACTGCAGAGTGCATGGTCCAGTACCTGTGGTACTGGCAGAGTGCATGGTCCAGTACCTGTGGTACTGGCAGAGTGCATGGCAGTACCTGTGGTACTGGCAGAGTGCATGGTCCCTGTGGTACTGGCAGAGTGCATGGTCCAGTATGGTACTGGCAGAGTGCATGGTCCAGTACCTGTGGTACTGGCAGAGTGCATGGTCCAGTACCTGTGGTACTGGCAGAGTGCATGGTCCAGTACCTGTGGTACTGGCAGAGTGCATGGTCCAGTACCTGTGGTACTGGCAGAGTGCATGGTCCAGTACCTGTGATACTGGCAGAGTGCATGGTCCAGTACCTGTGGTACTGGCAGAGTGCATGGTCCGGTACCTGTGGTACTGGCAGAGTGTATGGTGCAGTACCTGTGGTACTGGCAGAGTGCATGGTCCAGTACCTGTGGTACTGGCAGAGTGCATGGTCCAGTACCTGTGGTACTGGCAGAGTGCATGGTCCAGTACCTGTGGTACTGGCAGAGTGCATGGTCCAGTACCTGTGGTACTGGCGGAGTGCATGGTCCACCTGTGGTACTGGCAGAGTGCATGGTCCAGTACCTGTGGTACTGGCAGAGTGCATGGTCCAGTACCTGTGGTACTGGCAGAGTGCATGGTCCAGTACCTGTGGTACTGGCAGAGTGCATGGTCCAGTACCTGTGGTACTGGCAGAGTGCATGGTCCAGTACCTGTGGTACTGGCAGAGTGCAGTCCAGCATGTGCATGGTTCAGTACCTGTGGTACTGGCAGAGTGCATGGTCCAGTACCTGTGGTACTGGCAGAGTGCATGGTCCAGTACCTGTGGTACTGGCAGAGTGCATGGTCCAGTACCTGTGGTACTGGCAGAGTGCATGGTCCAGTACCTGTGGTACTGGCAGAGTGCATGGTCCAGTACCTGTGGTACTGGCAGAGTGCATGGTCCAGTACCTGTGGTACTGGCAGAGTGCATGGTCCAGTACCTGTGGTACTGGCAGAGTGCATGGTCCAGTACCTGTGGTACTGGCAGAGTGCATGGTCCAGTACCTGTGGTACTGGCAGAGTGCATGGTCCAGTACCTGTGGTACTGGCAGAGTGCATGGTCCAGTACCTGTGGTACTGGCAGAGTGCATGGTCCAGTACCTGTGGTACTGGCAGAGTGCATGGTTCAGTACCTGTGGTACTGGCAGAGTGCATGGTCCAGTACCTGTGGTACTGGCAGAGTGCATGGTCCAGTACCTGTGGTACTGGCAGAGTGCATGGTCCAGTACCTGTGGTACTGGCAGAGTGCATGGTCCAGTACCTGTGGTACTGGCAGAGTGCATGGTTCAGTGCCTGTGGTACTGGCAGAGTGCATGGTCCAGTACCTGTGGTACTGGCAGAGTGCATGGTCCAGTACCTGTGGTACTGGCAGAGTGCATGGTCCAGTACCTGTGGTACTGGCAGAGTGCATGGTCCAGTACCTGTGGTACTGGCAGAGTGCATGGTCCAGTACCTGTGGTACTGGCAGAGTGCATGGTCCAGTACCTGTGGTACTGGCAGAGTGCATGGTCCAGTACCTGTGGTACTGGCAGAGTGCATGGTCCAGTACCTGTGGTACTGGCAGAGTGCATGGTCCAGTACCTGTGGTACTGGCAGAGTGCATGGTCCAGTACCTGTGGTACTGGCAGAGTGCATGGTCCAGTACCTGTGGTACTGGCAGAGTGCATGGTCCAGTACCTGTGGTACTGGCAGAGTGCATGGTCCAGTACCTGTGGTACTGGCAGAGTGCATGGTCCAGAACCTGTGGTACTGGCAGAGTGCATGGTCCAGAACCTGTGGTACTGGCAGAGTGCATGGTCCAGTACCTGTTGTACTGGCAGAGTGCATGGTCCAGCACCTGTGGTACTGGCAGAGTGCATGGTCCAGCACCTGTGGTACTGGCAGAGTGCATGGTCCAGCTCCTGTGGTACTGGCAGAGTGCATGGTCCAGTACCTGTGGTACTGGCAGAGTGCATGGTCCAGTACCTGTGGTACTGGCAGAGTGCATGGTCCAGTACCTGTGGTACTGGCAGAGTGCATGGTCCAGTACCTGTGGTACTGGCAGAGTGCATGGTCCAGCACCTGTGGTACTGGCAGAGTGCATGGTCCAGTACCTGTGGTACTGGCAGAGTGCATGGTCCAGTACCTGTGGTACTGGCAGAGTGCATGGTCCAGTACCTGTGGTACTGGCAGAGTGCATGGTCCAGTACCTGTGGTACTGGCAGAGTGCATGGTCCAGTACCTGTGGTACTGGCAGAGTGCATGGTCCAGTACCTGTGGTACTGGCAGAGTGCATGGTCCAGTACCTGTGGTACTGGCAGAGTGCATGGTCCAGTACCTGTGGTACTGGCAGAGTGCATGGTCCAGTACCTGTGGTACTGGCAGAGTGCATGGTCCAGTACCTGTGGTACTGGCAGAGTGCATGGTTCAGTACCTGTGGTACTGGCAGAGTGCATGGTCCAGCATTGAGTTAATATTGCAATTTATATGCGTAAGAGGAATTGAAAGAAGGAAAGAAAGATACAAGTATATTTGTACTGGGAAGTACTTGTTGAAGTGGACTGGTGACTGGGGAAGTACTTGTTGAAGTGGACTGGTGACTGGGGAAGTACTTGTTGAAGTGGACTGGTGACTGGGGAAGTACTTGTTGAAGTGGACTGGTGACTGGGGAAGTACTTGTTGAAGTGGACTGGTGACTGGGGAAGTACTTGTTGAAGTGGACTGGTGACTGGGGAAGTACTTGTTGACGTGGACTGGTGACTGGGGAAGTACTTGTTGAAGTGGACTGGTGACTGGGGAAGTACTTGTTGAAGTGGGCTAGTGACTGGGGAAGTACTTGTTGAAGTGGACTGGTGACTGGGAAGTACTTGTTGAAGTGGACTGGTTACTGGGGAAGTACTTGTTGAAGTGGACTTGTTACTGGGGAAGTACTTGTTGAAGTGCACTGGTGACTTGGGAAGTACTTGTTGAAGTGGACTGGTGACTGGGGAAGTACTTGTTGAAGTGGACTGGTGACTGGGGAAGTACTTGTTGAAGTGGTCTGGTGACTGGGAAGTACTTGTTGAAGTGGACTGGTGACTGGGGAAGTACTTGTTGAAGTGGACTGGTGACTGGGGAAGTACTTGTTGAAGTGGACTGGTGACTGGGGAAGTACTTGTTGAAGTGGACTGGTGACTGGGGAAGTACTTGTTGAAGTGGACTGGTGACTGGGGAAGTACTTGTTGAAGTGGGCTAGTGACTGGGGAAGTACTTGTTGAAGTGGACTGGTGACTGGGAAGTACTTGTTGAAGTGGACTGGTGACTGGGGAAGTACTTGTTGAAGTGGACTGGTTACTGGGGAAGTACTTGTTGAAGTGGACTGGTGACTGGGGAAGTACTTGTTGAAGTGGACTGGTGACTGGGGAAGTACTTGTTGAAGTGGACTGGTGACTGGGGAAGTACTTGTTGAAGTGGTCTGGTGACTGGGAAGTACTTGTTGAAGTGGACTGGTGACTGGGGAAGTACTTGTTGAAGTGGACTGGTGACTGGGGAAGTACTTGTTGAAGTGGACTGGTGACTGGGGAAGTACTTGTTGAAGTGGACTGGTGACTGGGGAAGTACTTGTTGAAGTGGGCTAGTGACTGGGGAAGTACTTGTTGAAGTGGGCTAGTGACTGGGGAAGTACTTGTTGAAGTGGACTGGTGACTGGGGAAGTACTTGTTGAAGTGGGCTGGTGACTGGGGAAGTACTTGTTGAAGTGGACTGGTGACTGGGGAAGTACTTGTTGAAGTGGACTGGTGACTGGGGAAGTACTTGTTGAAGTGGACTGGTGACTGGGGAAGTACTTGTTGAAGTGGGCTGGTGACTGGGGAAGTACTTGTTGAAGTGGACTGGTGACTGGGGAAGTACTTGTTGAAGTGGACTGGTGACTGGGGAAGTACTTGTTGAAGTGGGCTGGTGACTGGGGAAGTACATGTTGAAGTGGACTGGTGACTGGGGAAGTACTTGCTGAAGTGGATCGGTGACTGGGGAAGTACTTGTTGAAGTGGGCTGGTGACTGGGGAAGTACTTGTTGATGTGGACTGGTGACTGGGGAAGTACTTGTTGAAGTGGACTGGTGACTGGGGAAGTACTTGTTGAAGTGGACTGGTGACTGGGGAAGTACTTGTTGAAGTGGACTGGTGACTGGGGAAGTACTTGTTGAAGTGGGCTAGTGACTGGGGAAGTACTTGTTGAAGTGGGCTAGTGACTGGGGAAGTACTTGTTGAAGTGGACTGGTGACTGGGGAAGTACTTGTTGAAGTGGACTGGTGACTGGGGAAGTACTTGTTGAAGTGGACTGGTGACTGGGGAAGTACTTGTTGAAGTGGACTGGTGACTGGGGAAGTACTTGTTGAAGTGGGCTAGTGACTGGGGAAGTACTTGTTGAAGTGGACTGGTGACTGGGAAGTACTTGTTGAAGTGGACTGGTGACTGGGGAAGTACTTGTTGAAGTGGACTGGTTACTGGGGAAGTACTTGTTGAAGTGGACTGGTGACTGGGGAAGTACTTGTTGAAGTGGACTGGTGACTTGGGAAGTACTTGTTGAAGTGGACTGGTGACTGGGGAAGTACTTGTTGAAGTGGTCTGGTTACTGGGAAGTACTTGTTGAAGTGGACTGGTGACTGGGGAAGTACTTGTTGAAGTGGACTGGTGACTGGGGAAGTACTTGTTGAAGTGGACTGGTGACTGGGGAAGTACTTGTTGAAGTGGACTGGTGACTGGGGAAGTACTTGTTGAAGTGGGCTAGTGACTGGGGAAGTACTTGTTGAAGTGGGCTAGTGACTGGGGAAGTACTTGTTAAAGTGGGCTAGTGACTGGGGAAGTACTTGTTGAAGTGGACTGGTGACTGGGGAAGTACTTGTTGAAGTGGGCTGGTGACTGGGGAAGTACTTCTTGAAGTGGACTGGTGACTGGGGAAGTACTTGTTGAAGTGGACTGGTGACTGGGGAAGTACTTGTTGAAGTGGACTGGTGACTGGGGAAGTACTTGTTGAAGTGGGCTGGTGACTGGGGAAGTACTTGTTGAAGTGGACTGGTGACTGGGGAAGTACTTGTTGAAGTGGACTGGTGACTGGGGAAGTACTTGTTGAAGTGGGCTGGTGACTGGGGAAGTACTTGTTGAAGTGGACTGGTGACTGGGGAAGTACTTGCTGAAGTGGACTGGTGACTTGGGAAGTACTTGTTGAAGTGGGCTGGTGACTGGGGAAGTACTTGTTGATGTGGACTGGTGACTGGGGAAGTACTTGTTGAAGTGGACTGGTGACTGGGGAAGTACTTGTTGAAGTGGACTGGTGACTGGGGAAGTACTTGTTGAATTGGACTGGTGACTGGGGAAGTACTTGTTGAAGTGGGCTGGTGACTGGGGAAGTACTTGTTGAAGTGGGCTAGTGACTGGGGAAGTACTTGTTAAAGTGGACTGGTGACTGGGGAAGTACTTGTTGAAGTGGACTGGTGACTGGGGAAGTACTTGTTAAAGTGGACTGGTTACTGGGGAAGTACTTGTTGAAGTGGACTGGTGACTGGGGAAGTACTTGTTAAAGTGGGCTAGTGACTGGGGAAGTACTTGTTGAAGTGGGCTGGTGACTGGGGAAGTACTTGTTGAAGTGGACTGGTGACTGGGAAAGTACTTGTTGAAGTGGACTGGTGACTGGGGAAGTACTTGTTGAAGTGGACTGGTGACTGGGGAAGTACTTGTTGAAGTGGACTGGTGACTGGGGAAGTACTTGTTAAAGTGGGCTAGTGACTGGGGAAGTACTTGTTGAAGTGGGCTGGTGACTGGGGAAGTACTTGTTGAAGTGGACTGGTGACTGGGGAAGTACTTGTTGAAGTGGACTGGTGACTGGGGAAGTACTTGTTGAAGTGGGCTGGTGACTGGGGAAGTACTTGTTGAAGTGGGCTGGTGACTGGGGAAGTACTTGTTGAAGTGGGCTGGTGACTGGGGAAGTACTTGTTGAAGTGGACTGGTGACTGGGGAAGTACTTGTTAAAGTGGGATAGTGACTGGGGAAGTACTTGTTGAAGTGGGCTGGTGACTGGGGAAGTACTTGTTGAAGTGGACTGGTGACTGGGAAAGTACTTGTTGAAGTGGACTGGTGACTGGGAAAGTACTTGTTGAAGTGGCCTGGTGACTGGGAAAGTACTTGTTGAAGTGGACTGGTGACTGGGGAAGTACTTGTTGAAGTGGACTGGTGACTGGGGAAGTACTTGTTGAAGTGGACTGGTGACTGGGGAAGTACTTGTTGAAGTGGGCTGGTGACTGGGGAAGTACTTGTTGAAGTGGACTGGTGACTGGGGAAGTACTTGTTAAAGTGGGATGGTGACTGGGGAAGTACTTGTTGAAGTGGGCTGGTGGCTGGGGAAGTACTTGTTGAAGTGGACTGGTGACTGGGGAAGTACTTGTTGAAGTGGACTGGTGACTGGGGAAGTACTTGTTGAAGTGGACTGGTGACTGGGGAAGTACTTGTTGAAGTGGACTGGTGACTGGGGAAGTACTTGTTGAAGTGGGCTGGTGACTGGGGAAGTACTTGTTGAAGTGGACTGGTGACTGGGGAAGTACTTGTTGAAGTGGACTGGTGACTGGGGAAGTACTTGTTGAAGTGGAGTTGTGACTGGGGAAGTACTTGTTGAAGTGGACTGGTGGCTGGGGAAGTACTTGTTGAAGTGGACTGGTGACTGGGGAAGTACTTGTTGAAGTGGACTGGTGACTGGGGAAGTACTTGTTGAAGTGGACTGGTGACTGGGGAAGTACTTGTTTAAGTGGGCTAGTGACTGGGGAAGTACTTTTTGAAGTGGGATGGTGACTGCGGAAGTGCTTGTTGAAGTGGGGTTGTGCCTAGGGAAGTACTTGTTAAAGTTGGATGATGACTGAGGAAGTACTTGTTGAAGTGGGCTGGTGACTGGGGAAGTACTTGCTGAAGTGGGCTGGTGACTGTGGAAGTACTTGTTGACGTGGGCTTGTGCCTGCGGAAGTATTTGTTAAAGTGGGCTGGTGACTGGGGAAGTATTTATTGAAGTGGGATGGTGACTGAGGAAGTACTTGTTGAAGCTGGATAGTAACTGGGGAAGCACTTATTAAAGTAGACTTTTGACTGTAGAAGTACTTGTTGAAGTTTGCTGGTGACTGTGGAAGTACTTGAAGTGGGCTGGTGACCTGGGACGTACTTGTTCAGGTGCGCCAGTGACTGGGTGAGTACTTGATTTTGGCCAGTACCTTAATGAGTACTTGTTGAGGTGCGCCAGTGATTGGGGAAATATTTGTTGAAGTATTTGTCCTGGAAGGAAGCCTCGGGGTGTAAAAGGGGTGGGGAAGGGGTGAGGAGATGTCGGTGGGGAATCAGAGTGGGAGGGAAGGGGTCCTAGGAGGAAGGGGAGAAGTAAGCGAAGGGGTTCTGCCGATACATCTGTGACGTATTTCTTCAACATGAGAGTTCTCTCTGGGCCAGAGCCTCGCTCGTAAATCAATGTGACGATGAACTCCTGTCAATTCTCTGCTGTTTCTGCTTCTGCTGTTGCTTCGATTGCTGTTGCTGATGCTCCTGTTTTCCGCTGCTATTGCTCCTGTTGCTGCTGCTGATTGCCTGACTACCTGCCCTCCTTGCTTGTCCGTTTCCTTGCTTGACTTCTTGGCTGCCTGCTTGCCTGGCTGCTTCGCTCTCTGCTTGCCTGGCTGCTTCGCTCTCTGCTTGCCTGTCTGCCATATTTAACCTGACTGCTCTGGCTTTCACCTCTTTCTTCTTGTCAGCCTGTCTACTTGCCTGCTTATTTGCTTTCTGTCTTCTTATCTTCCTACTTAATTAAGGCCCTCTGTCTAGACAACCCTTCTCTCCCTGGACTAGCCTGCATCCCTGGCCTTTTCTGTTCCTCCGACTGTCTCTCTGCTCCTATTTCTAATTGTCTCCTTTTGTGTTTAACTCACTTTTCTCCCTCTTTACCTATTTAATCTCTTCCTGCGCACTATTCCTCCTCGTCGTTATCATCATCCGTTGTCTGTCCCTGCACATACACACAACACTGATAGTGGCAGTATAGCACCTGGACGTTCATAATCCCCCACTACGGTATTACCTCCTCAGGACACAGAATCAGTATTATACAATTCAAGAATCGCTTAAGTGTTTCATGCAAGAGAGGGATTTTTGCATACATTTCATATTTTTTGTTTTTTTGGTGTAGTCCTCATTCTCCAAGGCGGACCGTAAAGACCACTCGATCCCGGTTACGACTCTCCCCGCTGCTCTTTATGTCATTCTAAATGGTGTATAATTGAAGAGCATCCATCAGATTCCGGTGGGCCTCCAGTAGTTGTGAGCAGCAGTTGATACTTCATACCACCCTCCTTACCTGAGGTGCTGGCAGAGTGCATGGTCCAGTACCTGAGGTACTGGAGTGCATGGTCCAGTACCTGAGGTACTGGAGTGCATGGTCCAGTACCTGAGGTACTGGTAGAGTGCATGGTCCAGTACCTGAGGTACTGGTAAAGTGCATGGTCCATTACCTGTAGGTACTGCCAGAGTTAATGGTCCAGTACTTGAGGTACTGACAGAGTGCATGGTCCAGTACCTGAGGTACCGGTAAAGTGCATGGTCCAGTACCTGAGGTACTGGTAAAGTGCATGGTCCATTACCTGTAGGTACTGCCAGAGTTAATGGCCCAGTACTTGAGGTACTGACAGAGTGCATGATCCAGTACCTGAAGTACTGGTAGTGTGCATGGTCCGGTATCTGAGGTACTGGTAAAGTGTATGATTCAGTACCTGAGGTACTGATAGAGTGTATGGCCAGGTACCTGAGGTACTGGTAGTGTGCATGGTCCAGTACCTGAAGTACTGGTAGAGTGCATGGTTCAGTACCTGTAGGCACTACCAGAGTTAATGGTCCAGTATTTGAGGTACGGACAGAGTTCATGGTCCAGTACCTGAGGTACTGGTAGAGTGAATGGTCCAGTACCTGAGGTACTGGCAGAGTGCATAGTCCAGTACCTGAGGTACTGATAGAGTGCATGGTCCAGTACCCGAAATACTGGTAGAGTGCATGGTCCTGTATCTGAGGTACTGATAGAGTGCGTGGTCCAGTACCTGAGGTACTGGTAGAGTGCATGGTCCAGTACCTGTAGGTACTGCCAGAGTTAATGATCCAGTACTTGAGGTACTGACAGAGTGCCTGGTCCAGTACCTGAGGTACTGGTAGAGCGAATGGTCCAGTACCTGTAGGTACTGGCAGAGTTAATGATCCAGTACCTGAGGTACTGGCAGAGTGCATTGTCCTGTACCTGAGGTACTGGTATAGTGCATGGTCTAGTAACTGAGGTACTGGTAGAGTGCATGGTCCAGTGCCTGAAGTACTGGTAGAGTGCATAGTCCGGTATCTGAGGTACTGGTGAAGTGCATGATTTAGTACCTGAGGTACTGGTAGAGTGTATGGTCCGGTACCTGAGGTACTGGTAGTGTGCATGGTCCAGTACCTGAGGTACTGGTAGAGTGCATGCTCCAGTGCCTGAAGTACTGGTAATGCATGGTCTGCTATCTGAGGTACTGGTAAAGTGCATGATTCAGCACCTGTGGTACTGGTAGAGTGCATGATTCAGTCCATGAGGTATTGATAGAGTGCATGGTCCGGTACCTGAAGTACTGGTATGTCCATGGTCCAGTACCTGAGGTGCTGGTAGAGTGTATGATTCAGTACCTGAGATACTGGTAGTGTGCATGGTCCAGTACCTAAGGTACTGGTAGAGTGCATGGTTCAGTACCTGTAGGTACTGCCAGAGTTAATGGTCCAGTACTTGAGGTACTGACAGAGTGCATGGTCCAGTACCTGAGGTACTGGTAAAGTGCATGGTCCATTACCTGTAGGTACTGCCAGAGTTAATGATCCAGTACTTGAGGTACTGACAGAGTGCATGATCCAGTACCTGAAGTACAGGTAGTGTGCATGGTCCGGTATCTGAGGCACTGATAGAGTGCATGGTCCAGTACCTGTAGGTACTGATAGAGTGTATGGTCCGGTACCTGAGGTATTGGTAGTGTGCATGGTCCAGTACCTGAAGTACTGGTAGAGTGCATGGTCCAGTACCTGTAGGTACTGCCAGAGTTAATGGTCCAGTATTTGAGGTACGGACAGAGTTCATGGTCCAGTACCTGAGGTACTGGTAGAGTGAATGGTCCAGTACCTGAGGTACTGGCAGAGTGCATGGTCCAGTACCTGAGGTACTGATAGAGTGCATGGTCCAGTACCTGTAGGTACTGTCAGAGTTAATGATCCAGTACATGAATTACTGACAGAGTGCCTGGTCCAGTACCTGAGGTACTGGTAGAGCGAATGGTCCAGTACCTGTAGGTACTGGCAGAGTTAATGACCCAGTACCTGAGGTACTGGCAGAGTGCATGGTCCTGTACCTGAGATACTGGTAGAGTGCATGGTCTAGTACTGAGGTACTGGTAGAGTGCATGGTCCAGTGCCTGAAGTACTAGTAGAGTGCATAGTCCGGTATCTGAGGTACTGGTGAAGTTCATGGTTTAGTACCTGAGGTACTGGTAGAGTGTATGTTCCGGTACCTGAGGTACTGGTAAAGTACATTGTCCAGTACCTGAGGTACTGGCAGAGTGCATTGTTCAATACCTGAGGTACTGGCAGAGTGCATTGTTCAATACCTGAGGTACTGGAAGAGTGCATGGTCCAGTACCTGAGGTACTGGCAGAGTGCATGGTCCAGTACCTGAGGTACTGGCAGAGTGCATTGTTCAATACCTGAGGTACTGGAAGAGTGCATGGTCCAGTACCTGAGGTACTGGAAGAGTGCATGGTCCAGTACCTGAGGTACTGGCAGAGTGCATGGTCCAGTACCTGAGGTACTGGCAGAATGCATGGTCCAGTACTTGAGGTACTGACAGAGTGCATGGTCCAGTACCTGAGGTACTGACAGAGTGCATGGTCCAGTACCTGAGGTACTGACAGAGTGCATGGTCCAGTACCTGAGGTACTGACAGAGTGCATGGTCCAGTACCTGAGGTACTGGTAGAATGCATTTTCACGTTCAGGGTTTATTTGCTTGATTTAGGCTTCAATGGAGTTTCTTCGACTGTGTCTCATTTACATCGTTTCGTTTATACATTTTTTGGGGGGTCAGGTTTCATTGTGAGACTCGATGAAGAATTTTTTATGAGCTCCTTCATCAGATTTCTTCAGTCGGTCCTTGTTGAGGACCATTTGTTAACTCCAAGAGCTATACCAGTAGTCTCGCTGAGGACCTTACAAGAATTATACCAGTAGTCTCGTTGAGGACCTTACAAGAATTATACCAGTAGTCTCGTTGAGGACCTTACAAGAATTATACCAGTAGTCTCGTTGAGGACCTTACAAGAATTATACCAGTAGTCTCGTTGAGGACCTTACAAGAATTATACCAGTAGTCTCGTTGAGGACCTTACAAGAATTATACCAGTAGTCTCGTTGAGGACCTTACAAGAATTATACCAGTAGTCTCGCTGAGGACCTTACAAGAATTATACCAGTAGTCTCGTTGAGGACCTTACAAGAATTATACCAGTAGTCTCGCTGAGGACCTTACAAGAATTATACCAGTAGTCTCGTTGAGGACCTTACAAGAATTATACCAGTAGTCTCGTTGAGGACCTTACAAGAATTATACCAGTAGTCTCGCTGAGGACCTTACAAGAATTATACCAGTAGTCTCGTTGAGGACCTTACAAGAATTATACCAGTAGTCTCGCTGAGGACCTTACAAGAATTATACCAGTAGTCTCGTTGAGGACCTTACAAGAATTATACCAGTAGTCTCGTTGAGGACCTTACAAGAATTATACCAGTAGTCTCGTTGAGGACCTTACAAGAATTATACCAGTAGTCTCGTTGAGGACCTTACAAGAATTATACCAGTAGTCTCGTTGAGGACCTTACAAGAATTATACCAGTAGTCTCGCTGAGGACCTTACAAGAATTATACCAGTAGTCTCGTTGAGGACCTTACAAGAATTATACCAGTAGTCTCGTTGAGGACCTTACAAGAATTATACCAGTAGTCTCGTTGAGGACCTTACAAGAATTATACCAGTAGTCTCGTTGAGGACCTTACAAGAATTATACCAGTAGTCTCGTTGAGGACCTTACAAGAATTATACCAGTAGTCTCGTTGAGGATCTTACAAGAGCTATGCCAGTAGTCTCGTTGAGGATCTTACAAGAGCTATACCAGTAGTCTCGTTGAGGATCTTACAAGAGCTATACCAGTAGTCTCGTTGAGGATCTTACAAGAGCTATGCCAGTAGTCTCGTTGAGGATCTTACAAGAGCTATACCAGTAGTCTCGTTGAGGATCTTACAAGAGCTATACCAGTAGTCTCGTTGAGGATCTTACAAGAGCTATGCCAGTAGTCTCGTTGAGGATCTTACAAGAGCTGTACCAGTAGTCTCGTTGAGGATCTTACAAGAATTATACCAGTAGTCTCGTTGAGGATCTTACAAGAGCTATACCAGTAGTCTCGTTGAGGATCTTACAAGAGCTATACCAGTAGTCTCGTTGAGGACCTTACAAGAATTATACCAGTAGTCTCGCTGAGGACCTTACAAGAATTATACCAGTAGTCTCGTTGAGGACCTTACAAGAATTATACCAGTAGTCTCGTTGAGGACCTTACAAGAATTATACCAGTAGTCTCGTTGAGGACCTTACAAGAATTATACCAGTAGTCTCGTTGAGGATCTTACAAGAGCTGTACCAGTAGTCTCGTTGAGGATCTTACAAGAATTATACCAGTAGTCTCGTTGAGGATCTTACAAGAGCTGTACCAGTAGTCTCGTTGAGGATCTTACAAGAATTATACCAGTAGTCTCGTTGAGGATCTTACAAGAGCTGTACCAGTAGTCTCGTTGAGGATCTTACAAGAATTATACCAGTAGTCTCGTTGAGGACCTTACAAGAGCTATACCAGTAGTCTCGTTGAGGACCTTACAAGAGCTATACCAGTAGTCTCGTTGAGGACCTTACAAGAGCTATGCCAGTAGTCTCGTTGAGGACCTTACAAGAGCTATACCAGTAGTCTCGTTGAGGACCTTACAAGAGCTATGCCAGTAGTCTCGTTGAGGACCTTACAAGAGCTATACCAGTAGTCTCGTTGAGGACCTTACAAGAGCTATGCCAGTAGTCTCGTTGAGGATCTTACAAGAGCTATACCAGTAGTCTCGTTGAGGACCTTACAAGAGCTATGCCAGTAGTCTCGTTGAGGATCTTACAAGAGCTATACCAGTAGTCTCGTTGAGGACCTTACAAGAGCTATGCCAGTAGTCTCGTTGAGGACCTTACAAGAGCTATGCCAGTAGTCTCGTTGAGGACCTTACAAGAGCTATGCCAGTAGTCTCGTTGAGGATCTTACAAGAGCTATACCAGTAGTCTCGTTGAGGACCTTACAAGAGCTATGCCAGTAGTCTCGTTGAGGACCTTACAAGAGCTATGCCAGTAGTCTCGTTGAGGACCTTACAAGAGCTATACCAGTAGTCTCGTTGAGGACCTTACAAGAGCTATACCAGTAGTCTCGTTGAGGACCTTACAAGAGCTATGCCAGTAGTCTCGTTGAGGACCTTACAAGAGCTATACCAGTAGTCTCGTTGAGGACCTTACAAGAGCTATGCCAGTAGTCTCGTTGAGGATCTTACAAGAGCTATACCAGTAGTCTCGTTGAGGACCTTACAAGAGCTATGCCAGTAGTCTCGTTGAGGATCTTACAAGAGCTATACCAGTAGTCTCGTTGAGGACCTTACAAGAGCTATGCCAGTAGTCTCGTTGAGGACCTTACAAGAGCTATGCCAGTAGTCTCGTTGAGGACCTTACAAGAGCTATGCCAGTAGTCTCGTTGAGGATCTTACAAGAGCTATACCAGTAGTCTCGTTGAGGATCTTACAAGAGCTATACCAGTAGTCTCGTTGAGGATCTTACAAGAGCTATGCCAGTAGTCTCGTTGAGGACCTTACAAGAGCTATGCCAGTAGTCTCGTTGAGGACCTTACAAGAGCTATACCAGTAGTCTCGTTGAGGACCTTACAAGAGCTATGCCAGTAGTCTCGTTGAGGATCTTACAAGAGCTATACCAGTAGTCTCGTTGAGGACCTTACAAGAGCTATGCCAGTAGTCTCGTTGAGGACCTTACAAGAGCTATGCCAGTAGTCTCGTTGAGGATCTTACAAGAACCATACCAGTATCGCTGAGGACCTTACAAGAGCTATGCCAGTAGTCTCGTTGAGGACCTTACAAGAGCTATGCCAGTAGTCTCGTTGAGGACCTTACAAGAACCATACCAGTATCGCTGAGGACCTTACAAGAGCTATACCAGTAGTCTCGTTGAGGACCTTACAAGAGCTATGCCAGTAGTCTCGTTGAGGACCTTACAAGAGCTATGCCAGTAGTCTCGTTGAGGATCTTACAAGAGCTATGCCAGTAGTCTCGTTGAGGACCTTACAAGAGCTATGCCAGTAGTCTCGTTGAGGACCTTACAAGAACCATACCAGTATCGCTGAGGACCTTACAAGAATTATACCAGTAGTCTCGTTGAGGACCTTACAAGAGCTATGCCAGTAGTCTCGTTGAGGACCTTACAAGAGCTATGCCAGTAGTCTCGTTGAGGACCTTACAAGAGCTATGCCAGTAGTCTCGTTGAGGACCTTACAAGAACCATACCAGTATCGCTGAGGACCTTACAAGAATTATACCAGTAGTCTCGTTGAGGACCTTACAAGAGCTATGCCAGTAGTCTCGTTGAGGACCTTACAAGAGCTATGCCAGTAGTCTCGTTGAGGATCTTACAAGAACCATACCAGTATCGCTGAGGACCTTACAAGAGCTATGCCAGTAGTCTCGTTGAGGACCTTACAAGAACCATACCAGTATCGCTGAGGACCTTACAAGAGCTATGCCAGTAGTCTCGTTGAGGACCTTACAAGAGCTATGCCAGTAGTCTCGTTGAGGACCTTACAAGAGCTATGCCAGTAGTCTCGTTGAGGATCTTACAAGAACCATACCAGTATCGCTGAGGACCTTACAAGAGCTATACCAGTAGTCTCGTTGAGGACCTTACAAGAACTATACCAGTAGTCTCGTTGAGGACCTTACAAGAGCTATACCAGTAGTCTCGTTGAGGATCTTACAAGAGCTATACCAGTAGTCTCGTTGAGGACCTTACAAGAGCTATGCCAGTAGTCTCGTTGAGGACCTTACAAGAGCTATGCCAGTAGTCTCGTTGAGGATCTTACAAGAACCATACCAGTATCGCTGAGGACCTTACAAGAGCTATACCAGTAGTCTCGTTGAGGACCTTACAAGAATTATACCAGTAGTCTCGTTGAGGACCTTACAAGAATTATACCAGTAGTCTCGTTGAGGACCTTACAAGAATTATACCAGTAGTCTCGTTGAGGACCTTACAAGAATTATACCAGTAGTCTCGTTGAGGACCTTACAAGAATTATACCAGTAGTCTCGTTGAGGACCTTACAAGAACCATACCAGTATCGCTGAGGACCTTACAAGAGCTATACCAGTAGTCTCGTTGAGGACCTTACAAGAGCTATGCCAGTAGTCTCGTTGAGGATCTTACAAGAACCATACCAGTATCGCTGAGGACCTTACAAGAATTATACCAGTAGTCTCGTTGAGGATCTTACAAGAGCTATGCCAGTAGTCTCGTTGAGGATCTTACAAGAACCATACCAGTATCGCTGAGGACCTTACAAGAATTATACCAGTAGTCTCGTTGAGGACCTTACAAGAGCTATACCAGTAGTCTCGTTGAGGACCTTACAAGAGCTATACCAGTAGTCTCGTTGAGGACCTTACAAGAACCATACCACTATCGCTGAGGACCTTACAAGAGCTATACCAGTAGTCTCGTTGAGGACCTTACAAGAACTATACCAGTAGTCTCGCTGAGGACCTTACAAGATCTATACCAGTAGTCTCGTTGAGGACCTTACAAGAACTATACCAGTAGTTTCGTTGAGGACTTTGCAACAGCTATGCCAGTAGTCTCGTTGAGGACCTTACAAGAACTATACCAGTAGTCTCGCTGAGGACCTTACAAGATCTATACCAGTAGTCTCGTTGAGGACCTTACAAGAACTATACCAGTAGTTTCGTTGAGGACTTTGCAACAGCTATGCCAGTAGTCTCGTTGAGGACCTTACAAGAACTATACCAGTAGTCTCGCTGAGGACCTTACAAGATCTATACCAGTAGTCTCGTTGAGGACCTTACTAGAACTATACCAGTAGTCTCGCTGAGGACCTTGCAACAGCTGTGCCAGTAGTCTCGCAGAGAACGTTACAAGAGTTCCTTCGGTAATTTTGTTGAGGGCCTTGCAAGAGCTCCTTCAGTAATCTCGTTGAGGACCTTCCATTAACTTCAGCAGAGCCTCGCTGATGACCAATTCATTCAGCAATCATGACTGAACAGGTTGTGATCAATATATTTCCCTTTGTAGGTACGTAGTTTTTCACAGATTCTACAATTGATCCTTCAAGAAGACTGCTAAAACTTCCTTCGTTTTATACATTTAGATGATTCAGACTTTTCTGTTGCCTGACGTTCCTCAAGATCGTTTACTGGACCGAAGATTCGAATGGCCGGGGGCAGCAGGGAAAACACTCGTTTTTTTAACTCATCTTGAGAAAAGGATCTACTCCGATGACCTTTTTTTACCTCATTCAAGATTCCTTTTACCTATGCAGATGATTGTACTCTTAATATTTATTTATGAAGGGTGACTGTAAGTACTCAGTCTTGCAAAACAGAAGAGAGCTACTTACAGTGTATTTTCTATGTCTTGAGAAAAATACACATATATGGGATCAAATCATTAGATATCATTTAAATATCATCACGAAATATTTAAAAAAAAATGTTGAGTAAAAAAGAACAAAAAAAAAAATGTCTAAATTAGTTTCTTTAGAAGATGCCTTCTAGGTGGGCAGTTAAACCGAGTGTCCGGTACATCAGCTGGTAATATGGACTGTGTGAAATATGTTAGCTGGACTTCTGCCTTTTCTGTATCATGATTCCACAAAGATCTGTCGAGAAAAAGAAAAACATTTCCCTGTTCACCTAGCAGTAAGTAGGTACCTGAGTGTTAGTCGACTGTTGTGGGTGGCATCCTGGGGGGATGGGGTAATATACCGTAGATAGATCTGGGTTTTGAAATAAGCTGAAGTAGGAAAACACTTCTTAGCCCGTGAAATTAATTTTTATACACATTATTATGTGTAAAAAAAAAAAGACTGATTTTCTGACCAAATGATTTTCAAAACAGTCGGAGGGATGAAAGGGAAAATTAGTTCACAAAAAGAAAAGAAGAAAGTTACAATGCCCTTTTCAATATAAAATTTCGGTTTTTGGGTGGGGGCCAGAAATATTACAGGTATGAAGAATTGATTATAATACTATTAAATTTAAGTGATGGAAAATAATATTGTTTTGGGAAGCTCATTTTTTATGGCATAATAAATATAGTTTCCGTGCGGCCAGCCCAGGGACCTCCAGGGGCTGCAGCCCAGGGACCTCCAGGGACCTCCAGGGACCTCCAGGGGCTACAGCCCAGGGACCTCCAGGGACCTCCAGGGGCTGCAGCCCAGGGACCTCCAGGGGCTGCAGCCCAGGGACCTCCAGGGGCTGCAGCCCAGGGACCTCCAGGGGCTGCAGCCCAGGGGCCTCCGCTAGCTGGAAGACCTCCAGGGGCCGAAGCCCAGGGGCCTCCACCAGCTGGAAGGCCTCCAGGGGCTGCAGGCCAGGGGCCTCCGCCAGGTGGAAGGCCTCAAGAGGCTGCAGTCCAGGGGCCTCCACCAGCTGGAAGGCCTCAAGGGGCTGCAGCCCAGGGGCCGCCAGGGGCTACAGCAGAGGGGGCTCCACCAGGTGGAAGGCCTCCAGGGGCTGCAGCCCAGGGGCCTCCGCCAGGTGGAAGGCCTCCAGGGGCTGCAGCCCAGGCGCCTTCACCAGCTGAAAGGCCTCCAGGGGCTGCAGCCCAAAGGCCTCCGCCAGGTGGAAGGCCTCCAGGGGCCTCCGCTAGCTCGAAGCCCTCCAGGGTCTGCAGCAGAGGGGCCTCCACCAACTGGAAGGCCTCCAGGGGCTGCAACCTCAGGGCCTCCGCCAGGTGGAAAGCCTCCAGGGGCTGCAGCCCAGGGGCCTCTGCTAGCTGGAAGGCCTCCAGAGGCTGAAACCCAGGGGCCTCCACCAGCTGGAAGGCCTCCAAGGGCTGCAGCCCAGGGGCCTCGGCCAGCTGGAAGGCTTCCAGGGGCTGCAGCCCAGGGGACTCCGCCAGCTGGAAGGCCTCCAGAGGCTGCAGCCCAGGGGACTCCACCAGCTGGAAGGCCTCAAGAGGCTGCAATCCAGGGGCCTCCGCCAGCTGGAAGGCCTCCAGGGGCTGCAGCCCAGGGGACTCCGCCAGCTGGAAGGCCTCCAGGGGCTGCAGCCCAGGGGCCTCCACCAGCTGGAAGGCCACCAGGGGTTGCAGGACAGGGGCCTCCGCCAGCTAGAAGGCCTCCAGGGGCTGCAGCCTAAGGGCCTCCGCCAGCGGGAAGGCCTCCAAAGTGTTCAGCCCAGGGGCCTCTGCCAGCTGAAAGGCCTCCAGGGGCTGCAGCCCAGGGGCCTCACCAGTACCTGTAGACAAGGGGCCTCACCAGTACCTAGAGCCGAGGGACTACACCAGTGCCTATGGCCCAAAAGCCTCACCAGTACCTGTAGCCCAGGGGCCTCACCAGTACCTGTAGCCCAGGGACCTCACCAGTACCTGTAGCCCAGAAACCTCACCAGTACCTGTAGCCCAGGGGCCTCACCAGTACCTGTAACCCAGGGACCTCACCAGTACCTGTAGCCAAGGGGCCTCACTAGTATCTGTAGGCCAGGGACCTCACCAGTACCTGTAGCCCAAGGGCCTCACCAGTATCTGTAGGCCAGGGACCTCACCAGTACCTGTAGCCCAAGGGCCTCACCAGTACCTGTAGCCCAGGGGCTTCACCAGTACCTGTAGCCCAGTGACCTCACCAGTACCTGTAGCCCAGGGGCCTCACCAGTACCTGTAGCCCAGGGACCTCACCAGTATCTGCAGCCCAGGGACCTCACCAGTACCTGTAGCCCAGGGACCTCACCAGTACCTGTAGCCCAGAAACCTCACCAGTACCTGTAGCCCAGGGGCCTCACCAGTACCTTTAGTCCAGGGACCTCATCAGTACCTGTAGCTCAGAGAACTCACCAGTACCTGCAGTCCAGGGGCCTCATCAGTACCTGCAGCCCAGAGGCCTCACCAGTACCTGTAGCCAAGGGGCCTCAACACTACCTGTAGCCCAGGGACTTCACCAGTATCTGTAGCCCAGGGACTACACCAATACCTGTAGCCAAGGGGCCTCACCAGTAACTATAGCCCAGATGCCTCACCAGTACTTGTAGCCCAGGGGCCTTACCAGTACCTGTAGCACAGGGGCCTCACCAGTATCTGTAGTCCCCTGACCCCCACAAATACCTGTAGCCCCGGGGCCTCACAACTACCTGTAGCCCAGGGGCATCACCAGTACCTGTAGCTCAGGGGCCTCACCAGTATCTGTAGCCCAAGGGCCTCAGCAGTACCTGTAGCCCAAGGGCCTCACCAGTACCTGTAGCCCAGGGGCCTCACCAGTACCTGTAGCTCAGGGGCCTCACCAGTACCTGTAGCTCAGGGGCCTCACCAGTACCTGTAGCCCAGGGGCCTCACCAGTACCTGTAGCCCAGGGGCTTCACCAGTACCTGTAGCTCAGGGGCCTCACCAGTACCTGTAGCCCAGAGGCCTCACCAGTACCTGTAGCTCAGGGGCCTCACCAGTACCTGTAGCTCAGGGGCCTCACCAGTACCTGTAGCTCAGGGGCCTCACCAGTACCTGTAGCCCAGGGGCCTCACCAGTACCTGTAGCTCAGGGGCCTCACCAGTACCTGTAGCTCAGGGGCCTCACCAGTACCTGTAGCTCAGGGGCCTCACCAGCACCTGTAGCCCAGGGGCCTCACCAGTACCTGTAGCTCAGGGGCCTCACCAGTACCTGTAGCTCAGGGGCCTCACCAGTACCTGTAGCCCAGAGGCCTCACCAGTACCTGTAGCTCAGGGGCCTCACCAGTACCTGTAGCTCAGGGGCCTCACCAGTACCTGTAGCTCAGGGGCCTCACCAGTACCTGTAGCTCAGGGGCCTCACCAGTACCTGTAGCTCAGGGGCCTCACCAGTACCTGTAGCTCAGGGGCCTCACCAGTACCTGTAGCTCAGGGGCCTCACCAGTACCTGTAGCTCAGGGGCCTCACCAGTACCTGTAGCACAGGGGCTTCACCAGTACCTGTAGCCCAGGGGCTTCACCAGTACCTGTAGCTCAGGGGCCTCACCAGTACCTGTAGCTCAGGGGCCTCACCAGTACCTGTAGCCCAGGGGCCTCACCAGTACCTGTAGCTCAGGGGCCTCACCAGTACCTGTAGCTCAGGGGCCTCACCAGTACCTGTAGCTCAGGGGCCTCACCAGTACCTGTAGCCCAGAGGCCTCACCAGTACCTGTAGCTCAGGGGCCTCACCAGTACCTGTAGCTCAGGGGCCTCACCAGTACCTGTAGCTCAGGGGCCTCACCAGTACCTGTAGCCCAGGGACCTCACCAGTACCTGTTGCTCAGGGGCCTCACCAGTACCTGTAGCTCAGGGGCCTCACCAGTACCTGTAGCTCAGGGGCCTCACCAGTACCTGTAGCTCAGGGGCCTCACCAGTACCTGTAGCTCAGTGGCCTCACCAGTACCTGTAGCGCAGGGGCTTCACCAGTACTTCAATCCGTGTATTGGGAATTAAAATATTGTAGTGTGTTAGAGGAAAGCTTACCGTGCGGCCTTAATGACCCTCGTGTAGTCGACAGGCTTTAAACCCCATTAACCAACCAGAGATTTCCGGGTTGTATTACCATGGACAGCGAGTAGTGCCTCTGATTGAGACAGTGTCTGCTCTCTCTCTCTCTCTCTCTCTCTCTCTCTCTTTCTCTCTAGATAGCTTAGACCGGATGTTATGTTGTAATTAAGTTACGAAACAAAATGGAACATAGCAAGAGGTGAAGTTAAGTTCTTATTAACCAGGATGGCCACCAGATCAACCGGGGTATGACGGATATGTGGCTCTGGTGGCCTGGTGGTTAACGCTCTCGCTTCACACGACGAGGGTCTGGGTTAGATTCCCAGCCAGAGTAGAAACATTGGGCGTGTTTCTTTCCACCTGTTGTCTATGTTCCATATCAGTAAAATGGGTACCTGGGTGTTAGTCGACTGGTGTGGGTCGCATCCTGGGACACTGACTTAATTTGCCCGAGATGCTCAGCATAACAAGTGGCTTTCTATGTAGTAGTATGTCATTGTTGTCAGCTAGGACTGTATACCATGTGCATGTACTTGTAGTAAATAAAGATTATTATTATTATTATTATTATTATTATTAGAGGGCAGCCATCACCAACAGTATAGTTGACCAGGAAAGCACTAGGGGGAGAGAGCACAACTTTGTAGTACCCATAGTCAGTGGCAAGGCTTCAAACACCTTTTATTGTACAGCAATAAAGGAATGGAACAGACTGCCTGCACATGTCAAAGCCAGTCATAGCGTGAACCAGTTCAAGAAGAGTGCCAAAAGGTGTCTGATGAATGTAGCTACAGAAAGGGAGGGGAATGATTTTCTGTTTTTTAGCTAACATGCGTGTAAATTTTACCATATTCCTAGTAATGACCCTCGTATTGTAGATAGTCTTAATGACCCTCGTGTAGTAGATAGTCTTAATGACCCTCGTATTGTAGATAGTCTTAATGACCCTCGTATTGTAGATAGTCTTAACGACCCTCGTATTGTAGATAGTCTTAATGACCCTCGTATTGTAGATAGTCTTAATGACCCTCGTATTGTAGATAGTCTTAATGACCCTCGTATTGTAGATAGTCTTAATGACCCTCGTATTGTAGATAGTCTTAATGACCCTCGTGTAGTAGATAGTCTTTTTAGTATGATAATAAGATGTTATCTTTATTGTAGAATAATAAGAAAATATTATAACCTTTATATTATAATAATAAGGTAAAAGGACCCCAATGGAAATAAGTCACTCTGTCTGACTTTTTTGGGTTATCCCAGGTTCTCTACACATATGCTGCTATGTATGATAATTCTATGTAACTGTATTTGTGTATACCTGAATAAACTTACTTACTTACTTACTTAGCACCAGAAAAATCTGGCCTTGGGTCGGCCTGCGTGACGAGAGAGAGAGAGAGAGAGAGAGAGAGAGAGAGAGAGAGAGAGAGAGAGAGAGAGAGAGAGAGAGAGAGAGAGAGAGAGAGAGAGAGAGAAAACACATAAAACATATGTAAGAATACATTAAAGATAATTCGGGACAAAATAAACGGAATCTTATTATTTCTGCGTTCAGAGGATAACTGGCTGACTGGGTAACTAACTGGCTGACTGTTTGACTAACTAGCTGACTGTTTGACTAACTGGCTGACTGGGTGACTAACTGGCTGACTGGGTGACTAACTGGCTGACTGGGTGACTAACTGGCTGACTGGGTGACTAACTGGCTGACTGGGTGACTAACTGGCTGACTGGGTAACTAACTGGCTGACTGGGTGACTAACTGGCTGACTGGGTGACTAACTGGCTGACTGGGTGACTAACTGGCTGACTGGGTGATTAACTGGCTGACTGGGTGACTAACTGGCTGACTGGGTGACTAACTGGCTGACTGGGTAACTAACTGGCTGACTGGGTAACTAACTGGCTGACTGGTTAACTAACTGGCTTACTGGTTAACTAACTGGCTGACTGGGTATCTAACTGGCTGACTGGGCGATTAACTCGCTGACTAGGTAACTAACTGGCTGACTGGGTGACTAACTGGCTGACTGGGTGACTAACTGGCTGACTGGTTAACTACCTGGCTTACTGGTTAACTAACTGGCTGACTGGGTATCTAACTGGCTGACTGGGCGATTAACTCGCTGACTAGGTAACTAACTGGCTGACTGGGTGACTAACTGGCTGACTGGGTGACTAACTCGCTGACTGAGTAACTAACTGGCTGGCTGGTTGACTAACTGGCTGACTAGGTAACTAACTGGCTGACTGGGTGACTAACTGGCTGATTGGGTGACTAACTGGCTGACTGGATGACTAACTGGCTGACTGGTTAACTAACTGGCTGACTGGATAACTAACTGACTGATTTAGTGACTAACTGGCTGACTGGGTGATTAACTGGCTGACTGGGTAACTAACTGGCTGACTGGGTAATTAACTGACTGATTGGGTGACTAACTGGCTGACTGGGTAACTAAATGGCTGACTGGGTAACTAACTGGCCTACTGGGTAACTAACTGGCTGACTGGATGACTAACTGGCTTACTGGGTAACTAACTGACTGATTGGGTGACTAACTGGCTGACTGGGTAACTAACTGGCTTACTGGTTAACTAATTGACTGACTTTGTAACTAACTGGCTGACTGTGCGACTAACTGGCTGACTGGTTAACTAACTGATTGATTGGGTGACTAACTAGCTGACTGGGTAACTAACTGACTGATTTAGTGACTAACTGGCTGACTGGGTGATTAACTGGCTGACTGGGTAACTAACTGGCTGACTGGGTAATTAACTGACTGATTGGGTGACTAACTGGCTGACTGGGTAACTAACTGGCTGACTGGGTAACTAACTGGCCTACTGGGTAACTAACTGGCTGACTGGATGACTAACTGGCTTACTGGGTAACTAACTGACTGATTGGGTGACTAACTGGCTGACTGGGTAACTAACTGGTTTACTGGTTAACTAATTGACTGACTTTGTAACTAACTGGCTGACTGTGCGACTAACTGGCTGACTCGATGACTAACTGGCTGATTGGGTGATTAACTGGGTGACTAACTGGCTGACTGGGTAACTAGCTGGCTGACTGGTTAACTAACTGGCTGACTGGGTAACTAACTGGCTGATTGGGTGACTAACTGGCTGACTGGATGACTAACTGGCTGACTGGGTTACTAACTGGCTGACTGGGTGACTAACTGACTGACTGGGTGACTTTGACTAACTGGCTGATTGTGACTGCTGATGACTAACTGGCTGACTGGGTAACTAACTGGGTGACTAACTTGACTGGACTTAACTAACTGGCTGACGGTTTGTAACTAACTGGCTGACTGATTGTGCTGACTACTAGCTGGCTGACTGGGCGACTAACTGGTTGGACTAACTGACTGGGCAATAACTGGCTGATTGGATGACTGACTGACTGTGTGACTAACTGGCTGGCTGACTGTGTGACTAACTGACTGACTGTGTGACTAACTGGCTGACTGTGTGACTAACTGACTGACTGGCTGACTAACTGGCTGGGACTGACTAACTGGCTGAGACTAACTGGCTGATTGGGTGGCTAACTGGATGTTACTAACTGGCTGACTGACTGACTGGGTGACTAACTGGCTGACTGGATGGTGGCTTACTGGACTAACTGGCTGACTGGCTGACTGGGTGACTAACTGGCTGACTGGGTAACTAACTGGCTGACTGGGTGACTAACTGGCTGACTGGGTGACTAACTGGCAGACTGGGGGCTGACTCGGTGACTAACTGGCTGACTGGGTTACTAACTGGCTGACTGGGTGACTAACTGGCTGACTGGGTAACTAACTGGCTGACTGGGTAACTAGCTGGCTGACTGGGCGACTAACTGGCTGATTGGGTGGCTAACTGGCTGATTGGGTGACTAACTGGCTGACTGGGCAATAACTGGCTGATTGGATGACTAACTGGCTGACTGGGTGACTAACAGGCTGGCTGGATGACTAACTTACTGACTGGGTGACTAACTGGCAGACTGGGTTACTAACTGGCTGACTCGGTGACTAACTGGCTGACTGGGTGACTAACTGACTGACTGGGTGACTAACTGGCTGACTGGGTAACTAACTGGCTGACTGGGTAACTAGCTGGCTGACTGGGCGACTAACTGGCTGATTGGGTGACTAACTGGCTGTGACTAACTGGCTGACTGGGTAACTAACTGGCTGACTGGGCGACTAACTGGCTGATTGGGTGGCTAACTGGCTGATTGGGTGACTAACTGGCTGACTGGATGACTAACTGGCTGACTGGGTTACTAACTGGCTGACTGGGTGACTAACTGACTGACTGGGTGACTAACTGGCTGACTGGATGACTAACTGGCTGACTGGGTAACTAACTGGCTTACTGGTTAACTAACTGGCTGACTTTGTAACTAACTGGCTGATTGTGCGACTAACTGGCTGACTGGTTGACTAACTTGCTGACTGGGTGACTAACTGGCTGACTGGGTAACTAACTGGCTGACTGGGTGACTAACTGGCTGACTGGGTGACTAACTGGCAGACTGGGTTACTAACTGGCTGACTCGGCGACTAACTGGCTGACTGGGTGACTAACTGGCTGACTGGGTGACTAACTGGCTGACTGGGTGACTAACTGGCTTACTGGGTAACTAACTGGCTGACTGGGTAACTAACTGGGTGACTAATTGGCTGACTGGTTAACTAACTGGCTTACTGGTTAACTAACTGGCTGACTGGGTATCTAACTGGCTGACTGGGCGATTAACTCGCTGACTAGGAAACTAACTGGCTGACTGGGTGACTAACTGGCTGACTGGGTGACTAACTGGCTGACTGGTTAACTACCTGGCTTACTGGTTAAGTAACTGGCTGACTGGGTATCAAACTGGCTGACTGGGCGATTAACTCGCTGACTAGGTAGCTAACTGGCTGACTGGGTGACTAACTGGCTGACTGGGTGACTAACTAGCTGACTGGTTAACTACCTGACTTACTGGTTAACTAACTAGCTGACTGGGTATCTAACTGGCTGACTGGGCGATTAACTCGCTGACTGAGTAACTAACTGGCTGGCTGGTTGACTAACTGGCAGACTAGGTAACTAACTGGCTGACTGGGTGACTAACTGGCTGATTGGGTGACTAACTGGCTGACTGGATGACTAACTGGCTGACTGGTTAACTAACTGGCTGACTGGGTAACTAACTGACTGATTTAGTGACTAACTGGCTGACTGGGTGATTAACTGGCTGACTGGGTAACTAACTGGCTGACTGGGTAATTAACTGACTGATTGGGTGACTAACTGGCTGACTGGGTAACTAAATGGCTGACTGGGTAACTAACTGGCCTACTGGGTAACTAACTGGCTGACTGGATGACTAACTGGCTTACTGTGTAACTAACTGACTGATTGGGTGACTAACTGGCTGACTGGGTAACTAACTGGCTTACTGGTTAACTAATTGACTGACTTTGTAACTAACTGGCTGACTGTGCGACTAACTGGCTGACTGGTTAACTAACTGATTGATTGGGTGACTAACTGGCTGACTGGGTAACTAACTGACTGATTTAGTGACTAACTGGCTGACTGGGTGATTAACTGGCTGACTGGGTAACTAACTGGCTGACTGGGTAATTAACTGACTGATTGGGTGACTAACTGGCTGACTGGGTAACTAACTGGCTGACTGGGTAACTAACTGGCCTACTGGGTAACTAACTGGCTGACTGGATGACTAACTGGGTTACTGGGTAACTAACTGACTGATTGGGTGACTAACTGGCTAACTGGGTAACTAACTGGCTTACTGGTTAACTAATTGACTGACTTTGTAACTAACTGGCTGACTGTGCGATTAACTGGCTGACTCGATGACTAACTGGCTGACTGGGTGATTAACTGGGTGACTAACTGACTGACTGGGTAACTAGCTGGCTGATTGGGTGACTAACTGGCTGACTGGATGACTAACTGGCTGACTGGTTAACTAGCTGGCTCACTGGTTAACTAACTGGCTGACTGGGTAACTAACTGGCTGATTGGGTGACTAACTGGCTGACTGGATGACTAACTGGCTGGCTGGGTTACTAACTGGCTGACTGGGTGACTAACTGACTGACTGGGTGACTAACTGGCTGACTGGATGACTAACTGGCTGACTGGGTAACTAACTGGCTTACTGGTTAACTAACTGGCTGACTTTGTAACTAACTGGCTGATTGTGCGACTAACTGGCTGACTGGTTGACTAACTGGCTGACTGGGTGACTAACTGGCTGACTGGGTAACTAACTGGCTGACTGGGTGACTAACTGGCTGACTGGGTGACTAACTGGCAGACTGGGTTACTAACTGGCTGACTCGGTGACTAACTGGCTGACTGGGTTACTAACTGGCTGACTGGGTGACTAACTGGCTGACTGGGTAACTAACTGGCTGACTGGGTAACTAGCTGGCTGACTGGGCGACTAACTGGCTGATTGGGTGGCTAACTGGCTGATTGGGTGACTAACTGGCTGACTGGGCAATAACTGGCTGATTGGATGACTAACTGGCTGACTGGGTGACTAACAGGCTGGCTGGGTGACTAACTTACTGACTGGGTGACTAACTGGCAGACTGGGTTACTAACTGGCTGACTCGGTGACTAACTGACTGACTGGGTGACTAACTGGCTGACTGGGTGACTAACTGGCTGACTGGGTAACTAACTGGCTGACTGGGTAACTAGCTGGCTGACTGGGCGACTAACTGGCTGATTGGGTGGCTAACTGGCTGTGACTAACTGGCTGACTGGGTAACTAACTGGCTGACTGGGCGACTAACTGGCTGATTGGGTGGCTAACTGGCTGATTGGGTGACTAACTGGCTGACTGGATGACTAACTGGCTGACTGGGTTACTAACTGGCTGACTGGGTGACTAACTGACTGACTGGGTGACTAACTGGCTGACTGGATGACTAACTGGCTGACTGGGTAACTAACTGGCTTACTGGTTAACTAACTGGCTGACTTTGTAACTAACTGGCTGATTGTGCGACTAACTGGCTGACTGGTTGACTAACTGGCTGACTGGGTGACTAACTGGCTGACTGGGTAACTTGACTAACTGGCTGACTGGGTGACTAACTGGCTGGGTTACTAACTGGCTGGTGACTAACTGGCTGACTGGGTGACTAACTGGCTGACTGGGTGACTAACTGGCTGACTGGGTAACTAACTGGCTGACTGGTTAACTAGCTGGCTGACTGGGCGACTAACTGGCTGATTGGGTAGCTAACTGGCTGATTGGGTGACTAACTGGCTGACTGGGCAATAACTGGCTGATTGGATGACTAACTGGCTGACTGGGTGACTAACAGGCTGGCTGGGTGACTAACTTACTGACTGGGTAACTAAATGGCAGACTGGGTTACTAACTGGCTGACTCGGTGACTAACTGGCTGACTGGGTGACTAACTGACTGACTGGGTGACTAACTGGCTGACTGGGTAACTAACTGGCTGACTGGGTAACTAGCTGGCTGACTGGGCGACTAACTGGCTGATTGGGTGGCTAACTGGCTGTGACTAACTGGCTGACTGGGTAACTAACTGGCTGACTGGGCGACTAACTGGCTGATTGGGTGGCTAACTGGCTGATTGGGTGACTAACTGGCTGACTGGATGACTAACTGGCTGACTGGGTTACTAACTGGCTGACAGGGTGACTAACTGACTGACTGGGTGACTAACTGGCTGACTGGATGACTAACTGGCTGACTGGGTAACTA
This sequence comes from Cherax quadricarinatus, assembly GCF_038502225.1. Classification (NCBI taxonomy): domain Eukaryota; kingdom Metazoa; phylum Arthropoda; class Malacostraca; order Decapoda; family Parastacidae; genus Cherax; species Cherax quadricarinatus. The sequence goes on along the minus strand of NC_091304.1, from coordinate 17,588,621 downwards.
ACTGGCTTACTGGTTAACTAACTGGCTGACTTTGTAACTAACTGGCTGATTGTGCGACTAACTGGCTGACTGGTTGACTAACTGGCTGACTGGGTGACTAACTGGCTGACTGGGTAACTAACTGGCTGACTGGGTGACTAACTGGCTGACTGGGTGACTAACTGGCAGACTGGGTTACTAACTGGCTGACTCTGTGACTAACTGGCTGACTGGGTGACTAACTGGCTGACTGGGTGACTAACTGGCTGACTGGGTAACTAACTGGCTGACTGGTTAACTAGCTGGCTGACTGGGCGACTAACTGGCTGATTGGGTAGCTAACTGGCTGATTGGGTGACTAACTGGCTGACTGGGCAATAACTGGCTGATTGGATGACTAACTGGCTGACTGGGTGACTAACAGGCTGGCTGGGTGACTAACTTACTGACTGGGTAACTAAATGGCAGACTGGGTTACTAACTGGCTGACTCGGTGACTAACTGGCTGACTGGGTGACTAACTGACTGACTGGGTGACTAACTGGCTGACTGGGTAACTAACTGGCTGACTGGGTAACTAGCTGGCTGACTGGGCGACTAACTGGCTGATTGGGTGGCTAACTGGCTGTGACTAACTGGCTGACTGGGTAACTAACTGGCTGACTGGGCGACTAACTGGCTGATTGGGTGGCTAACTGGCTGATTGGGTGACTAACTGGCTGACTGGACAATAACTGGCTGATTGGATGACTAACTGGCTGACTGGGTGACTAACAGGCTGGCTGGGTGACTAACTTACTGACTGGGTGACTAATTGGCTGACTGGGTTACTAAGTTGGCTGACTCGGTGACTAACTGGCTGACTGGATGACTAACTGGCTTACTAGGTAGCGAACTGGCTGACTGGGTGATTAACTGGCTGACTAACTGGATGATTCGGTGAATAACTGGTTGACTGGGTGACTAACTGGCTGAATGGGTGACTAACTGGCTGACTGGGTGACTAACTGGTTGACTGGGTAACCAAATGACTGACTGGGTAACTTACTGGTTGACTGGGTGACTAACTGGCTGACTGGATGACTAACTGGATGACTGGGTAACTGACTGGCTGACTGGGTAAGTAACTGGCTGACTAGGTATCTAACTGGCTGACTGGGTGACTAACTGGAGGACTGGGTAACTAACTGGCTGACTGCGTAACTAACTGGCTGACTGGGTAACTAACTGGCTGATTGGGTGACTAACTGGATGGCTGGGTGAATAACTGGATGATGGGTAACTAACTGGCTGACTGGGTACCTAACTGGCTGACTTGGTTACTAAAAAGCTGACTAGGTAACTAACTGGCTGACTGGGTAACTAACTGGTTGACTGGGTGACGAACTGGCTGACTGGGTGACTAACCGACTGATTAGGTAACTAACTGGTTGACTGGGTAACTAACTGGCTGACTGGATGACTAACTGACTGACTAATTTGCCTGCTGGCCAACTATCCTGCTGGTTTACTAGCAAACTTGCTGACTGGCTGACTGGCTGACTGGCTGACTGGCTGACTAGCTGACTGGCTGACTGGCTGGCGAGCTGCCACACTGGCTGGCTGTCTGGCTGGCTGGGCCGGAGCCGTGTGGCTGGCCCCGGGTGATCACGGTGAGACAGAGTTCATCTGGTCGGCTACACTACAAAAACACTTTCCCACATCAACAACATTACCCAGACTTGAAGATTATATAGATTTTGCCGCCCGCCAACCTGAGTTACGTTTTTGCATCATGTCATTACCTGATTGGCACCAAGAGGAGGGGGAGGTAAGGGGGCACAACCATGCATATGAAGGGGCGAGTTGAAGGGGGGGAGGAGGTCAGAGTGCGAAGATTTGATGGGGTGTTGCAGAGGGTCTACTTGAAGGGGGAGAGGGGTTGGAGAAAGGACAGTTCAGGAGGGGAGGGAAGGGGAAAGGGAGGTTGCTTGCTTGCTTGTTATGCACCCACAAAGACGTTGGCCCCACTACCACCACAAGCAGTCGCCCCACCAGTAGCACCACCACCAGCAGTACTTGAACCGTCAGCACCAGCAGCAGTACTTGAACCATCAACATAAGCAGCAGTACTTGAACCATCAGCAAAAGCAACAGCAGCACCAGTACTTGAACCATCAGCACCACCAGCAGCAGCAGCAGTATTTGAACCATCAACAGCAGCAGCAGTACTTGAACCATCAGCACCACCAGCAGCAGCAGCAGTATTTGAACCATCAACAGCAGCAGCAGTACTTGAACCATCAGCACCACAAGCAGCAGCAGCAGTATTTGAACCATCAGCAGCTGCACCAGTACTTGAACCATCAGCACCACCACCACCAGCAGCAGTATTTGAACCATCAGCACCAGCAGCAGTACTTGAACCATCAGCACCAGCAGCAGTACTTGAACCATCAGCACCAGCAGCAGTACTTGAACCATCAGCACCAGCAGCAGTACTTGAACCATCAGCACCAGCAGCAGTACTTGAACCATCAGCACCAGCAGCAGTACTTGAACCATCAGCACCAGCAGCAGTACTTGAACCATCAGCACCAGCAGCAGTACTTGAACCATCAGCACCAGCAGCAGTACTTGAACCATCAGCACCAGCAGCAGTACTTGAACCATCAGCACCAGCAGCAGTACTTGAACCATCAGCAGCAGCAGCAGTACTTGAACCATCAGCACCAGCAGCAGTACTTGAACCATCAGCACCAGCAGCAGTACTTGAACCATCAGCACCAGCAGCAGTACTTGAACCATCAGCACCAGCAGCAGTACTTGAACCATCAGCACCAGCAGCAGTACTTGAACCATCAGCACCAGCAGCAGTACTTGAACCATCAGCACCAGCAGCAGTACTTGAACCATCAGCACCAGCAGCAGTACTTGAACCATCAGCACCAGCAGCAGTACTTGAACCATCAGCACCAGCAGCAGTACTTGAACCATCAGCACCAGCAGCAGTACTTGAACCATCAGCAGCAGCAACAGTACTTGAACCATCAGCACCAGCAGCAGTACTTGAACCATCAGTAGCAACAGTAGTACTTGAACCATCAGCACCAGCAGCAGTACTTGAACCATCAGCACCAACAGCAGTACTTGAACCATCAGTAGCAACAGCAGTACTTGAACCATCAGCACCAGCAGCAGTACTTGAACCATCAGCAGCAGCAGCAGTACTTGAACCATCAGCACCAGCAGCAGTACTTGAACCATCAGCACCAGCAGCAGTACTTGAACCATCAGCAGCAGCAGCAGTACTTGAACCATCAGCACCAGCAGCAGTACTTGAACCATCAGTAGCAGCACCAGCAGCAGTACTTGAACCATCAGCACCAGCAGCAGTACTTGAACCATCAGCACCAGCAGCAGTACTTGAACCATCAGCAGCAGCAGCAGTACTTGAACCATCAGCACCAGCAGCAGTACTTGAACCATCAGCACCAGCAGCAGTACTTGAACCATCAGCACCAGCAGCAGTACTTGAACCATCAGCACCAGCAGCAGTACTTGAACCATCAGCAGCAGCAGCAGTACTTGAACCATCAGCACCAGCAGCAGTACTTGAACCATCAGCACCAGCAGCAGTACTTGAACCATCAGCACCAGCAGCAGTACTTGAACCATCAGCACCAGCAGCAGTACTTGAACCATCAGCAGCAGCAGCAGCAGTACTTGAACCATCAGCACCAGCAGCAGTACTTGAACCATCAGCACCAGCAGCAGTACTTGAACCATCAGCAGCAGCAGCAGTACTTGAACCATCAGCACCAGCAGCAGTACTTGAACCATCAGCACCAGCAGCAGTACTTGAACCATCAGCAGCAGCAGCAGTACTTGAACCATCAGCACCAGCAGCAGTACTTGAACCATCAGCACCAGCAGCAGTACTTGAACCATCAGCACCAGCAGCAGTACTTGAACCATCAGCACCAGCAGCAATACTTGAACCATCAGCACCAGCAGCAGTACTTGAACCATCAGCAGTACTTGAACCATCAGCACCAGCAGCAGTACTTGAACCATCAGCACCAGCAGCAGTACTTGAACCATCAGCACCAGCAGCAGTACTTGAACCATCAGCAGCAGCAACAGTACTTGAACCATCAGCACCATCAGCAGTACTTGAACCATCAGCAGTACTTGAACCATCAGCACCAGCAGCAGTACTTGAACCATCAGCAGCAGCAGTACTTGAACCATCAGCAGCACAGCAGTACTTGCAGCAGTACTTGAACCATCAGCACCAGCAGCAGTACTTGAACCATCAGCACCAGCAGCAGTACTTGAACCATCAGCACCAGCAGCAGTACTTGAACCATCAGTACCAGCAGCAGTACTTGAACTATCAGCACCAGCAGCAGTACTTGAACCATCAGCACCAACAGCAGTACTTGAACCATCAGCACCAGCAGCAGTACTTGAACCATCAGCAGCAGCAGCAGTACTTGAACCATCAGCACCAGCAGCAGTACTTGAACCATCAGCACCAGCAGCAGTACTTGAACCATCAGCACCAGCAGCAGTACTTGAACCATCAGCACCAGCAGCAGTACTTGAACCATCAGCACCAGCAGCAGTACTTGAACCATCAGCACCAGCAGCAGTACTTGAACCATCAGCACCAGCAGCAGTACTTGAAACATCATCAGCACCAGCAGCAGTACTTGAACCATCAGCACCAGCAGCAGTACTTGAACCATCAGCACCAGCAGCAGTACTTGAACCATCAGCACCAGCAGCAGTACTTGAACCATCAGCACCAGCAGCAGTACTTGAACCATCAGCACCAGCAGCAGTACTTGAACCATCAGCACCAGCAGCAGTACTTGAACCATCAGCACCAGCAGCAGTACTTGAACCATCAGCACCAGCAGCAGTACTTGAACCATCAGCACCAGCAGCAGTACTTGAACCATCAGCACCAGCAGCAGTACTTGAACCATCAGCACCAGCAGCAGTACTTGAACCATCAGCACCAGCAGCAGTACTTGAACCATCAGCACCAGCAGCAGTACTTGAACCATCAGCACCAGCAGCAGTACTTGAACCATCAGCACCAGCAGCAGTACTTGAACCATCAGCACCAGCAGCAGTACTTGAACCATCAGCACCAGCAGCAGTACTTGAACCATCAGCACCAGCAGCAGTACTTGAACCATCAGCACCAGCAGCAGTACTTGAACCATCAGCACCAGCAGCAGTACTTGAACCATCAGCACCAGCAGCAGTACTTGAACCATCAGCACCAGCAGCAGTACTTGAACCATCAGCACCAGCAGCAGTACTTGAACCATCAGCACCAGCAGCAGTACTTGAACCATCAGCACCAGCAGCAGTACTTGAACCATCAGCACCAGCAGCAGTACTTGAACCATCAGCATCAGCACCAGCAGCAGTACTTGAACCATCAGTAGCACCAGCAGCAGTACTTGAACCATCAGTACACATCAGCAGCAGTACTTGAACCATCAGCACCAGCAGCAGTACTTTGAACCATCAGCACCAGCAGCAGTACTTGAACCATCAGCACTTGAACCATCAGCAGCAGCAGCAGTACTTGAACCATCAGCACCAGCAGTAGTACTTGAACCATCAGCAGCAACAGCAGTACTTGAACCATCAGCACCAGCAGCAGTACTTGAACCATCAGCAGCAGCAGCAGTACTTGAACCAACAGCACCAGCAGCAGTACTTGAACCATCAGCACCAGCAGCAGTACTTGAACCATCAGCACCAGCAGCAGCAGTACTTGAACCATCAGCACCAGCAGCAGTACTTGAACCATCAGCACCAGCAGCAGTACTTGAACCATCAGCAGCAGCAGCAGCAGTACTTGAACCATCAGCACCAGCAGCAGTACTTGAACCATCAGCACCAGCAGCAGCAGTACTTGAACCATCAGCACCAGCAGCAGTACTTGAACCATCAGCACCAGCAGCAGTACTTGAACCATCAGCACCAGCAGCAGTACTTGAACCATCAGCACCAGCAGCAGTACTTGAACCATCAGCACCAGCAGCAGTACTTGAACCATCAGCACCAGCAGCAGTACTTGAACCATCAGCACCAGCAGCAGTACTTGAACCATCAGCACCAGCAGCAGAGTACCATCAGCACCAGCAGCAGTACTTGAACCATCAGCACCAGCAGCAGTACTTGAACCATCAGCACCAGCAGCAGTACTTGAACCATCAGCACCAGCAGCAGTACTTGAACCATCAGCACCAGCAGCAGTACTTGAACCATCAGCAGCAGCAGCAGTACTTGAACCATCAGCACCAGCAGCAGTACTTGAACCATGCAACAGCAGTACTTGAACCATCAGCACCAGCAGCAGTACTTGAACCATCAGCACCAGCAGCAGTACTTGAACCATCAGCACCAGCAGCAGTACTTGAACCATCACTTGCATCCAGCAGCAGTACTTGAACCATCAGCAGCAACAGCAGTACTTGAACCATCAGCACCAGCAGCAGTACTTGAACCATCAGCAGCAGCAGTACTTGAACCATCAGCACCAGCAGCAGTACTTGAACCATCAGAACCAGCAGCAGTACTTGAACCATCAGCAGCAGTACTTGAACCATCAGCACCAGCAGCAGTACTTGAACCATCAGCACCAGCAGCAGTACTTGAACCATCAGCACCAGCAGCACATCAGCACCAGCAGCAGTACTTGAACCATCAGCACCAGCAGCAGTACTTGAACCATCAGCAGCAGCAGCAGTACTTGAACCATCAGCACCAGCAGCAGTACTTGAACCATCAGCACCAGCAGCAGTACTTGAACCATCAGCACCAGCAGCAGTACTTGAACCATCAGCACCAGCAGCAGTACTTGAACCATCAGCACCAGCAGCAGTACTTGAACCATCAGCACCAGCAGCAGTACTTGAACCATCAGCACCAGCAGCAGTACTTGAACCATCAGCAGCAGCAGCAGTACTTGAACCATCAGCAGCAACAGCAGTACTTGAACCATCAGCACCAGCAGCAGTACTTGAACCATCAGCAGCAGCAGTACTTGAACCATCAGCACCAGCAGCAGTACTTGAACCATCAGCACCAGCAGCAGTACTTGAACCATCAGCACCAGCAGCAGTACTTGAACCATCAGCACCAGCAGCAGTACTTGAACCATCAGCACCAGCAGCAGTACTTGAACCATCAGCACCAGCAGCAGTACTTGAACCATCAGCACCAGCAGCAGTACTTGAACCATCAGCACCAGCAGCAGTACTTGAACCATCAGCACCAGCAGCAGTACTTGAACCATCAGCACCAGCAGCAGTACTTGAACCATCAGCAGCAGCAGCTTGAACCATCAGCACCAGCAGCAGTACTTGAACCATCAGCACCAGCAGCAGTACTTGAACCATCAGCACCAGCAGCAGTACTTGAACCATCAGCACCAGCAGCAGTACTTGAACCATCAGCACCAGCAGCAGTACTTGAACCATCAGCACCAGCAGCAGTACTTGAACCATCAGCACCAGCAGCAGTACTTGAACCATCAGCACCAGCAGCAGTACTTGAACCATCAGCACCAGCAGCAGTACTTGAACCATCAGCACCAGCAGCAGTACTTGAACCATCAGCACCAGCAGCAGTACTTGAACCATCAGAACCATCAGCACCAGCAGCAGTACTTGAACCATCAGCACCAGCAGCAGTACTTGAACCATCAGCACCAGCAGCAGTACTTGAACCATCAGCACCAGCAGCAGTACTTGAACCATCAGCACCAGCAGCAGTACTTGAACCATCAGCACCAGCAGCAGTACTTGAACCATCAGCACCAGCAGCAGTACTTGAGCCATCAGCACCAGCAGCAGTACTTGAACCATCAGCACCAGCAGCAGTACTTGCAGAACCATCAGAAGCAGCAGCAGTACTTGAACCATCAGCACCAGCAGCAGTACTTGAACCATCAGCACCAGCAGCAGTACTTGAACCATCAGCACCAGCAGCAGTACTTGAACCATCAGCAGCAGCAGCAGTACTTGAACCATCAGCAGCAGCAGTACTTGAACCATCAGCACCAGCAGCAGTACTTGAACCATCAGCACCAGCAGCAGTACTTGAACCATCAGCACCAGCAGCAGTACTTGAACCATCAGCACCAGCAGCAGTACTTGAACCATCAGCACCAGCAGCAGTACTTGAACCATCAGCACCAGCAGCAGTGCGTGAACGATCAGCACCAGCAGCAGTAACCATCAGCACCAGCAGCAGTACTTGAACCATCAGCACCAGCAGCAGTACTTGAACCATCAGCACCAGCAGCAGTACTTGAACCATCAGCACCAGCAGCAGTACTTGAACCATCAGCACCAGCAGCAGTACTTGAACCATCAGCACCAGCAGCAGTACTTGAACCATCAGCACCAGCAGCAGTACTTGAACCATCAGCACCAGCAGCAGTACTTGAACCATCAGCACCAGCAGCAGTACTTGAACCATCAGCACCAGCAGCAGTACTTGAACCATCAGTAGCAACAGCAGTACTTGAACCATCAGCACCAGCAGCAGTACTTGAACCATCAGCACCAGCAGCAGTACTTGAACCATCAGCACCAGCAGCAGTACTTGAACCATCAGCACCAGCAGCAGTACTTGAACCATCAGCACCAGCAGCAGTACTTGAACCATCAGCACCAGCAGCAGTACTTGAACCATCAGCACCAGCAGCAGTACTTGAACCATCAGCACCAGCAGCAGTACTTGAACCATCAGCACCATCAGCAGCAGCAGCAGTACTTGAACCATCAGCAGCAACAGCAGTACTTGAACCATCAGCACCAGCAGCAGTACTTGAACCATCAGCAGCAGCAGTACTTGAACCATCAGCACCAGCAGCAGTACTTGAACCATCAGCACCAGCAGCAGTACTTGAACCATCAGCACCAGCAGCAGCAGTACTTGAACCATCAGCACCAGCAGCAGTACTTGAACCATCAGCACCAGCAGCAGTACTTGAACCATCAGCAGCAGCAGCAGTATTTGAACCATCAGCACCAGCAGCAGCACTTGAACCATCAGCAGCAGCAGCAGTACTTGAACCATCAGCACCAGCAGCAGTACTTGAACCATCAGCAGCAGCAGCAGTACTTGAACCATCAGCACCAGCAGCAGTACTTGAACCATCAGCACCAGCAGCAGTACTTGAACCATCAGCACCAGCAGCAGTACTTGAACCATCAGCACCAGCAGCAGTACTTGAACCATCAGCACCAGCAGCAGTACTTGAACCATCAGCACCAGCAGCAGTACTTGAACCATCAGCACCAGCAGCAGTACTTGAACCATCAGCACCAGCAGCAGTACTTGAACCATCAGCACCAGCAGCAGTACTTGAACCATCAGCAGCAGCAGCAGTACTTGAACCATCAGCACCAGCAGCAGTACTTGAACCATCAGCACCAGCAGCAGTACTTGAACCATCAGCACCAGCAGCAGTACTTGAACCATCAGCACCAGCAGCAGTACTTGAACCATCAGCAGCAGCAGCAGTACTTGAACCATCAGCACCAGCAGCAGTACTTGAACCATCAGCACCAGCAGCAGTACTTGAACCATCAGCACCAGCAGCAGTACTTGAACCATCAGCACCAGCAGCAGTACTTGAACCATCAGCAGCAGCAGCAGTACTTGAACCATCAGCACCAGCAGCAGTACTTGAACCATCAGCACCAGCAGCAGTACTTGAACCATCAGCACCAGCAGCAGTACTTGAACCATCAGTAGAACCATCAGCACCAGCAGCAGTACTTGAACCATCAGCACCAGCAGCAGTACTTGAACCATCAGCACCAGCAGCAGTACTTGAACCATCAGCAGCAGCAACAGTACTTGAACCATCAGCACCAGCAGCAGTACTTGAACCATCAGCACCAGCAGCAGTACTTGAACCATCAGCACCAACAGCAGTACTTGAACCATCAGCACCAGCAGCAGTACTTGAACCATCAGCACCAGCAGCAGTACTTGAACCATCAGCACCAGCAGCAGTACTTGAACCATCAGCACCAGCAGCAGTACTTGAACCATCAGCACCAGCAGCAGTACTTGAACCATCAGCACCAGCAGCAGTACTTGAACCATCAGCACCAGCAGCAGTACTTGAACCATCAGCACCAGCAGCAGTACTTGAACCATCAGCACCAGCAGCAATACTTGAACCATCAGCACCAGCAGCAGTACTTGAACCATCAGCACCAGCAGCAGTACTTGAACCATCAGAACCAGCAGCAGTACTTGAACCATCAGCACCAGCAGCAGCAGTACTTGAACCATCAGCACCAGCAGCAGTACTTGAACCATCAGCACCAGCAGCAGTACTTGAACCATCAGCACCAGCAGCAGTACTTGAACCATCAGCACCAGCAGCAGTACTTGAACCATCAGCACCAGCAGCAGTACTTGAACCATCAGCACCAGCAGCAGTACTTGAACCATCAGCACCAGCAGCAGTACTTGAACCATCAGCACCAGCAGCAGTACTTGAACCATCAGCACCAGCAGCAGTACTTGAACCATCAGCACCAGCAGCAGTACTTGAACCATCAGCACCAGCAGCAGTACTTGAACCATCAGCAGCAGCAGCAGTACTTGAACCATCAGCACCAGCAGCAGTACTTGAACCATCAGCAGCAGCAGCAGTACTTGAACCATCAGCACCAGCAGCAGTACTTGAACCATCAGCACCAGCAGCAGTACTTGAACCATCAGCACCAGCAGCAGTACTTGAACCATCAGCACCAGCAGCAGTACTTGAACCATCAGCACCAGCAGCAGTACTTGAACCATCAGCACCAGCAGCAGTACTTGAACCATCAGCACCAGCAGCAGTACTTGAACCATCAGCACCAGCAGCAGTACTTGAACCATCAGCACCAGCAGCAGTACTTGAACCATCAGCACCAGCAGCAGTACTTGAACCATCAGCACCAGCAGCAGTACTTGAACCATCAGCACCAGCAGCAGTACTTGAACCATCAGCACCAGCAGCAGTACTTGAACCATCAGCACCAGCAGCAGTACTTGAACCATCAGCACCAGCAGCAGTACTTGAACCATCAGCACCAGCAGCAGTACTTGAACCATCAGCAGCAGCAGCAGTACTTGAACCATCAGCAGCAGCAGCAGTACTTGAACCATCAGCACCAGCAGCAGTACTTGAACCATCAGCACCAGCAGCAGTACTTGAACCATCAGCACCAGCAGCAGTACTTGAACCATCAGCACCAGCAGCAGTACTTGAACCATCAGCACCAGCACCAGCAGCAGTACTTGAACCATCAGCACCAGCAGCAGTACTTGAACCATCAGCACCAGCAGCAGTACTTGAACCATCAGCACCAGCAGCAGTACTTGAACCATCAGCAGCAGCAGCAGTACTTGAACCATCAGCACCAGCAGCAGTACTTGAACCATCAGCAGCAGCAGCAGTACTTGAACCATCAGCACCAGCAGCAGTACTTGAACCATCAGCAGCAACAGCAGTACTTGAACCATCAGCACCAGCAGCAGTACTTGAACCATCAGCAGCAACAGCAGTACTTGAACCATCAGCACCAGCAGCAGTACTTGAACCATCAGTAGCAACAGCAGTACTTGAACCATCAGCACCAGCAGCAGTACTTGAACCATCAGCACCAGCAGCAGTACTTGAACCATCAGCACCAGCAGCAGTACTTGAACCATCAGCTGCAGCAGCAGTACTTGAACCATCAGCAGCAACAGCAGTACTTGAACCATCAGCACCAGCAGCAGTACTTGAACCATCAGCACCAGCAGCAGTACTTGAACCATCAGCACCAGCAGCAGTACTTGAACCATCAGCACCAGCAGCAGTACTTGAACCATCAGCACCAGCAGCAGTACTTGAACCATCAGCACCAGCAGCAGTACTTGAACCATCAGCACCAGCAGCAGTACTTGAACCATCAGCAGCAACAGCAGTACTTGAACCATCAGCACCAGCAGCAGTACTTGAACCATCAGCACCAGCAGCAGTACTTGAACCATCAGCACCAGCAGCAGTACTTGAACCATCAGCAGCAGCAGCAGTACTTGAACCATCAGCACCAGCAGCAGTACTTGAACCATCAGCAGCAGCAGCAGTACTTGAACCATCAGCACCAGCAGCAGTACTTGAACCATCAGCACCAGCAGCAGTACTTGAACCATCAGCACCAGCAGCAGTACTTGAACCATCAGCACCAGCAGCAGTACTTGAACCATCAGCAGCAGCAGCAGTACTTGAACCATCAGCACCAGCAGCAGTACTTGAACCATCAGCAGCAGCAGCAGTACTTGAACCATCAGCACCAGCAGCAGTACTTGAACCATCAGCACCAGCAGCAGTACTTGAACCATCAGCACCAGCAGCAGTACTTGAACCATCAGCAGCAGCAGCAGTACTTGAACCATCAGCACCAGCAGCAGTACTTGAACCATCAGCACCAGCAGCAGTACTTGAACCATCAGCAGCAGCAGCAGTACTTGAACCATCAGCACCAGCAGCAGTACTTGAACCATCAGCACCAGCAGCAGTACTTGAACCATCAGCACCAGCAGCAGTACTTGAACCATCAGCACCAGCAGCAGTACTTGAACCATCAGCACCAGCAGCAGTACTTGAACCATCAGCAGCAGCAGCAGTACTTGAACCATCAGCACCAGCAGCAGTACTTGAACCATCAGCACCAGCAGCAGTACTTGAACCATCAGCACCAGCAGCAGTACTTGAACCATCAGCAGCAGCAGCAGTACTTGAACCATCAGCACCAGCAGCAGTACTTGAACCATCAGCAGCAGCAGCAGTACTTGAACCATCAGCACCAGCAGCAGTACTTGAACCATCAGCAGCAGCAGCAGTACTTGAACCATCAGCACCAGCAGCAGTACTTGAACCATCAGCAGCAGCAGCAGTACTTGAACCATCAGCACCAGCAGCAGTACTTGAACCATCAGCACCAGCAGCAGTACTTGAACCATCAGCACCAGCAGCAGTACTTGAGCAGCAGCAGCAGTACTTGAACCATCAGCAGCAGCAGCAGTACTTGAACCATCAGCACCAGCAGCAGTACTTGAACCATCAGCAGCAGCAGCAGTACTTGAACCATCAGCAGCAGCAGCAGTACTTGAACCATCAGCACCAGCAGCAGTACTTGAACCATCAGCACCAGCAGCAGTACTTGAACCATCAGCACCAGCAGCAGTACTTGAACCATCAGCAGCAGCAGCAGTACTTGAACCATCAGCACCAGCAGCAGTACTTGAACCATCAGCAGCAGCAGCAGTACTTGAACCATCAGCACCAGCAGCAGTACTTGAACCATCAGCACCAGCAGCAGTACTTGAACCATCAGCAGCAGCAGCAGTACTTGAACCATCAGCACCAGCAGCAGTACTTGAACCATCAGCAGCAGCAGCAATATTTGAACCATCAGCACCAGCAGCAGTACTTGAACCATCAGCAGCAGCAGCAGTACTTGAACCATCAGCACCAGCAGCAGTACTTGAACCATCAGCAGCAGCAGCAGTACTTGAACCATCAGCAGCAGCAGCAGTACTTGAACCATCAGCACCAGCAGCAGTACTTGAACCATCAGCACCAGCAGCAGTACTTGAACCATCAGCAGCAGCAGCAGTACTTGAACCATCAGCACCAGCAGCAGTACTTGAACCATCAGCAGCAGCAGCAGTACTTGAACCATCAGCAGCAGCAGCAGTACTTGAACCATCAGCACCAGCAGCAGTACTTGAACCATCAGCACCAGCAGCAGTACTTGAACCATCAGCAGCAGCAGCAGTACTTGAACCATCAGCAGCAGCAGCAGTACTTGAGCCATCAGCACCAGCAGCAGTACTTGAACCATCAGCACCAGCAGCAGTACTTGAACCATCAGCAGCAGCAGCAGTACTTGAACCATCAGCACCAGCAGCAGTACTTGAACCATCAGCACCAGCAGCAGTACTTGAACCATCAGCACCAGCAGCAATACTTGAACCATCAGCACCAGCAGCAGCACTTGAACCATCAGTAGCAACAGCAGTACTTGAACCATCAGCACCAGCAGCAGTACTTGAACCATCAGCACCAGCAGCAGTACTTGAACCATCAGCACCAGCAGCAATACTTGAACCATCAGCACCAGCAGCAGCACTTGAACCATCAGTAGCAACAGCAGTACTTGAACCATCAGCACCTCTACTACCAGCATTATACATTATATTGTTGTCACTTTCTAGGTTATGTTGTCAGCCATATTATGTTGTTGTCTAATTGTTAATCAGTCTGAACGTGTGTATGGATACCCAAACCTATGCTTGGGTGCCTGAACCTACGTCTGAGTGCCCGAACTGACGCATGGGTGCCTGAACCTACAACTGGGTGCCTAAACCTACTCATGGGTGCCTGAACGTACGCATGAATATAGAAAAAAAGCTACGCATGGGCCTTAATAATGAATACGCATCTGAGCGGGAGGACAAGCTTACAGTGACACCGAGGAGGGAAGGTGTGATTGTCACTCTCTCTTTCTCTCTCTCCCAGCACCAGACTCTCACTATTCCTTAGAAGTGGTCACAGTGCCTCATTATTTTGATGGATCTCAACGTAATCGGTATTAATATGTGTCAGGAAGGAAGCACGCAACACGAGGCCGCCAGAACCAATAGTCAAGTACTTCTGGCTAATCCGCTAAGATCTCCACACACACACACACACACACACACACACACACACACACACACACACACACACACACACACACACACACACACACACACACACACACACACACATGCACACACACACACATACACATGCACACACATACACACCCACACACACACACACACACACACACACACACACACACACACACACACACACACACACACACACACACACACACACACACACACGCAAAGTAAAGGGGAATGTCCTACAAAGAAAGGTTAAGGGAAATCGACCTGACGGCACTGGAGGACAGAAGGGTTGTGGGAGATATGATATCGACATACAAAATACTGCTAGGAATTGGCAAGGTGGACAAAGACAGGATGTTCCAGAGATGGGACACAGGAACAAGGGGTCACAATTGAAAATTAAAGACCCAGATGAGTCAAAGACATGTTAAGAAGTATTTCTTTAGTCATAGAGCAGTCAGGAAGTGGAATAGTCTGGCAAGTGACGTAGTGGAGGCTGGAACCATACATAGTTTTATAACGAGGTATGATAAAGCTCATGGAGCAAGGAGAGAGAGGACCTAGTAGCGATCAGTGAAGATGCGGGCCAGGAGCTATATCTCGACCCCTGCAACCACAAATATGTGAGTACATACACACACACATATAGATGGGGTTGTAAAAGAAGTAAATGCTAGGTGTTGGGGAGAGGGGCGGGATTAATGGGAGATGACACAGTTACTTTTGCTGATGATGCTGTGCTTATGGGAGATTCTAAAGAAAAGTTGCAGAGGTTAGTGGACGAGTTTGGGAGTGTGTGTAAAGATAAAAAGTTGAAAGCGAACATAGATAAGAGTAAGGTGATGAGGGTATCAAATGATTTAGATAAAGAAAAAATGGATATCACAGTGAAAGTATGAAAGTATAGTAGTACCAACGCTCTTATATGGGTGTGAAGCTTGGGTTGTAAATGCTGCAGCGAGGAGACGGTTGGAGGCAGTGGAGATGTCCTGTCTAAGGGCAATGTGTGGTGTAGATATTATGCAGAGAATTCGAAGTGTGAAAATTGGGAGAAGGTGTGGAGTTAATAAAAGTATTAGTCAAATGGCTGAAAATGGGTTGTTGAGGTGATTTGGTCATTTAGAGAGAATGGATCAAAGCAGAATGACATGGAGAGCGTATAAATCTGTAGGGAAAGGAAGGAGGGGTAAGGGTCGTTCTCGAATAGGTTGGAGGGACGGGGTAAAGGAGGTTTTGTGGGCGAGGGGCTTGGACTTCCAGCAAGCGTGCGTGAGCGTGTTAGATAGGAGTGAAAGGAGACGAATGATTTTTGGAACCTGACGAGCTGTTGAGTGTGAACAGTTAATATTTAGTAAAGGGATTCAGGGAAACAGGTTATTTTTATATGCTGAAGGAGACTCGAACCTACGAGCCTTGAAACAAGGTACGCAGTGCTTTACCAACCTAGCTACACTGATCCAATACCTTGGCGCCTAGCTCACGCTAGACGTTGATCCAAGGCAGCCAGCTTTCAAGCAGAAGGCTTACAACTTTTCGTCTCATCCCCTGCATGCATCAGCCTACTAGAGATTTTAACAATGCTAGGAATTCGCAAGAACAGGCGAAACATTCACAAACACTGATCTCTAGCTGAAGGAGACTCGAACCTATGAACCTTGGAACAACATACGCAGTGCTTTACCAACCTAGCTACAATGGTCCGATACCTTGGCGCCTAGCTCACGCAAGACGTTGATCCAAGGCAGCCAGCTTTCAAGCAGGAGGCTCACAGCTTTTCATCTCATCCCCGACTCCAATGACGAGGAAGGTGACGACGAACAACGCCAAGGACGAGAAAGATGAGTCAACATCCCTTGAAACCCCAACGAAGACCATCGAGAACGTCACTTACATTGAATATAAGAACATTTTTTTAGTTGGAGACAGACAGGTGAAATTTATGGATAGCATTTTTTGTGTTAGGGACAAGAAGAGGAGGCAGAGGGTACGTTTTCCTGGGGCTGGGATGGAGGATACTGTTAGCCGATATCATGAAGGGTAATGGGAGCAATCCTATTATCTGCCTCAGTGTGGGAGGCAACGATGTTGGCAGACGTAGGAGTGAAGACCTGATTAGCAGGTATAGGACAGCAATAGAGATAATTAGGAAGAAGGGTGGGAACCCTGCGATATGTGGCATTTTGCCACATATCGTTGTCCAGGGCAATTGGTGTCAATTGCTGGCTGGACAAACACCGTAAGGAAAATGCGGAAAATTCATAGACAACTGGGACCTCTTCTATGACAGAAATGACATGTATGCCAGGGATGGGGTTCACTTATCTAGGTTTAGGGTGGGAGCATGGGCCAATGCAGTGGAGGGAGCTGTTATGTCTTTAAACTAGAAATAAAGTGTGATATGGGTTTTTGTGGAAAATCAATGTATTCTGAGTGTAGCGATAGTGTGAGTTTTAAGGAAACCAGTTGTAGGAAGAATGAGGTAGAGTTATTGGTGAATATAGGAAAGCCAGTGGCATTAGGTGACAAGAAGAGTAACAGGCATAGTGGAGGAGCAGAAATCAGCAGGAAGAGAAAAGAGAAGGGAGGGTTTCTGAAAATGTATTATACTAATAGTCATAGTGTAAGAAATAAGATGGACGAATTGAGACTAGTTGCAAGTGCGGGTAACATTGACTTTTTTGCCATGACTGAGACATGGTTTAATATGAAAAATACAAATATGCCTCCTGAATGTCACATTCAGGGGTTTAAATTGTTCCAAGTAGACAGAAGTATCAGTAAGGGGGGTGGTACTTTATGTCTGTGATCGTTTAAATTGTTGCATAAAAATGAGTATAAACTCTGAAACACATACTGAGTCTGTTTGGGTAGAATTTTCAGAGGGGCACGAAAAAATTATTTTAGACGTGATATACTGTCCCCCAAATTTGGACAGAGACCGAGGAAAACTACTGTGGGAGAAAATTATTAGGGCCACAAGGCACGATAACGTTGTAATTCTAGGGGACTTTAACTTTAATCAGAGTGATTGGAATTTTTTGACTGGGAATTCAGAATCTAACGACTTTTTAGAAGTAGTTCAGGATTGTTTTTTGAAGCAGTTTGTGACAGAACCTACAAGAGGAAATAACCTGCTTGACTTAGTTCTGGCAAACAAGGAATCCTTTGTTAATAATTTAGAAATTTCAGAGGAACTCGGCGTAAGCGACCACAAATCAATTACCTTTAGCATTGAATGAAAGTATGACAGTAGGTATAACTCAGTAACAGTCCCAGATTTTCACTTAGCAGATTACAATGGGCTTAGAGAACACTTATCATCTGTGGACGGGGATAACAAAGAGAGCTATCAATATGACAGCTTTCTGAACACTGTACAAGCTGCCCAAAGAACATTTATCCAATATAAAGACATTAGATCGAATAGAAATGACTCAAAATGGATGAATAATAGGCTCAAATACCTTTTAGGGCAGAAGAAAGGAATTTATAGGCGTATCAAAAGAGGTGAGAGTCATCTTATGAATCAGCATATTGACATTAAGAGGGACGTTAAAAAGTGGATAACAAAAGCTAAATGGGACTATGAAATTAAAGTTGCTAGGGATTCGAAGACTAACCCAAAAAGTTTTTTCCAGGTGTATAGAACAAAACTTGTGATGGATGGTTTTGAAAACCGACAAGTTGAAGAACTGAGACACTTATGCAACATATGGGAATCTTTATTGAAGAAACGTGTCGCCACACAGTGGTTTCATCAGTCCTATACAAAGCAGGAAGGTATAAGTAGAGGAGGAGTTTCAGATAATTAGTCCCTCAGCCTAGAGTCGATATTTTCAGTCCATCAATCTTGTAGAAAGTAGAACACAGGGCCGTAGCAGTGGCTTATATACAGTATACACTTCGATGATATCTCCCCTCATTCTACGTCAATCCAGAGAGTGGAGATTCCTTACACAGTAAACCATTTTAATCATTCTTCTCTGTATGCTCTCCAGTCAGTCTATATCCATCCTGTAGTAAGGAGACCAAAACTGAGCGGCATAATCTAAATGAGGCCTCACTAGTGATGTATAGAGCTGTTAAATAACTTTTGGACTTTGTTATTTATACTTGAGATAAATCCTAGTAATCTGTTGGCCTTGTTGCGCACACCTAAGCACTGCTGTCTTGTCTTTAGATTTCTGCTTGCCATGACTACCAAGTCTTTTTCACATTCTGTATGACCAAGCTCTATTTCACCTAGATTATAGCTTCGAGGGTTATTTTCATTACCAAGGGCAAGTACCTTACACTTATCGACATTGAACTTCATCTGCCATTTTTTAAACCAAGATATTAATTTGTCCAAATCCTCCTGGAGCTCATTGCTATCCTTCTCAGAATGAATCATACGGCCTCTCTTTGTATCATCAGCAAATTTGCTCATGTTACTAGTAATCCCTTTATCAAGGTCATTAATGTAAATTATGAACAAGAGAGGGCCTAAAACTGATCCTTGTGGAATGCCACTAGTGACTAATCCCCATTCAGATTTGACCCCATTAATGGAAACTCTCTGTTTTCTGTTGGTAAGCCATGCCTCTATCCATGCTAGAACTTTACCTCCTATACCATGAGCTGCCACTTTTTTTAAGACTCTCTTGTGAGGTACTCTATCGAAGGCTTTACTAAAATCCAAATAAACAACGTCATATTCTTTATCAATGTCTACTGCCTCAAATGTTCTATTGAAGAACGTCAGCAAATTTGTCAGGCAGGAGCGACCTCTCGTGAACCCATACTCAGATTCATCAATCAAATTATGCTCTTCAAGGTGACTTCTAATAATGTCAGCTACAACTGATTCCAATAATTTGCCTGCTATAGACGCCAGGCTGATTGGACGGTAAACTGAATGAATGGACTTAGTCCCTGATTTGAATATAGGAACCACATTAGCCATCTTCCACATCTCTGGCACAACACCAGTAAGGATGGACGCATTAAACACACTCGTTAATGTGAAGAATGGTTTTGAAAACCGACAAGTTGAAGAACCGAGACACTTATGCAACATATGGGAATCTTTACTGAAGAAACGTTCCGCCACACAGTGGCTTCATCAGTCTTATACAAAGCAGGAAGGCATATTGAGAGGATGAGTTTGAGGTAATCAGTCCCTCAGCCTGGAGTCGATGTGTTCAGTCCATCAATCTTGTAGAAAGTAGAGCACAGGGCCGTAGAAGTGGATTATATAAAGTTTTCAAAACCATTCATCAATTTATAAATAACAAAAAGGCACAACACCGTGACTGGAACAATACACAAATAACTCGCACATAGAAGAGAGGAGCTTACGACGACGTTTCGGTCCGACTTGGACCATTTACAAAGTCACACTAGTGTGTGTGCATTCATCAATTTGTCAGACACTGCATCATCATGGGAACTTGATACAAAGAATTCTTCAAAACTTGTCCATTCTTTGGACGAAGACCTACTTAGACTAGTGGATGGTTCCACTATGACCCCGCCTCCTCCTGCTTCGCCTCACCTGACTACAGTATATAAGCCACGTCTACGACCCTGTGCTGTACTTTCTACAAGATTGATGGACTGAACACATCAACTCCAGGCTGAGGGACTGATCACCTCAAACTCATCCTCTCCTTATACCTTCCTGCTTTGTATAAGACTGATGAATCCACTGTGTGGCAAAACGTTTCTTCAATAAAGATTCCCATATGATGCATAAGATATCTCCCCTCATTCTACGTCTCTCCAGAGAGTGGAGTTTCAAGGCTCTAAGTCTATCTTCATACAGGAGATTCCTTATACAGTAAATCATTTTAGTAATTCTTCTTTTGTATGTTTTCCAATGAGTCTATATCCATCCTGTAGTAAGGAGACCAAAACTAAGCGGCATAATCCAAATGAGGCCTCACTAGCGAGTGTATAGAGCTGTAAAATAACTTTTGGACTTGTTACTTGTAAAATAACTTTTGGGCCTGTACTTAGCTCAGTGGTGACCTGTACTTAGCTCAGTGAGGACGTGTCTAGTGTACTCTCTGTGGACCGAACCAAGACGCTCTCCATTGAGCAAATTTACCTGCAGCTTAAGCTGCTGGTAAAGTTGCTCAATGGAGGGCATCATGGTTCGGTCCACGAAGAGTACACTAGACACGTCCTCACTGAGCTAAGTACAGGTCACCACTGAGGTAAGTACAAGTCACCACTGAGCTAAGTACAGGTCACCACTCTAGCTAATTCAGTTCTGGTCTCCATATTACAAAATGGATATAAATTCGTTAGAAAACATTCAGCATAGAATGACTAAATTAATACATAGCATTAGAAATCTTCCGCATGAAGAAAGATTGAAGACTCTTAAACTACATTCACAAGTATGACAAAGAATGAGCGGAGACATGATCGAAGTATACAAGTGGAAGATGGGTATTAACAAATAGGATATAAATAAGGTCTTGAGGATATCTCTCCAAGAGAGAACCACCAATAATGGATTCAAATTAGATAAGTTTAGATTTCGAAAGGATATAGGAAAGTACTGGTTTGGTAATAGGGTAGTTGAGTGAAACAGTCTACCTAGTAGATAGACTGATTACCTCATCTTTAGTATATAGTTCTACTGTCTTCTAGTTATGTCCTAGAATCTGTATTGGTAAAGCCACTGGATGGCGAAACGTCTACAGTAAAGATAACCAAATGTTGCACAAGTGTCTTAACTTTCATCTTGTCAGTAATGTATATCTTTCTTGCACAACTTGTCAGACACTGCAACATCATGGAATCTTGGTTCAGAGGACATCTACGTGACTTTCTTCACGGCTACTACAATTAACCCATCCCTTTGGGAAGGACCTAGTTCCACTGGGTAATCCCGCCTACCAGTGACTATGCCTTCGTCTACTACACGTCTCTGTCCACTGACGCCTATATAAGCGACAGTCCCCTTGCCTGTGCTCCAGAATCTCTACGACCTCTGTGCTCTCTACACTAATTCCAAGGCTGAGGGACTGATCACCTCATCTTTTTGTATATAGTTCTACTGTCTTCTAGTTATGTCCTAGAATCTGTATTGATAAAGCCACTGGATGGCGAAACGTCTACAATAAAGATAACCAGATGTTGCACATGTGTCTTAACTTTCATCAAGTGTGGAGTTCCGCCGTGTTCTTTCGTGTTTTTCACGGTCTCTCTTGCGTGCTAGAACTTTAAACTGCGCCAGTGTACTTATAAGATACATCCCTCCAGCACTTGGAACCAATCTAGCAGAATATAATATCTACTGAGTCAAAAAAGGGGAATCAGTGTACAATAAGGCAGCTAGCTGGAGATTCGTCTGTAAAAACTTGCATTTGTGGTCACAGAGGTGCCTGTGCTAACTTTCCTATGGTGTAGAAATATACCTAGTTGGATGAATCTTATTGTGGCTAGCTGGTCTAGTGGCTAACGCGACGGGCTGGAGTTTTGAGACTCTATGACCGCGGGTTCAATCCCGGCCGGGGGTATGGTTTATTTGCAATCGTGTCATTACGATTTCTTAAGTCATGTTGACGGCAGTGAAGGGAATTGAGCTAGAGTTCGTCACGGCCACGCTAGCTGGAGATTCGTCTGTAAAAACTTGCATTTGTGGTCACAGAGGTGCCTGTGCTAACTTTTCTATGGTGTAGAAATATACCTAGTTGGATGAATCTTATTGTGGCTAGCTGGTCTAGTGGCTAACGCGACGGGCTGGAGTTTTGAGACTCTATGACCGCGGGTTCAATCCCGGCCGGGGGTATGGTTTATTTGCAATCGTGTCATTACGATTTCTTAAGTCATAACCATACTATCAGAGGGGAATTTTAGGCCTAGTGTGCCAGTGAAAATAATATTAGAACTTTTTCGTCAGAGGAAAGACAGTCTCCCTGATAATAGTGTTTATTCATAGTGTTGTAGTGTGTACCACAGCGGTACCCTAGTATATAGATAATAAATGATGAGGTGAAATTTAAAACTGAAGTGTTAGGCCTAAAGAGGCAGGTTCATGTTGTAAACAGTTGCCAGCAGTCGTCAGAACCTCCCACACTGGCCAACTAGCGTACCGGACCTATAATTTGTTGAAATACGAAGAGGTGCAAAATCTCGAGGAAATAGGAAAAGTGTACAGTTTTGTAGAAATATGATAAACAGTGTATAGTTGTAGTACTAATTGTGATGGAGTGACGTATACAGTGTGTGGTAGACCTGTAGTTAGCAGCGGTCACAATATACACAATGAAAATCATTATTCCTCCAGTAATCTTCATTTACAGAATCGACCGGTGCCCAAACATGCAGATTATACTGTCTGTATCAAACTGAACACATTACTCTGTTTAATATTTTTCCAGTAGTCCTTTTCATAAGCTAGTCCAAAATCACCCAGTGAGCCTAATCCGGATTTACCCGGATTCATCCAATGACCGGATTCAAACGGATTCGTTGATAACAAGGTATCCTCTGACTGGTTTCATTAACTGACGGGGCTTTACGTGCCCTCATCAAACACCCAAACAGTAACTACAACAAATAGATACAATACAGATAGACAGATCTACTGTTAAGGTGATTATTAGTAAAAAATATACAGTGATCCACTAATTGGATTCGTCCGGATTCGCCGGATTCGGGCGGATTCAAACGGTTTCTTTGGAAATAAAGCCAAATCTGAAGAACTGTTACAAAAAATTAAATACTTCGAGGAATTATAGACTAGCTAACTAGGAGAGTTGTCAAGTATTGTAAGATGACAACAACCATGCAGAAAGGGTAAGGGACAAAAACAGGCTTGGATTGCTTGCAATCTCTGTGATCAATGGTCCCATGGTATATGTAGGGATTTTAAACCAGTGACCACACTTGACATAAACTCAGAGAGATATTTTTGAGTTTGCTCAAACGAGATACAGCTGTATGAGAAAATTACATCTATATTCAAAGACAAAAGCACCAATAAAAGATCCTTCTTGAAAGACATGTCAGCATGGTATAACAGCTGAGAAAATAAGATGGGTGGTAGGGACGGGGCTGTCTTGGACAGTGCTCCTGAGGGTGCTAGTGCTGTCTTGGAGGAAAGTGCTGAGGGTGCTAGTGTTGTCCTGGAGGATAGTGCTCCAGAGGGTTCTAGTGATGTCCAAGAAGACAGCGGTCGTGAAGGTACTAGTGTTGCTCTGGAGGACACTGAAGACAACGTTATTCAGTCCACAGAGGTTCAAAATAGAGATACTGCTGGAGATGGATCAAAAGGGGATCATGCCTCAGGAAATAGTGTCGACACACTACCAACAAAACCTGGTGGAAGCACTGATGTCCATACAGGGGTGAAAGATAAGGAGGAACAAGGAAAAATAAATGCACCAGCAGCGAATGCAGCTACAATAAATCCTAGCAAACAGAATTACAATCTATGTAAATACTATGCCTTGGGTATCTGCAGGCACGGTATATCTGGTAAAACAGGTGGGACATGCACTTTGACCATCCCAAAAAATGCCGCACCCACGTGACAACAGGAGAGTGCAACTTCCCCTCCTGTAACTTATTTCACCCAGAAATGTCACTCATCAATCCATAAAAGAAAATGTTATAATGCATACTGCCAGGCACATCATCTAAAGGGAACTAGAAGACACAGATCAGCCAGACTATGGGAAACAAAAGAGAGGAGCCACAACCTCTCCAGGGACAGAGGTTTTTTAGGGTCAGAAGGGAAAAAATTCTGGCAAGAAATGACAATAATCCTACACCAACTGAAAACACTTCTGGAGCAGAGGCACGGACATTGGCCTCTACTCCAGAACAACAGATATTAGAGCCAGCAAATAAAACCCCCCTAAATTTCACCAATACAACGACATTTGTCTTTGCAAACTTACAGGATCTAAAGCCGTTAAAAAATCCACAAAATTCCTTACATCAAGGGATTGCTCACAGAGTCAAATGCAATGTTTGCAGCATTCACAGAGACCCACATTAAAGATCACTATGACAAAGAAATATGGATCCCAGGTTATAACCTATTCCGATGCGTCAGACTAAACAGGCAACAAGGGGTTGGCCTGTATGTCACAGTCGCTCATTTGCACAGAACTACTAAACACCTCAAACGATGTAGTTGAAGTTTTGGCGGTAAAGATTGAAAACCAAAACCTTGTCATTGTGGTAGTACACAAGCCTCCAGATGCAACTTCCCAACAATTCCAGGAGCAGCTTGAGAAAATTGACCACTCTCTGGAAAATCTCCCAACTCCTGCCCCAAACATCTTACTACTAGGAGAGTTCAACTTGAGACACCTAAAATGGAGGAATATAGCAAACAATGTTTTAGCAGAGATCACCCTGGGAGGCAGCTCAGATGAAAATTCACACGCACACGAACTATTAAATCTCTGCACCAAATTCTCCTGAAACCAGCAAATAGTAGAGCTTACAAGACTAGAAAATATGCTGGACCTCATCTTCACTAACAATGACGATCTGATATGTAATATAACTGTATCAAAGACAATACACTCGGATCACAACATAAGGGAGGTACAGACATGTATGTACAGAGCTCCCGACCAGCAAAATGTGAGCAGTCATGAAGGTGTAAACTAGAAAGAGAGAGACGTTCCCTATACAGACAAAGGCGAAGAGTCACAGAGCTGCTGAGTGGGGCCAATATATCTGAAATACGAAGGGAGGCATTAGTCAATGAAATTGCAAATATCGAACTTAAGCTGAAGGAATCTTACAGGAGACAAAAATCACAGGAAGAACTAAAAGCCATAATGCAAATTGAAAAAAATACTTCCTCTGTTATGCCATATCTAAGAAAAAAAAAACATCCAGTATTGGGCCCCTGCATAGGCGGGATGGGACATACACAGATGACAGCCAAGAAATGAGTGAGATACTAAAGTCCCAATATGACTCAATGTTCAGCGAGCCACTGCCCAGACTAAGGGTCGACAATCCAAATGAATTCTTGATGAACGAAACCCAAAATATGGTCATCTCAAAAATCTCGGATATTATTCTAACTCCACAAGACTCTGAAGAGGCAATAAATGACATGCCCATGCACCCTGCTCCAGGCCCAGACTCATGGAACTCCGTGTTCATCAAGAATTGCAAGAAGCCCCTATTGCGTGCCTTCAGCATTTTATGGAGAGGGAGCATGGACACAGGAGTCATCCCACACACACTAAAAACAACAGACATAGCCCCACTCCACAAAGGTGGCAGTAAAGCAATTGCAAAGAACTACAGACCGATAGCACTAACATCCCATATCATAAAAATCTTTGAGAGGGTTCTAAGAAGCAAGATCGCCAACCACCTGGATACCCATCAATTACACAACCCAGGGTAACACGGGTTTGGAGCAGGCCGCTCCTGCCCATCCCAGCTACTGGACCACTATAAGGTCCTGGATGCGCTCCTGTAAATTACCCCCATCCCAGCTACTGGACCACTATAAGGTCCTGGATGCTGTAGAGGATAAACAAAATACAGATGTAGTATACACAGACTTTGCAAAAGCTTTCGACAAGTGTGACCATGGTGTAATAGCACACAAAAATGCGTGATAAAGGAATAACGGGAAAAGTTGGTAGATGGATCTATAACTTCCTGACAAATAGAACACAAAGAGTAATAGTAAACAGAGTAAAGTCTGAGGCAGCCATGGTAAAAAAGCTCTGTTCCACAAGGCACAATACTCACTCCCATTCTATTCCTCATCTTCATTTCTGACATAGAGATGTAAGCCATAGCTCCGTGTCTTCCTTTGCGGATGACACCCAGATTACCATGGCAGTGACCCTCACCGAAGACACTGCGAGACTCCAAGCGGACATCAACCAAATCTTCGAATGGGCCACTTAAAACAATGTGGAGTTCAACGAGGAGAAATTTCAATTACTCAGATATAGGAAACTTGAAGAAATTAAAAATGTATCAGGGTATACGACAAATTCTAACCATACAATAGAACGGAAAAGTAATGTGAAGGACCTAGGAGTGATAATGCCAGAGAATCTTGCCTTCAAAGACCACAACACTGTATCTACCTCATCCACTAGGAAAATGATAGGATGGATAATGAGAGCCTTCAAAACTAGGGACGCCAAGCCCATGATGATTCTCTTCAAATCGCTTGTGCTCTCTAGGCTGGAATACTGCTGTACACTAACGGCCCCCTTCAAGGCTGGCGACATTGTAGACCTGGAGACTGTACAAACAACTTTCACGGCACACATAAGTACGATAAGGCACCTAAATTACTGGGAACGGTTGAAGGTCCTTGATCTGTATTCCCTCGAACGCAGGCGAGAGAGATACATGATAATATACACTTGGAAGGTCCTGGAGGGATTGGCACCGAACCTGCACAAGAAAATCACTCCCTATGAAAGCAAACGACTCGGAAGGAGATGCAATATTCCCCTGATGAAAAGCAGGGGCGCCACGAGTACATTGAGAGACAACACAGTAAGTGTCCGGGACCCAAGACTGTTTAACTGCCTCCCAGCATACATAGGGGGATTATCAATAGACCCCTGGCTGTCTTCAAGAAGGCACTGACCAACCGGGCTGTGGTTTGTACGTCAGCTTACGTGCGGCCAGCAGTAACAGCCTGGTTGATCAAACCCTGATCCACCATGAGGTCTGATTTCAGACCGGGCTGCGGGGGCGTTGACCCCCGAAACCCTCTCTAGGTAAACTAGGTAAACTACCCTATTACCAAACCCAGTACTTTCTATATCCTTTCTAATTCTAAACTTATCTAATTTGAATCCATTACTGCGGGCTCTCTCTTGGAGAGATATCCTCAAGACCTTATTTATATCCCCTTTGTTAATACCCATCTTCCACTTATACACTTCGATCATGTCTGCGCTCATTCTTCGTCTTACAAGTGCATATAGTTTAAGAGTCTTCAATCTTTCTTCGTACGGAAGATGCATTAATTTAGCCATTCTACGCTTAATGTTTTCTAACGAATTTATATCCATTCTGTAATATGGAGACCAAAACTGAGCTGCGTGATCTATGTGAGGCCTTACTAATGACTTCTGACTAATGACTTCTGTTGCTTACACTTCTTGATATAAATCCTAGTAATCTATTTGCCTTATTACGTACGCTTAGGCATTGCTGTCTTGGTTTAAGGTTGCTGCTTACCATAACCCTAAATCCTCTTCGCAATCTGTATAGCTAAGTTCTACGTTATTTAACTTATAAGTACTAGGGTTGTGGACACTCCCGAACTTCATAACTTTGCATTTATCTACATTGAACTGCATCTGCCACTTTTCTGACCAGGAATTGAGTTTGTCTAAATCCTCCTGAAGTTCCGTGATATCTTCGTTTGAATCAATTATCCTACCTATCTTCGTGTCATCGCCGAATTTGCTCATATTATTAGTAATTCCCTCATCCAGGTCTTTGATATAAATTATAAACAACAATGGGCCCAAGACTGATCCCTGTGGAACGCCACTTGTTACAGATCTCCACTCGGATTTAACCCCATTTATGCGCACTCTCTGCTTCCTATTGGTGAGCCATGACTCAATCCATGACAGCAATTTTTCCCCAGTGCCATGAGCTGCCACTTTCTTTACCAGTCTCTGGTGCAGTACTACATCAAAA
Source organism: Cherax quadricarinatus (assembly GCF_038502225.1). Taxonomy (NCBI): domain Eukaryota; kingdom Metazoa; phylum Arthropoda; class Malacostraca; order Decapoda; family Parastacidae; genus Cherax; species Cherax quadricarinatus. Next base: position 17,560,220 of record NC_091304.1, on the reverse strand, counting down.
GCCTTACTAAAATCTAAATAAACAACGTTAAATTATTTATCATGTTCAACAGCCTCAAAAGCTTCAATGAAGAAAATTAATAAATTAGTTAGAGAGGAGCTACCCTTTGTGAATCCATGCTGAATATCATTAATCAAATTATGTTTATCAAGATGGCTTCTTATAATATCAGCTATAACTGACTAGTAATTTGCCTACAATTGAGGTTAGGCATACTAGGCGGTAATTAGATGGTAACGACTTGTCCCCTGTTTTAAAAATAAGAATTACATTAGCCATCTTCCACATATCAGACACTACACCTGTTTGAAGAGATAAATTAAAAATATTAGTTAATGGTTCACAGAGTTCCATTCTGCATTCCTTAAGAACTCTTGAAAAAAGTTCATCTGGACCCGGCGATTTATTTTGTTTCAGTGGGTGTATTTGTTTCATAACCATTTCGCTAGTGACTGTGGTATTACATAATTTATCTTCTTCAGGCCCATTATAAAAGTTAATTACTGGGATATTGTTAATGTCTTCCTGTGTGAAAACCGAGAGAAAATAATTATTAAAAATAGAGCACATTTCATCCTCCTTGTCAGTAAGATGCCCAGGGCTATTTTTAAGAGGACCTATCTTATCTCTAACTTTTGTTCTATACACCTTGAAAAAATCTTTTGGGTTAGTTTTCGAATCCCTAGCAACTTTAATTTCGTAGTCCCGTTTAGTTTTTCTTATTATCTTTTTAATGTCCCTCTTAATGTCAATATATTGATTCATAAGATGACCTTCAACTCTTTTGATGCACCTATAAATTCCTTTCTTCTGCTCTGAAAGATATTTGAGCCTATTATTCATCCATTTTGGGTCATTTCTATTCGATCTAATGTCTTTATATGGGATAAATGTTCTTTGGGCAGCTTGTATAGTGTTTAGAAAACTGTCATATTGATAGCTCTCTTCGTTACCCCAGTCAAGAGATGATAAGTGTTCTCTAAACCCATTGTAATCTGCTAAGCGAAAATCTGGTACCGTTACTGAGTTGTTCCTGAATAATAGGCTCAAATATCTTTCAGAGCAGAAGAAAGGAATTTATAGGTGCATCAAAAGGGTCACAAGTGACATGGTCCTTAGGCAAATAGATAAATTAAAACCTAACAAATCCCCAGGCCCTGATGAACTGTATGCAAGGGTTCTAAAGGAATGTAAAGAGGAGCTTAGCACACCTTTGGCTAATCTTTTCAACATATCACTACAAACTGGCATGGTGCCAGATAAGTGGAAAATGGCAAATGTGATACCTATTTTCAAAACAGGTGACAGGCTTAGCTTCGAACTATAGACCAATAAGCCTAACCTCCATAGTGGGAAAATTTATGGAATCAATAATTGCCGAAGTTCGTAGCCACCTTGAAAAGCATAAATTAATCAACGAATCTCAGCATGGTTTTACAAAGGGGCGTTCTGCCTTACGAATTTATTAACTTTTTTCACTAAGGTATTTGAGGAGGTAGATCATGGTAATGAATATGATATTGTGTATATGGACTTCAGTAAGGCTTTTGACAGGGTTCAACTCTTTTGATGCACCTATAAATTCCTTTCTTCTGCCCTAAAAGATATTTGAGCCTATTATTCATCCATTTTGGGTCATTTCTATTCGATCTAATGTCTTTATATGGGATAAATGCTCTTTGGGCAGCTTGTATAGTGTTTAGAAAACTGTCATATTGATAACTCTCTTCGTTACCCCAGTCAAGAGATGATAAGTGTTCTCTAAGCCCATTGTAATCTGCTAAGCGAAAATCTGCTACCGTTACTGAGTTATTCCTACTATCATACTGCTATTCAATGCTGAAGATGGTCGGTTGCGCCGAGTTCCTCTGTAATTTCTAAATTATTAACAAGGGTTTCCTTGTTTACCAGAACCAAGTCAAGCAGGTTATTTCCCCTTGTAGGTTCTGTCACAAACTGCTTTAAAAAACAATCCCGAACTACTTCTAAAAAGTCGTTAGATTCTAAATTCCCAGTCAAAAAATTCCAATCAATCTGACTGAACTTAAAGTCCCCTAGAATTACTACGTTATCGTGCCTTGTGGCCTTAACAATTTCCTCCCAATACAGTCTCCCTTGGTCCCTATCTAAGTTTGGGGAATAAATAGCGACATATTCAAACTTGCTGATGACACCAAAATAGTCCGTCCAATTCATTCTAATGAGGACATTAGTGCACTCCATAATGATTTGAATAGACTGATGCAGTGGTCAGAGAAGTGGCAGATGCAGTTTAATATAGACAAATGAAAAGTTCTAAATGCTGGACAGAAAAATAACCATGAGACATATAAAGTAAATAATGTAGATTTTAATATTACAGATTGCGAAAAGGATTTAGGAGTTCTGGTTAGCAGTAATCTGAAACCAAGACAACAGTGCATTAGTGATCGCAATAAAGCTAACAGAATCCTTGGCTTCATATCATGAAGCATAAATAATAGAAGTCCTCAGGTTGTTCTTCAACTCTATACATCCTTGGTTAGGCCTCATTTAGATTATGCTGCACAGTTTTGGTCACCGTATTACAGAATGGATATAAATGCACTGGAAAACGTACAAAGGAGGATGACAAACTTGATCCCATGTATCAGAAACCTTCCCTATGAGGATAGACTAAGGGCCCTGAATCTGCACTCTCTAGAAAGGCGTAGAATTAGGGGGGGATATGATTGAAGTGTATAAATGGAAAACAGGAATTAATAAAGGGGATGTAAATTGCGCGCTAAAAATATTTAAAATAGACAGGACTCGCAGCAATGGCTTTAAATTGGAAAAATTCAGATTCAGGAAGGATATAGGAAAGCAATGGTTTGGTAATAGAGTTGTGGATGAGTGGAACAAACTCCCGAGTACCGTCATAGAAGCTAAGACGTTGTGTAGTTTTAAAAATAGGTTGGATAAATACATGAGTGGGTGTGGGTGGGTGTGAGTTGGACCTGACTAGCTTGGGCTAGTAGGTCGGATGCAGTGCTCCTCCCTTAAGTGACGTGTCTGACCTCACTAGGTCAAGGCATTGGCTTAAGCTGGTGGGAGAATTGGACCTGCCTCGCATAGGCCAGCAGGCCTGTTGCAGTGTTCCTTCTTTCTTATGTTCTTATGTTCTTATTTCAGACTTTATACCCGCTTTTATGCAACAGTTTAAAAGATCTCGGACATAGAGTGCCACCCCACCCCCCTTACCGATACTTTTATTTACTTGAAACAATTTAAAACTCTGAATGTGACGTTCAGCAGGCATGTCCCGATTTTTCATATTAAACCACGTCTCAGCTATGGCAAAAACATCAATGTTACTCGCACTTGCAACTAATCTCAATTCATTCATCTTATTTCTCGCACCGAGGTCAGTGATCACGTGTGGTCATACCTGTCCTGAGCTGTCTGGGTATTAGCGTGGAGTGTTACCAAGCACCATGGCTTGTTGTAGTGTTTTAGAATCTCAGGTTAAAGTGTTGAAGAAGGAGGTTCTACTTCTTCAGGAGGAAAATAGGAGGCTGAAGCTTCGCATAGATGTGTTTGAGAGTGAGTGTGAGATAGCTGGTGCTGGAAAGGAGGAAATGCTTACCACCAGTGAGAGTGGCAGCCGCTTTAAGTGGCAAGTGGTTTACAGTTCAGGAAGAAGGAAGATAAGGAGGGTTAATAAAGAAGATGTGAAGGTAGGAAATCGATTCTCTGTTCTCCAAGACGAGTGTACTTCAGTGGCTAGTGAGGTTAAAGGTACCTCTGACTCCCCTGCTAAGCAAGGTAAGAATATTCTGATTGTGGGAGACTCTCAGGTAAGATATATGGACCGTGCTTTTTGTAACAGAGATAGAAAAATCAGACAGAGAGTGTGCCTCCCAGGAGCTGGTGTTGGTGACATAGTCAGCAGGTTGGATATTATGTCAGGTAATGGGAACAAGCCCATTATCTGTCTTAGTGCTGGTGAAAATGACATTGGGAAGGGCAGGAGACTGGAGCTACTGGATAAATACAGGTCAGCCATAGAAGTAGTCAGGTCTAAGCGAGGGACCCCTATCATATGTGGAAAATAAATTCCCATAATTATACTGTATATTTTTTTATAATGTAAATATACATGATTAATGCATTACTGTTGTTCTAAATTGTATTTTGAATAGAACCAACAGGGTTCCCTTTTGCGCCTGCACGGATGTGTGGGGGAGGTCGACTCAGGGCATGGAGGCGGCGGGAGTGTTTTGAATGTAGTGAGGAGGCTGTGAAAACATGGGACAAGGAAATTGGCTTTCACGGCGGCCTAAGGATTAATATAGGCCTCACTTCATAATAGGAAGTGTCGTAACTGTTCCTGGTGAAGAGTGAGGGAACGTGATTTACGGGACCACCGTAATAAAGTGGTAAAATGAGTGAATAATGGTAGGACCGGGGTGACTGGCGCGTCGCCATGGAGTGTGTCCCAGGTTAACATACCCGTGGTTTAATCATCACTCATCGGTCTCAGATCTTAATGGGTGGCCTCCAATGTGTATAATAATTAGGAGACATTAAACTGTATGGTGGGCTAAGAAGTAATCAGTGATAATAACACCAAGTTAAGAGAATGTGTGAAGTGAAATGAGTCGCCGTTCTCAGAGTGAGCATCTGTTTATCTCGTGTTCCTGTCTCGAGGATAGTGAAGTTTTTATGGAGTCACGACTTCTAAACCGGGACAAACCAACGGATACCTCGTGCTGCTGGAATAAGAACCGTGTCGGTGTAGCAGGACATCGAAATGAGATGGTGAATGGAGGAAATAAAGAGTATCAATCACCCACAGTTAAGTAACCCTTCTAGTTATAGCAGACTGATACTGGCCAGTTAGGTATGTTGTAATTGGATAGGTTATGGGTGATCCAGCTACATCAAGTGACCACCAGAGGATATCTGGTAAGTGGTGGGATTATGTACAAGTGTTTTTCCTTGATGGATATATCCATGTGTAACCTACCCCCCCCCCTTCATTCAGTTAAACTAATATAATCTATACAGTCCACAATTAATTAGTAGCGCCGTACTTGTGGATGCTATCCAATTTTATACTGGTCTCAGATAGATATGGATAAGATTGTGAGGTCGAAGGGGCCACCTGCAGTGACCAGAGGTGGTTAAGTTTTCTCACATGTCTACACGGGGTGACTACGGTAAACAATATAGTTGTTGTCTCCCAATGAGATTACTCGTATGCATGTAATGTTGAGGTACGTACAGGCAATCACCCTAGAAAAGTTTCCATATCATATGTAGCATCTTGCCTACGAGGGGAGTGGGCAATGAATGAATGTCTAGGGCAATTGGTATAAATTGCTGGCTAGACAGGTACTGCAAGGAACTTGCAATCCCATTCATTGATAACTGGGACAAATTCTATGGCAAACATGATGTGTATGCAAGGGATGGGGCTCATCTCTCTGGGGTTGAAGTGGTTGCATTAGCCAATTCGATTGAAGGGGTAATTGATGACTTATCTAGGATTTTAAACTGATAGATTATAGAGGTATGGGTGTTTGTGGGAAACAATCAGGCTGCAGTGTTATTGTTGGAAACAGCAGATATTACCAGGATACCTCAGGGATATGTTTAAAGGACAATATTCAAAATAAAGTTCCTAATAAAGGCAAAGCAACTAATCAAAAACAAAGATAGTAGAGGGCAATGAGTGACTAGCTCCTTTAAGGTTTACTATACAAATAGTAGGAGTCTAAGAAATAAGATAGATGAGCTAAGATTACTCGCAAGTGCAGGTAATATAGATATTATTGCTATAACAGAGACCTGATTCAACTTGAAGGATAGAGAAATGCCTTCTGAATGCAACATAAAGGGTTATAAACTGTTCCACACTGACAGGGTCAACAGGAAGGGTGGTGGAGTGGCAATGTATGTCAGAGATAATTTAACTTGTTGTGTTAGACACGATATAAGAATAGAAACATCGGACACATAATCTATTTGGCCACAGTTTCTCGAGGGGTATGAAAAATAATTTTAGGTGTAATATATAGGCCCCCAAACCTTAATAGTGAGTGCAGTAAGCTGCTATGGGACGAAATTCATAAAGCATCTAGATATGAAAATGTTGTGTTAATGGGAGATTTTAACTTTAGACAAATTGATTGGAACAATTTGACGGGAAATCTTGAGTCAAGTGACTTTCTTGATACAGTTCAGGATTACTTTTTAAAACAGTTTGTGACAGAACCAACTAAAGGAAACAATCTGCGTGATTTGGTTCTTGCCAACAAAGATTCACTAATTAATAATCTTGAGGTTAATGATGAGCTTGGGGAAAGTGATCACAAATCACTTAGTTTCAATATATTATGGAATTACCCAGCAAACCTCAATCAAGTCTCTGTCCCAGACTTTTTTATTGGCTGATTTCATGGGACTGAAAAATTACCTGGGTGGGCTAAATTGGGATGATCTGACTATGGGTCAGGTAGCTGGTGTTGGTTGCCAATATGAGTTTTTCAGAGCATAGTTCTAGCTGCTCAGTCAACATGTTCCGAGTAGGGAAATTAGATCTAACAAAAATGATCCGAAATGAATGAACAATAGATTAAAACATCTCATTGGTCAAAAGAGAGGAATATATAGGCGTATCAAAAGAGAGGATGGGCAGTTAAGAAATCAATATATTCAATTAAAGAGAGAAATAAAAAAAGGAATAAGAAAAGCAAAAAGGGATTATGAGGCTAAGGTCGCAAGGGATTCGAAGACTACCCCAAAAGGGTTCTTTCAGGTATACAGAAGTAAGATTAGAGACAAGATAGGCCCACTTAAGAGTAACTCAGGTCAGATCACTGACAGTGATAGGGATATGTGTGAAATTTTCAATTCTTACTTCCTCTCAGTTTTTACTCGGGAAGATACTAGCAAAATTCCAGAAATAATAAATTATGTAGAACAGGACAATATTAAACTAAGTACGATTGCATTAACTAGTGACATGGTCCTCAGACAAATAGAGAAATTAAAACCTAACAAATCCCCAGGCCCTGATGAATTGTTTGCAAGTGTTTTAAAGGAATGCAAAGAGGAACTTTGCAAACCTTTGGCTAATCTTTTCACCATATCACTACAAACTGGCATAGTGCCTGGTAAGTGGAAAATGGCAAATGTAATACCTATTTACAAGGCAGGTGACAGGTCCTTAGCTTCGAACTATAGACCAATAAGTCTTACCTCCATAGTGGGAAAATTTATGGAATCAATAATTGCCGAGGCAATTCGTAGCCATCTTGATAGGCATAAATTGATAAATGAATCTCAACACGGTTTTACTAAGAGGCGTTCCTGTCTTACGAATTTACTAACTTTTTTTGCTAAAGTGTTTGAGGAGGTAGATCATGGTAATGAATATCATATTGTGTATATGGACTTCAGTAAGGCTTTCGATAGAGTTCCACATCAGAGACTTTTGAGGAAACTTAAGGCACACGGAATAGGAGGAGAAATTTTTCGTGGGTAGAGGCAGCAAAGAGTTTGCATAAATGGGGAGAAATCAGAATGAGGGTATGTCACAAGCGGTGTTCCACAGGGGTCAGTGTTGGGTTCCTTGTTGTTCACAATTTACATAAACGATATAGATGAAGGAATAAATAGCGACATAAGCAAATTTGCTGATGACACCAAACTAGGCTGTGCAATTCATTTTAATGAGGACATTAGTGCACTCCAGGATGATTAGAATAGACTGATGCAGTGGTCGGAGAAGTGGCAGATGCAGTTTAATATAGACAAATGTAAAGTGCTAAATGTTGGACAGGACAATAACCATGACACTTATAAACTGAATAGTGTAGATCTTAATACTACTGATTGTGAAAAGAATTTAGGAGTTCTGGTTAGCAGTAATCTGAAACCAAGACAACAGTGCATAAGTGTTCGCAATAAAGCTAACAGAATCCTTGGCTTCATATCATGAAGCATAAATAATAGGAGTCCTCAGGATGTTCTTCAACTCTATACATCCTTGGTTAGGCCTCATTTAGATTATGCTGCACAGCTCTGGTCACCATATTACAGAATGGATATAAATGCACTGAAAAACGTACGGAGGAGGATGACAAAGTTGATCCCATGTATCAGAAATCTTCCCTATGAGGATAGACTGAGGGTCCTGAATCTACACTCTCTCAAAAGGCGTAGAATTAGGGGGGATATGATTGAGGTGTATAAATGGAAAACTGGAATTAATAAATGGGATGTAAATAACGTGCTGAAAATATCCAGCCAAGACGGGACTCGCGGCAATGGTTTCAAATTGAAAAAAAGTTCAGAGTCAGGTAGGACATAGGAAAGCACTGGTTTGGTAATAGAGTTGTAGATGAGTGGAACAAACTCCCGAGTACCGTCATAGAAGCTAAGACCTTGTGTAGTTTTAAAAATAGGTTGGATAAATACATGAGTGAGTGTGAGTGGGTGTGAGTTGGACCTGACTAGCTTGGGCTACCAGGTCTGGTGCCGTGCTCCTTCCTTAAGTGGAAGTGACCTGACTAGGTGGTCATTGTTCTAGGCCGGGGGTGGCATGGACCTGCTTTGCATGGGTCAGCAGGCCTGTTGCAGTGTTCCTTCTTTCTTATGTTCTTATGTTCTTCTCTTTCCTCTTCCTGCTGATTTCTTTTCCTACCTGTTACTGTCCTTGTCACCTAGTACCACTGGGTTTCCAATATTCGGCAATAACTCTACCTCAGTCGGCCTATTACTGGTTTCCCTAAAACTCACACTATCGCTACACTGAGAATTAACTGATTTTTCACAAAAACCCATACCACTATATATTTCTAGTTTAAAGACCTAAGAGCTCCTTCCACTGCACTGGCCAGTGCTCCCACCCCAAACCTAGATAAGTGAGCCCCATCCCTGGCATTCGTGTCATTTCTGCCATAGAAGAGGTCCCAGTTGTCTATGAATGTTACTGAATTTTTTTTACAGAGTTTGTCCAGCCAGCAATTGACACCAATTGCCCTGGACAACCATTCATTTCCAACTTGTCTCCTGGGCAAAATGCCACATATCACAAGGTTCCCACCCATTTTCCTAATTATCTCTATTGCTGTCCTATACCTACTAATCAGGTCTTCACTCCTACGTCTGCTAACACCGTTGTCTCCCACACTGAGGCAGTTAATAGGATTGCTCCCATTACCTTTCATGATATCATCTAGATGGCTAACAATATCCTTCAACCCAGCCCCAGGAAAACATACCCTCTGCCTCCTCTTCCTGTCCCTAAGACAAAAAGTTCTATCCATAAATTTAACCTGACTGTCCCCAACTAAAACAATGCTCTTACCTTCACAAGCAGAGTTCATCGTAACATTCTCCATGGTCGTCATTGGGGTTTCAAGAGGTGTCGACTCACTCTCCTCTGCCAATGCTTCCTTGGTGCTCATTGTGACGTTTCCAGTAGGCAACCCACATTCGTCGGGTAGCACTGAAAATGGGTTGGAAGTTTCCACAGTAGTCTTCTGGTTCTCTGTTGTTTCTGCCACTCCAACAGTCTTCTTGATCTTCAGCTTTGTCCCATGTTGCCCAGCCACTGACCAGGTTCCCCTCTTGGCCTGAGGACTCACAACAGGAGGATTACTACGAATCCTCTTGTTTTCCTCCGTCAATCGCCGTATCTCGAGCTTAGCAACCCTAAGCTCCTCTTTTAGCTGCTGGTAGAGTTGCTCATGAGAGGACATCTTGGTTCAGATTCACAGAAAGCACACAGACAAGTCTTCAGAGAGCTAAGTACAGGTCACCACTGTAAAATGGAGACCAGAACTGAGCTGCATAATCTAGGTGAGGCCTTACTAATGATGTATAAAGCTGAAGTATAACCGCTGGACTTCTATTGTTTATACTTCTTGATATAAATCCCAGTAATCTATTTGTCTTATTACGTACGCTTATGCATTGCTGTTTTGGTTTAAGGTTGCTGCTTACCATAATCCCCAAATCCTTTTCACATTCTATACTGCTAAGTTCAACATTATTAAGCTGGAAGGTGCTAGGGTTATGAACATTTCCAAGCTTTAGAACTTTACATTTATCTACATTGAACTGCATCTGCCACTTTTCTGGCCAGGAATTGAGTTTGTCTAAATCCTCCTGAAGTTCAGGCCATCAACGTCTGAATCGATTACCCTACCTATCTTGGTGTTGTCAGCGAATTTGCTTATATCACTAGTAATTCCCTCGTCAAGGTTATTTATATATATTATAAACAACAACGGGCCTAAAACCGATCCCTGCGGAACGCCACTTGTTACAGATCCCCACTCAGATTTAACCCCATTTATACACACTCTCTGCTTCCTATTGGTGAGCCTTGACTCGATCCATGACAGCACTTTTCCCCCAATACCATGAGCAGCCACTTTCTTTAACAGTCTCTGGTGTGGTACTCTGTCAAAAGCCTTACTAAAATCCAAATAAACAATATCGAATTCTTTATCATGAACAACGGCCTCAAAAGCTTTACTGAAGAAAGTTAATAAATTAGTTAGGCAGGAACGGCCTCTGGTGAATCCATGTTGAGTATCATTAATCAAATTATGCCTCTTGATATAGCTTCTTATATTATCAGCTGTATTTGACTCTAGTAATTTGCCTACAATTGAGGTTAGGCTTATTGGGCGGTAATTTGACGGTAACGACTTGTCCCCTGATTTAAAAATAGGAATTACATTAGCCATCTTCCACATATCAGGCACTACACCTGTTTGAAGAGATAAATTAAAAATGTTAGTTAAATGTTCACAGAGTTCCATTTTGCACTCCCTAAGAACCCTTGAAAAAAGCTCATCAGGACCGGGCGATTTATTTTGCTTCAAACGGTCTATCTGTTTGATAACCGTTTTGCTAGTGACTGTGATATTACATAATTTATCTTCTTCAGGCCTACTAAAAAACCTAATTATTGGGACATTATTAGTATCTTCTTGAGTGATTCACCTATAAATTCCTTTCTTCTGCCCTACACGACATTTAAACTTATTATTCATCCATTTGGGTCATTTCTATTCGATCTAATTTCTTTATATGGGATAAATGTTCTTTGGACAGCATGTATAGTGTTTAGAAAACTGTCATATTGATAGCTCTCTTCGTTAACCCAGTCCAGAGATGATAGGCATTCTCTAAGCTCATTGCAATCTGCTAAGCGAAAATCTGGGACCGTTACTGAGTTGTTCCTACTATCATACTTCCATTCATTGCTGAAGGTAATTGATTTGTGGTCGCTTGCGCCAAGTTCCTCAGTAATTTCTAAATTATTAACAAGGGTTTCCTTGTTTGCCTGAACTAAGTCAAGCACACACACACACACACACACACACACACACACACACACACACACACACACACACACACACACATACATATATACACACACACACATACACACACACAGACACACACACACACACACACACACACACACACACACACACACACACACACACACACACACGCGCACACACACACACACACACACACACACACACACACTCACACACACACACACTCACACACACACACACATATATATATATATATATATATATATATATATATATATATATATATATATATATATATATATATATATATATATATATATATATATATATATATATATACTGAATATCAGTGCTGTTTTACCAGGAGTACGAGCCATTGATCCAGCCAATAGCATTCTCCTTGACGCTCCTCTTGGGTCCAATGCAATCGATCTGATCCTAGAAAAAAAATCTCAGACCTCCGGACGATGGAAGGCAGGATGAAAGACACTGATACACATGATGCCTTCTACCTACTCACCAGGTGCCTGTCAATCCCAAAACTTATCTAGTTTCTGATATGCTCCCCAGCCTTCAGCAGTCACAAACTCGAAGAATATGACTCTCTCCTTAAGACCATGTTAGAGTGTATTGAATCTTTTCCTTGAAGATGGACAGTGGTTGCAAGCCTCACTTCCGGTCAGGCTTGGGGGGGCTGGGAATACGCAGATCCTCCCAGATTGTTCTACCAGCTTTCCTATCCTCTTCCATAGCATCAAACGAGTTAATAAGACAAATTCTTCCTGAAAACCTCAGTGACTCAGCAGGAATACAGGACCCTAACTATGCCAGTGCCATCACTGAATGTGAGACTCTTGCTGCTCCAGCACCAAACCCTAGTGTAGCACTGGCTTACAAACTGTCAAGCTGGGATGGCCCCATTGCTGAAAAGGTGCTTGCCAACATGCTCAGGACTGCAACATCAGACAGGGAGACTGCCATCTCCAGGCTGTGAGCGCACCTCACTCCGGGAGCTTCCTCCAAACAGTTCCCATATCGGCAATGGGAACGCGCCTCGACGCTAAGACCCTCCATATTGCAGTGGCTCTGCACCTTGCTGCTCCAATTCACACAGAATATACGTGTATTTGCAGCAATGTGCAAGCTGACCAATATGGTCTACATGGTCTTAACTGTTCCAAAACCAAGGGCTGGCATGCAAGACACAATGAGGTCAACGACATCAAAAAGAGAACCCTTGCTACAGCTGGATGCCCAGCTGAGAGCGAGCCTCGATCACTAGCAGCCAACAATACCCACAATTCAGCAAACTGCCCCAATGGGATCACCACCTATCCTTGGAAGAATGGCAAGCTCTTAGCATGGGACTATACCTGTGTGTCCACACTGGCGGACACCTATATCCATCACAGTGTCAGGCGACAGGGAAGAGCTTCTGACCACAGGGAGGAGTACAAGATCGGCAAACACAGGGACATAAGCCAACAACGTGAGGGAAAAGTTCGACAGATAGGAGTAGCGAGCGAGTATATGGTGACGATAGTTTGATTGCCAGTCTGCTTGTTAAGGTAGGGTCAGTGTCTAGGTGCCGCTGTCTTCTTCCCCTTTTTCCACCCAGAAAGGTGATGTGTGGGGCTCCGGCCAAATGGATAATCACTTGACTTACAGCTCCCAACACAACTGTTGGAATGTCAGCTTGGGTCATCTGGCAACCATAGAAACAGTGTTGAAGGAGACGAACTTCACGTGAGTTCTGGGATGTCACCTTTTTATCTACATACCTGAAGTGTAGCCAACCCCAGGCAACTACCCCTCATCTTTGCAGTGATGAAAGACCTGCGTTCCTATCATCTTGACGGATTATTCAAGGCTGGAGACACTGACAAACTAGTCGTTGGGTTGTCACTCAACAGCTGTGACCCCCCCCCCCACATCATCAGCAACGGCTACAATTTCTACAATGCGCAGTTTCAACATCAACCAGACACCCCAGTCTAGCTGTACATATTAGCATAGAATTCAAATATCATTTTTATATTTCATTTTTCATTTCTCTTTCATGTAGGATAAAAGTTCATATTTAAATGCTTTATATTTTCAATTATAACAGTAAAGTGTTTATATTTGTATGTTATTATTCTTTTTCTATTCATTAATTTTCCTGAGGAGTCAGCCTTGGTAAGACCTACTTAAGATCTTACAGGGTAAGCCTTCACAAGTGGCGACCTTGCCAGGATCACTCGACTGAATCAAGATTCGACTCCATCTCGAATCTACCATTGGAACTTCAATGCTGCATACCACAGACGGTTACCACCAGCCATGAGTAATCATTCTCTATGGTAGGACTACAGTACAGGTATTTAAAAGATTTGGTGATTGTTACAGTCTCAATTTATTGTAAGTCAAGGCAGGATATACTAGTTAATTCTGTCATCTATGTTTTTGAGCTTGAAGCGATTTGGAGGAATAGACTCTAGGGACCCGAGATTTTCCAGTGACAAATTGTTTCGTTGAGCTCTGTTTATTATATCAAGAGAACTGTTGCAGGACACTCTTGATTTGTTGGTGAGAAGATTGGATGGTCAAGGGACCCCATTCAACTTACTGTTTGTTCGGAGCCGGCATAGAACCCTCCGTTATTTTTCATACATACTGTTTAATTGAAGAAGGGATCAAACCCTCCGATTTATTTACAGTTTGAGCAGAGCAGGAATTGAACCTTCCATTTTCTTTGTTATATCCGTTTCATTTTCCCCTGGTAGCTTAAGTTATTCTTGCAAGCATGGAGGAATACCAGTTTTGGATGAACACTGGGAGTAAGTTTGGAATAACGGGGAAAAAATTAGAAGCTTTCATTAGCGCTAAGATCCAGGAAAGAATTGAAAGAGAAAGAATAGAAAGAGAAAGAGAGAAGAAAAAGGAGAGAGAGAGAATTGAAAGAGAAAACCAAGACAGTTAGAGAGAGAGAGAGGAGAAAAAGGAGAGAGAGAGAATCGAAAGAGAGGAGAAAAAGGAGAGAGATAGAATTGTAAGAGAAAACCAAGATAGACAGTTAGAAAGAGAGAGAGAAGACAAAAAGGAGCATGATAGACTTGATCGTGAGGAGAGAGCTAAAGTACGTAAGGAACAAGCTAAATTAAGAGAACTTGAGGAAAGAGCTAGAGAAAATGAGTTATGAGAGAAAAAGATCATGAGGTCGAGAGAGCACACCTTGAATTAGAAAATAAAAAGTTAACTTTTTCACGACAGCAATTAGAGGAAGGAGTAATTGAACATCATACAGCTAGTGCACATAGTGCAACACCTAATTTACCTCCCTTCACAGAGGGTGAAGACATAACTTCATACATTATCAGGTTCGAAAATACCGCTACCCTCTGTGAATGGCCAGCTGACACCTGGGCTACCAGGTTAGATATATTATTTTCCGGTACTGCTTTGAATGTCTATGCAACTTTGTCGCAGGATATCATATGTAATTATAACCTACTTAAGAAAGCAATCCTTAAAGCATACCAAAAGACCACAAATTCCTATAGGAAAGATTTCAGGTATGCCACCTTACAGTATGGCCAAAACTTTCAGCAATTACAGGTGACTCTCTTTCGTTTGTTCGATTTTTGGATAGAGAGTTCAGGAATTGATCACAGTTATGAATCTCTTAGAGACTTCATGGTTGCTGACCAGTTCCTGACAGCTCTTCCCCACCAGATACGAACATTCATTAGAGAACGTAACCTGTTTAAAGCTGAGGAAGTTGCTGAGGCCTCTGACTTGTATGCTGAGGCTCACAATTCCTATAAAGACCTAAAGGGATCAAACCCTAAGGGCAAGGGTTCAACAGATCTTAAGAAATCAAAGCCTCTAGTGGAAAGTAAATTGACGTCTTTTATTCCGGTTTGCCATTTATGTAGTGTTAAGGGACATAAACGTTCCGATTTCCTTCTAAGAAAGTGCAAAAAGTTGGAAGATGTTTTACAGACTGTAATGACCAAGCACTCTTCTGTTCAGGAACAGTTAATGGACTTAATGTATCTACCATTTTACGAGACACTGGATGCACATGTATAGTAATTTCTGATAAGCTGTTCCCTAATCTTAAAGAAACTCATTCCTCTGCTATCCTTTCAGACTACTTGGGCCGTACAGACACTTTTCCTACCATCCGTTGTTACATTAGGTCTAAATGGTTCACAGGTTGGTCCGAAGCCGTACTAGCCATACTAATAGGTAATGCAAAAGGTGCCATTCTTCCTTCTGAGGTTGACCTTTCATCACCAAAGATGGACATAAGTTTTTCAGCTCCTCTTCCTGTGAAGTCAGAAAAGCCCCTCAACAGTTCAGATGAGGCAATGTCTCGTGATATTCATGTGGGGTTAGAAACCAGTGATACTACTCTCGAAAGCGAGGTAGTAGGATCACCGGTTCACTTGTTAGATGAAAGTGAAGATATCACCTCCGATACCATAAATGTCTTGACTAGAGCTCAGACCAAAGCCCAGGCTTCTCCTACTGTCCATCCTTTGATTTTCCCTGACTTTAAGCCTTTAGATATATCTAAGGACTCCTTTGTCAATTTACAACGTAATTGCCCTTCTCTTCAGAATTGCCATAATGCAGCTAGCAAAAAATCAAGTTATCCAAAGGAAAAACTTTTCATTTAAATTTGAATATATTAGAGGCATCTTATATAAATCGGTATTCAAATTAAATTCAGACGAGATAGATTATTCCATCTTAGTTGTTCCAAGTCAATGCAGAGAGACTGTTCTTAAAATGGCTCATGACCTGCCAGTGGCTGGACATTTCTCACACCGTAAAACCTTGAATAAAATTAGGGAAACCTATTTTTGGCCCAAAATGTCCTCAGATATCACTACATATTGTAGATCATGTAAAGTTTGCCAACTGTCATCCTCCCGAGGTACCCGGCGAGTACCTATGGTCAAAATGCCAATCTTTACGGTACCGTTTGAAAGAGTAGCTATTGACATCGTTGGTCCTTTATCACCACTTTCATCTGGGGGACATAGATATATTTTAACATTAATTGATTATGCTTCGAGTTTCCCTGAAGCCGTACCCTTAAAATCCATAACTACTACAGAGGTGGCTGAAGCCTTTTTGTCCATCTTCTCCAGAGTTGGCATCCCTATAGGAATTTTGTCTGACCGTGGGACACAATTCACATCTGAATTAATGCAACATCTCTACCAACTTCTGGGAGTGAAGCCTCTCTTCACAGCATCATATCATCCCAGCTGTAATGGGAGGATTGAGCGCCAGCATTCAGTTCTCAAGTCCATTTTAAGGAAACTTTGCTCCCTTAAACCTAAGGAGTGGCATCGTTACCTACCCTGTGCTTTGTTTGCCATGAGGGAAGTTCCCAGTGACTCTTTGGGGTTTTCACCTTTTGAACTTCTCTATGGTAGACAGGCCAGAGGCCCATTGTCCATCCTTCATGACTTATGGACTAATGAGGAGGAAAATGCTGAGGTTCAGTCTTCTTATCAGTTTCTCTTTGACCTTAGATCCAAACTTGAGGAGACCTCTGACATAGTTTCGAAAAACTTAAGCTTATCAATGGACCAGTGCAAAACCTGTTTTGATACCAAAAGTCAGAGGAGAAGTTTGAAGTAGGGGATGAGGTTCTGGTACTTTTACCAATAAAGTCAAATAAATTATTAGTAGCATGGAAAGGTCTGTATAAGGTATTGAAAATTTGTGGGAAGGTTGTTTACCCCATAGAAGTCAGGGGAAAACCTAAGCTTTATCATATCAACATTCTTAAGAAATATTACCGAAGAAATTCGGTTAACTGCCTGAATGACTTTGATTTAGTTTTTCCACAGAAACTTGATAATACAACTGAGGAGTGTAAGGTGTGCGTAATTGACACCTCTAACGTAGACTATGACAGAGAACTACATGACTTGGTGACTCTTGACCACTCAGGTGCGACAAACATTAATATCAATGAGTCTTTGGATGACCATAAGAAACATGAACTACTTCAATGTGTGGGTAAATTCTCAGATGGTTTTACTGATATTCCAGGTGTCACCTCCACGGTAGTCCATAAAATTGACTTAGTCACGGACAATCCTATCAAACGGAAATTATACCCAGTTCCAGTTCACCTTAGGGATGCATTTGACCGAGAAGTAGACAGATTATTAAAACTAAAGATCATTGAACCTTCGGTATCTGCATATTGCTCACCAGTAGTCATGGTTAAGAAGGAAGACAATTCATATAGACTTGCTATTGACTTCAGAGGACTTAATGCTATAACTCGGTGGGATACTGAGCCTATGCCCTTAATAAATAGCGATCTACACAAATTTTATGATTCTTCTTTCTTTCAGAGATTGATATTGCACAAGCATATCATCAAGTAATGTTAGATCCTTCTTCTAAGCAGTACACCGCTTTTCCTACACACCAAGGACTGATGCAGTATAGAACTATGCCCTTCGGTTTGGTAACTGCCTGTGCTACCTACGTGAGACTGATGAGAAAGGTCTTGGGTAATATGCCAAATGTTTCAGTTTATTTTGATAACATTTACGTAATGACATCCACGTGGGGCAAGCATATCCAAACATTAACATCAGTTTTACGTAGGTTACGCTCACATGCCTCACTGCCAAGCCGAAGAAATGCTTCCTTGGGTAAAACAAAATTAGATATCTCGGATTGATTCTTTCTAATAACTCTTTGCAACCTCTCCCCAGTAAGATCAAAGCTTTATTAGAGTTTAATTCCCCAAGACCAAGAAGTTCATGTGTAGCTTTCTTGGTTCTGTAAAGTTTTTATGCACGGTTTATCCCCAATATTACAAATCTTACAGGCATCTTATCCGACTACCTTAAAAAGTCTGTGAAGGAACCTCTTGAACTTTCCGACGTAGCTCGAGAAAAGTTTAATGAACTTAAGAACATCTCTGAAGACCCTATACTTAACATTCCAGATATTAATAAGCCGTTTTGTTTAAGAACTGATGCCTCCAATACCGGCCTAGGTGCAGTGTTATTACAGTATCATGATGATACACCCTTTCCTGTAGGCTTCCTAAGCTGGAAACTTCTTCCTGCAGAAACGAGACGCTCCACCATAGAAAAGGAATGTTTGCCTTGTGTGGGGTATCTCCAAACTTAAATTTTATTTACTGGGAAAAGAATTCATTTTATAGATGGCTCACAAACCTTTGATATACCTAGAAATTTTTAAGGGAACCATCAGTCGCCTCTTGAGGTGGACATTGGCACTCCAAGCTTTTAAGTTCCATATTGTGTATATCAATGATTCATCCAATTATTTCTCTGACTGGTTAAGTTGTGACAGTCAGTCGCAACTTTCCCGGGTTAGAACTTTTTCCTCACCTATTCTTCTTATACTCCTTGACTATAAGTCTTGGTATGGGGGAGTGTGAGGGAAAAGTTCAACAGATAGGAGTAGCGAGCGAGTATATGGTGACGATGGTTTGATTGCCAGTCTGCTTGTTAAGGTAGGGTCAATTTCTAGGTCCCGCTATCCCCCTTCCCCTTTTTCCACCCAGAAAGGTGACATGTGGGGCTCTGACCAAATGGATAATCACTTGACTCACAGCTCCCAACACGATTCTTGGAATGTCAGCTTGGGTCATCTGGCAACCACAGAAACAGTGTTGAAGGAGACGAACTTCACATGAGTTCTGGGATGTCACCTTTTTGTCTGCATACCTGAAGTGTAGTCAACCCCAGGCAACTACCCCTCATCTTTGCAGTGGTGAAAGACCTGCGTTCCTATCATCTTGATGGATTATTCAAGGCTGGAGACACTGACGAACTAGTCGTTGGGTTGTCACTCAACAGCTGTGACTACCCCCTCCCCCCCACATCCTCAGCAACGCCTACATCCAGACACCCCAGTCTAACTGTACATATTAGCGTTGAATTCAAATATCATTTTTATATTTCATTTTTCATTTCTCTTTCACGTAGGATAAAAGTTCATATTTAAATGTTTTATATTTTCAATTATAACAATAAAGTGTTCATATCTGTATGTCATTATTCTTTTTCTATTCATTAATTTTCCTAAGGAGGAGCCAGCCTTGGTAAGACCTACTTAAGATCTTACAGGGCTGAGTAAGCCTTCACAAACAATATCAATTTGTCCCAGTGGGTTCAGAGACCCTGAGATCATGAGGAAAAAATGCCACATGTTTCCTTAAAGAACTGGGTTCCAGACTCATCGACACCACCAGGGACCCAAGGGCAGCCACTTTCATGTTCCAGGGCCTCAGCGTGGCCATCCAGAGGGAAAATGCTTGCTGCATACGGGGCTCGCATCCAGCTTCGGAGGAGCTGGAGAAGAATCATAACCTTTGATATATTGCACCAATGTATTCATGTTTGTGTTTTCTATCAATGTATTCTGTCTATTAATAAAGTTCACATGTAGCTTAAACATAGCGGGGTAGTAGGAGAAGAAAATATTCAAACAGCTCCGGGAAGAACCTTGAGTTTTCCCTTAGGTACGTCTATTGTCTTCTCTGAAGATGAGGGTCCCCAGTCCAGTTCTAGAGGTGGTACCTTAAAAAAAAATATGCTGTATATATATTTTTCTTTTTTTTTCGACAAACCGGCCGTATCCCACCAAGGCCGGTGTGTTGAATATATATATATATATATATATATAATATATATATTATATATATATATATATATATATATATATATATATATATATATATATATAATGTCATGTCGAATAGGCAGAACTTGCGATCTTGGCTTAAATAGCAACGCTCATCTTGCCATATAGGACAAGTGAAAATTTGTGTATGCAATAATTTCGCCATAATCATTCTGAACCTAACGAAAAAAATATATTTCACTGTGTTTGTTTAGTATTAAATTATTGTAAACAAATCTAAAATATATTTAGTTGGGTTAGGCTAAAATAAATTGCGCTTGTTATAATAAGGTTAGGTAAGTTTTCTAAGTTCCTTTTGGTGCAAAATTATAAATTTTTACATCAACATTAATGAAAAAAATATATCTTCAAACGTATAAGAGAAAATTTTAGAAAGGACTTAATTTTAAATGAGTTCTTGCTAATTGACCAGTTTTACATATTCGGCACGACATATATATATATATAATATAATATATATATATATATATATATGTCGTGCCGAATAGGCAGAACTTGCCATCTTGGCTTAAATAGCAACGCTCATCTTGCCATATAGGACAAGGGAAAATTTGTGTATGCAATAATTTCGCCAAAATCATTCTGAACCTAACGAAAAAAATATATTTCACTGTGTTTATTTAGTATTAAATTATTGTAAACAAATCTAAAATATATTTCGTTGGGTTAGGCTAAAATAAATTGTTTTTGTTATAATAAGGTTAGGTAAGTTTTCTAAGTTCCTTTTGGTGCAAAATTATAAATTTTTACATCAACATTAATGAAAAAAATATATCTTTAAACGTATAAGAGAAAATTTTAGAGAAGACTTAATTTTAAATGAGTTCTTGCTAATTGACCAGTTTTACATATTCGGCACGACATATATATATATATATATATATATATATATATATATATATATATATATATATATATATATATATATATATATATATATATATGTGTGTGTGTGTGTGAAAGACAAGCCACCGGGGGGTGGAAATCTTTAGAGTATGGGGCCTCCACACTACCATTCTCACTACCATACTCTGAAAACTTACCCTACTTCTCCTGTTGCTGCCTTTCCAATATTGCACAGCCCCTGATGATGCAATGAGAAGTGTGAAAGTACTGGAGCTTAAGATTTCCACCCCCCGGGGCTTAGCTTGCATTGTTAAGATCGCCCGTCTGCGATTGTTTTGCATATATATATATATATATATATATATATATATATATATATATATATATATATATATATATATATATATATATATATATATATATATATATATATATATGCAATAAGATCACAGTAAACAGGTGATTTCAAAATATGCAAAACAACCACTCTGAAAGAATAAAGAAATTCCAAGCGCTTTCGTGAATACTCACATTATCAAGGAACTATAGTTCCTTGATAATGTGAGTATTCACGAAAGCGCTTG
The DNA here is from genome assembly GCF_038502225.1 of Cherax quadricarinatus. Classification (NCBI taxonomy): domain Eukaryota; kingdom Metazoa; phylum Arthropoda; class Malacostraca; order Decapoda; family Parastacidae; genus Cherax; species Cherax quadricarinatus. The sequence continues at coordinate 17,538,748 of NC_091304.1, read as the reverse complement.
GAATTTCTCTATTCTTTCAGAGTGGTTGTTTTGCATATATATATATATATATATATATATATATATATATATATATATATATATATATATATATATATATATACAGAGAGAGAGAGAGAGAGAACATACAGATAATGAGAGGGTCCAAGAGGGATGAAGTAGAATTAAGAACACTGCTATAGTGTGTGGATGTAAAAGGGTGGGTGCAAGTGTGACGAAGAATGACTGGTGGAAGGATGACGCAAATTATTATCAAGGGGGAAGCGCTAAACCCGTAGAATTAAACAGCGCCTGTGGGGGAAGGGATGTGGAAGGTATTCAGGCTTAATTCAGAGAACTGGAGCACAGATCCAATTCCCCAGATCAAGAGCCCCTTACCAGCGTCAAGGAACCTTCCTTGAGGGGAGGATGACGTCAAGAGGTTGATACGGGAGAAGAATAAACATAAGAATATGATTATATGGAGAGAAAATGTGAGGCAAAACGAGTGGCGAGGGAGCGGCAATAAGAGTAGCAACAAATTTGCTGAAAATTAAAAATAGTTTTGGAGAAACATTAATAAGTTGAGAAACCCTGGGGAGCAAATAGACTCACCAGTTGAAAATGACAGCGTTAAGGTGTTAGATGGGGAGGGGACTTAGGAAAGCCGGAGAGCATATTTTGAGTTGTTAAATGTTGATAAAAGGAATGAAAGCAGCGGGATCCTACCATGAAGAGGGAGGTATAATGTCTGGTAGATGCAGAGAAGAGCCAGAGGGGAATGTGGGTGAAGTGCCCGAGACAATGGGTAGAATGAATGGGGGTAAAGCAGCTGGGAAACATGATATTAAAGGCAGATGTTAACAGCGCGTGGGGATATACTGTAGGATGGAGCAGTTGGTGTGTTTATTCAGGACTGGTAGACAACATGCACTATTCCTCCGTATAATGGAAAATGGGACAGGAGAGAAAGTGTAAGAACCATGTTAGAAATAAGCTTGTGAAGTATTAGTAAAGTGTACAGTACAATAGTTGTTGAAAGAGTTAGGGGTAAGAAAGAAAACAGAATTGCAGAGGAACAAGGAAGATTTAGGAAAAACATAAGATGTGTGGACCAAGTGTTTCATTAATAAGTGAACAATACTGAAATAAGGGTAAAGAATTGTTCGTCACTTGAGGGCGTGCGAGAGTGAGCGTGTGATAGTTGAGGAGTCTGTGAGAGTGTGTGATAGGATGAGTGAGGGTGTGATAGATGGTAAGGATGAGTGTGAGAGAGGAGTATTGAGAGAGGGAGAGTGGTTAAGAGAGAGAGAGGGGGGATACAAGAGAGAGAGAGAGGGTGTAAGAGAGGGGTGAGAGAGGGGGATTGAGAGAGGGAGAGTGGTTAAGAGAGAGAGAGAGAGAGAGAGAGGGTGTAAGAGAGGGGTGACAGAGGGGAAGGGTGTGAGAGGGATGAGAGGGGAGGGTGTGAGAGAGGGGTGTAAGAGGGGGTGACAGAGGGGAGGGTGTGAGAGGGAGGGAGGGAGGGTGTGAGAGAGGGAGGGTGTGTGAGAGGGGTAGGGGGTGAGTGGAGGCGGGCAGCAGTGGCAGACGGCTGTGGGAGCAGCAGGCAACCCTTGCCAAGTTCCTTGTCTGCATTCAATGACACTATTACGTCCGCAGATGAAGATAGGTTGTTACCTGCGCGTTGAAATCTGGAGGGTGGCTGGGTCTGTGGTGGCTCAACCTGTGGTGGTGCTAGTGGTGGCTCAGCCTGTGGTGGTGCTAGTGGTGGCTCAGCCTGTGGTGGTGCTAGTGGTGGCTCAGCCTGTGGTGGTGCTAGTGGTGGCTCAGCCTGTGGAGGTGCTAATGGTGGCTCAGCCTGTGGTGGTGGTGCTAGTGGTGGCTCAGCCTGTGGTAGTGCTAGTGGGGGTTCAGCCTGTGATGGTGCTAGTGGTGGCTCAGCCTGTGGAAGTGCTAGTGGTGGCTCAGCTTGTGGTGGTGCTAGTGGTGGCTCAGCTTGTGGCGGTGCTAGTGGTAGCTCAGCCTGTCGTGGTGCTAGTGGTGGTTTGGCCTGTGGTGATGCTTGTGGTGGTTTAGCCTGTGGTTTAGCCTATGGTGATGCTTGTGGTGGCTCAATCTGTGGTGGTGCTCGTGGTGTTTTAACCTGTGGTGGCGCTAGTGGTGGTTTAGCCTGTGGTGATGTTTTGTCGTGGCTTAGCCTGTGGTGGTGCTAGTGATGGTTTAGTATGTGGTGCTCCTAGTGATGGTTTAGCCTGTGGTGGTGCTAGTGGTGGTTTAACCTGTGGTGGTGCCGGTGACGGTTTAGTCTGTCGTGGTGCTCGTGGTGGTTTAACCTGTGGTGGTTTAGCCTGTGGTGATGTTTGTAGTGGTTTAGCATGTGGTGGTGCTAGTGATGGTTTAGTCTGTGCTGGTGCTAGTGATGATTTAGCCTGTGGTGGTGCTAGTGGTGGTTTAACCTGTGGTGGTGCTAGTGATGGTTTAGTCTGTGCTGGTGCTAGTGATGATTTAGCCTGTGCTGGTGCTAGTGGTAGTTTAGCCTGTGGTGATGCTTGTGTGGTGGTTTAACCTGTGGTGGTGCTAGTGGTAGTTTAACCTGTGGTGGTGCTAGTGGTGGTTCAGCCTGTGGTGATGTTTGTGGTGGTTTAGCCTGTGATGCTTGTGGTGTTTTAGTTTGTGATGGTGCTTGTGGTTTAGCCTGTAATGCTGCTTGTGGTGGTGGTGTGGTGGTGCTAGTGGTGGTTTATCTTGTGGTAGTGCTGGTGGTGATTTAGCCTGTGGTGGTGTTTGAGGTGGTGCCTGTGGCGCGGTGGTGTTTGTGGCAAGACAGGGTGATGGTGGTGCTTGTGGCAGGGTGGTGTTTCTGGCATGGCATGGTGATGGTGCTTGTGGCATGGCAAGGTGGTGGTGCTTGTGCCAGGGTGGTGTTCCTGGCATGGCATGGTGATGGTGGTGCTTGTGGAATGGCAAGGTGGTGGTGCTTGTTGAATGGCAAGGTGATGGTGCTTGTGGAATGGCAAGGTGATGGTGCTTGTGGCAGGGTGGTGCCTGTGACAGGATGGTGGTGCTTGTGGCAGGGCGGTGATGCTTGTGGCAGGGTGGTGGTGATTGTGGCAGTTCAGGGTGGTGGTGGTGATTGTGGCATGGCAAGGCAGGGCAGGTCAAAGCAGGGTGCAAGCCACCACCTTCCTAGCTGTATGGGCAGGAAGCTTGGCTCCTGTAGCCAATAAAGGTATTGTGTATACCTGGTCGAGCAGGGATGGGTGAGGTCGGACAGGGATGGGTGAGGTCGGGCAGGAATGGGTGAGGTAGGGCAGGTACATCGGGAAACTTACCTCATTTCCGCTACACCTCACACTCATGTCACCGCCAGCAGTGATGTGTGAGAGGTGTTGTGCGGCGAGGCAGAATGTTTGTGTGAAGAGGGAAACTAGAGGTGTGTGTGGGGGAGGTGGCAGCGTGCTTGCAGTGAGCAGTCTTCTTTGTGCGGCTCATCCTAGCCTTTGTTGTGGTCACCACCCCCGTCGGCACCACTCTCCCGCCCACCCACTCCGCACCTCTTCTTCTTCAGGATACGTGCAGTTTACTTAGAGGTTTCTTCTCCTCCCAATGACTGCACGAGCTGTAGTGTGTTGTCACTCTGGTTGTGTTGGTTCTGTGATGTTGTCACTTGCTCGTTTGGCTGGAAGTCGTTGTCTTGTGTTTCTCTCTCCTTCTGTCCAGATTTTGCTCTGCACCTCGCCTTAGTCCTTCGGCGAAGCAGGTTGGGTGGGAAAGGAACTGCGGTGTTTAGGAATCTGTTTATATGAGCAGAGACGTCGTGTGTGAGCGGTAGCGGCGTGTGACGATGCGACGGCCGATCCGCGACCGCCCCTCGTCTGATCTGCCACACTCATAACTCATCATGGATGGTTGAGCCAGCCGCCGGGAGGTGGCAGCACCACCGGTATCCATGCGCGACACTTGGGCCCCCAGGTCACCACTGGAACACCAACCTCTGGTTTTTCTTCGTCTACCACCTTTTATTCTTTTCCGAAGCAGTTTTACGCTACCTGTATGAATCCGGCGCACACTGGGGGGCATCCGGTGAGGCAGGGTGAAGAGAAACAGAGACTACAAGTTAAGATTGAAGCTGGGAACTAGTTGTCCAGGCGGAGGAGGATGGTGGGCGGGCCGCGGCGCCAGCTGAAGAGTAGTATGGTGCCGCCCGCCGCGCTCGTCACGTCGTGAGGATGCGTCTGGGTGCAGGAGGCCGCTCACACTCGCTCCCGCACCTCCATGAGCGCAACTAATTGTGACCGCATATAAAGGGTTGACGTGGAACGAGGAGCTCAGTCAGTCCTCTCTGGTCTGTGGCGGTGAGTGAGCCGGCGGCCCGCCCTGCCTGCAGTGTCTTAGCTGGCTGCTGCTTGCTTGCTGCAACACTCGACCCGGCGGCCACCATGAGCAGTCGCATGCAGTCGGCACGGCCGCCCGCCTCCCTGGTGCACGGTGGTGGTGGCGGTGGCGGTGGTGGCAAGAGCAAGGGCGGGGCCGCGGGCGGCGCGGGTGGACAGAGGCCGCCCTCAGCCACGTCCGGCGTCCACGACCAGCGAGCCAAGACCATCCTGAAGGAGGCAGTGGACGCTGTGGTCAACAGCTTCGCCAAGCACACGCAGGGCTACGGCAGAGGTACGTCACCTCCTTCTGCCGCTCCGTCACACTTTTTAGTGCCACTACCTACCCTCTCTGGCACCTTCACTCACCATGCCAACACAATGTTGCTTCCTGTGGCACCTGTGATGATTGTTGCTTCCAGTGACGCCTGTGATGATTCTTGCTTCCAATGCTGAATGTTGCTTCCAGTGTGGTGATTATTGCTTCCAGTGGTACCTGTGATGATTGTTGCTTCCAGTTGCACCTGTGATGATTGTTGTTTCCATTGGCGCCCGTGATGATTCTTGCTTCCAGTGGCACCTATGATTCTTGCTTCCAGTGGTATCTATGATGATTTGCTTCCAGTGGTAACTGTGATGATTATTGCTTCCAGTAGTACCTGTGATAATTGTTGCTTCCAGTGGTACCTGTAGTGATTGTTGCTTCCAGTGGTACCTGTGGTGATTCTTTCAGTGGTGCCTGTGATGATTCTTCCAATGATACCTGTGACGATTGTTGCTTCCTGTGGTACCTGTGATTGTTGCTTCCAGTGGTACCTGTGATGATTGTTGCTTCCAGTGGCACCTGTGATGATTGTTGCTTCCAGTGGTACCTGTAATGATTGTTGCTTCCAGTGGTACCTGCGATGATTGTTGCTTCCAGTGGTACCTGTAATGATTGTTGTTTCCAGTGCGATGATTATTGCTTTCAATGTTGAATGTTGCTTCCAGCAGCATCGGTGACGATTGTACCTTTTAGTGACCCGTGATTGTTGTTTCCAGTGTTAAAAATTGCTTCCAGTAATGATTCTTCCAGTGGTACCTGTGGTGACTTGCTTTCAGTGGTACCTGTGATTGTTGCTTCCAGTGACTGGTGATTATAGCCTTCAGATACGTAATGATAGTTGCTTCCAGTTGCACTTGTGATTTTCATTGTGACGATTATTCTTTCAGTGACATTTGAGGTAATTGTTGCTTCAGTGATATGTAATGATTGTTTTCACATTAATGATTGTTGCTTCCAGTGGCACCTGTAATGGTTGCTTCCAGTGGCACTTGTGATTGTTGCTTCCAGTAGCACCTGTGATGATTGATGCTTCCAGTGGCACCTGTGATGATTGTTGATTCCATTGGCACGTGTGATGATTGTTGTTTCCATTGGGACCTGTGATGATTGTTGCTTCCAGTGGCACGTGATGATTGGTGATGATTGTTGCTTCCAGTGACACGTGATAATTGTTGCTTCCAGTGGCACCTGTGATGATTGTGCTTCCAGTAGCATCTGTGATGATTGTTGCTTCCAGTAGCATCTGTGATGATTGTTGCTTCCAGTAGCATCTGTGATGATTGTTGCTTCCAGTAGCAACTGTGATGATTGTTGCTTCTAGTGGTACCTGTGATGATTGTTGCTTACATTGGCACCTGTGATGATTGTTGCTTCCAGTGGTACCCGTGATGATTGTTGCTTCAGTGGTACATGTGATGATTGTTGCTTCCATTGGCACCTGTGATGATTGTTGCTTCCAGTACCATCTGTGATTGTTACTTCCAGTGGTACCTGCAATGATTGTTGCTTTCATTGGCACCTATGATGATTGTAGCTTCCAGTAGTATGTGTTGATTGTTGTTTCCAGTGGTACCTGTGATGATTGTTGCTGCCATTGGCACCTGTGATTATTGTTGCTTCCAGTAGCATGTGATGATTGATGCTTCCAGTGACACCTGTGATGATTGTTGCTTCCACTTGTGCATGCTATGATTATTGCTTCCAGTGGTACCTGTGATGATTGTTACCCAGAGTGGCATCTGTGATGATAATTCCTTTCATGGGCACCTGGGATGATTGTTGCTTCGAATGACACTGGTGTGACTTGCTTTTAATGTTAATTGTTCCTACCCGAATGTTGTTACTACTGGTGTGTTGATTGTTGCTACTGGTGTGTGATTGTTCCTTGAGGTTTCTTGATTGTTGTTACTGTGTTGATTGTTGCTACTGTGACCACTGTTTCTTCCACTGTTGATTGCTGTTACCATTGTGGTGATTGTTGCTGCCAGTGTATTAGTTGTTACTGATATGTTAATTGTTGTAACTAGTGTGATTGTCATTACCATTGTGATTAGTGTTTCTATCAGTGTAATGATTGTGTCTTCCAGTATATAGATTGTTGCTACCAGTGATTTGATTGTTGCTACCACTGTTGATTGTTGTCAGTGTTGCACTGTTGATTGTTATCAGTGTTGCACTGTGTTGATTGTTTATCGGAGTTGCACTGTGTTGATTGTTATCACTGTTGCAGTGTTGATGCTGCCAGTTTTTTTATTGTTGCTTCCATATATTGATTGTTCATGCCAGGGTGTTGATGCTGCAAGTCTGTTGATTATTGTTATTGATGTAATTATTGCACCTGATTGTTGTTACTGATGTGTTGTTAGTGTGATTGTTTCCAATGAGACTGTTTATTCTAACGTGTTACTACATGTGTTGATTCTTGCTACAAGTGTTGATGTTGCTACCACTGTGTTGATTGTTGCTACCAGTGTGTTGAGTGTTGCTACCATTGTGTTGATTGCTGCTACCATTGTGTTGATTGTTGCTACCATTGTGTTGATTGTTGCTACCAATGTGTCGATTGTAATGTTAATTGTTACTTCCAGTGTGTAAATTGTTTCTTCCACTGTTGCTTGTTGGTACCAGTATGTTGATTGTAGTGTGATAATTGTTGCTTCCAGTGTATGAAGTGTTGCTCTCAGTGTGCTGATTGTTGTTTGTATTGATTGTTGCTTCCACTGTGTTGCTTGTTGATTGTAGTGTTGATTCGTGCTTCCACTGTTTTGCTTGTTTGTAGCATGTTGATTGTTGGTACCAGTGTGTTGATTGTTGCAACTAGTGTGTTGATTGTTGCTACCAGTGTATAACAACAATCAACAAACTAGTTGCTCTCAGTTTGTTGCTTGTTGCTACCAGTGTGTTGATTGTTACTGTTTGTTTATTGTCACCAGTGTGTTGATTGTTGCTAGTAGTGCTGATTGTTGCTTCCACTGTTTCGTGTGTGTAGATTGTTGCTTCCACTGTGTTTCTTGTAGTGTTTTGATGCCTGCTTTTACTTTGTTGATTGTTGCTACCAGGGTGCTGACTGCTGCCAGTGTGTTGATTGTTGTTGCCAGCGGCTGGGTTGGTTACAGCCTCCTGAGTCCAACTGTGTGAATATTGAATTCTTGCAACAATTTAAAAAATTCTGTGAACCACGGTACCATGAAACTCTGGACTGTTCTCGTATACCGACAATGCATGCGAGAACGTTGAAATAAAAACACTCTTGTGCATGCTTTCGATAATTATAATATTAATGAATATGTGAGCACACAGTGGTAGGTTTCCTTGGTCTCTTCTGTATGTATATAATAACAAAATAGGGGGGATAGCACCATCTACTTCATTTTCAATGGTAAATTTAATGGTAGTAATTAAATTGTCAAGTCTAAGCAGAATTTTTTTAATGTCTTTACCGCATGTCCAGAGACGTATTGCATCATCAACAGATCTCATCCATTTGGCCTTATATTTAAAAAAAATCAAAGCCTAATCAAATCAGAGGATTGAATTTTGGTAGTTCATCACCTAACGACAGCACCAGGCCCTCCACAGGGACTCTAGAGCACCTGAAGGATTCTTCCCGTGGTCCGGTCCTAGACGAGGCCGCCTAGTGGATCATAGCCTGATCAATGAGGGTGTTACTGCTGGCCGCACGCACTCCAGTGCACGAACCACAGCCCTGAAATAACAAAGCAGACTAGAGTAAAAGCAGTCATGGAGCTGTGAAGATAAGATTTCCTTTGACCCTGTTGAACCCTGCACTTATATTTTACATGAGGCGCTCAATGTTTTGGCGTTGAGTGCAGGGCTCGATAGAGCCACAAGAAATCTTATCTTCACAGTTCCATGACTGATTTTACTCTAGTCAGCTCATTTATCACGGCTACAGTGTGTGTGTGTGTGTGTGTGTGTGTGTGTGTGTGTGTGTGTGTGTGTGTGTGTGTGTGTGTGTGTGTGTGTGTGTGTGTGTGTGTGTGTGTGTGTGTGTGTGTGTGTGTGTGTGTGTGTGTGTGTGTGTAGCGCAGAGGCTTGGTCTCACCATCACAAGTCAGAGATGTATTGTAAGAAGTCAGTGTTGAGTCATGTTTCCCCGCGGTAACTGCTGTTCCTGGCAATGCATTTATTGTATTACACGTGTCTGGGAGGTGTGTTGGTGAGCTGCCCGTCTCCTGCCGGTCCTCCCCGGCACAGTCTCCGTAAATTACATCCACCACTCAGCGTAGCCACCGTCTTAAGTCATAGATGACGCCGTCGCCGCAGCCGTCGCCACCGCCTTCGCCTCCTCCACCGCCGCCGCCTCTGCAAGTCACAGCCGAACTGTCCTCTTCTCTCTTGTATCTAACCTAATAACTTCCGATTCCCGAGACATTCTATGAACCCTCACAAGATAATGCTTCCAATTATTATTATTATTATTATTATTATTATTATTGTTATTATTATTATTATTATTATTATTATTCTCAATCCTTGCAACCTCAGAAGTACAAATTTGTTACTCTAGGTCAGGTTAGCATAGATTAACCTTTATTTACATACAGTTAAATAAATGACAGTAACAAAGTGACATAAACGAGTGATTTACATCTGGCAGCTTCGGTATCTCCCACGTTGAACCTTAGTGTTGGTATCTCCCACGTTGAACCTTAGTGTTGGTATCTCCCACGTTGAACCTTAGTGTTGGTATCTCCCACGTAGTACCTTAGTGTTGGTATCCCACACGTAGTACCTTAGTGTTGGTATCTCCCACGTAGTACCTTAGTGTTGGTATCCCACACGTAGTACCTTAGTGTTGGTATCTCCCACGTAGTACCTTAGTGTTGGTATCCCACACGTAGTACCTTAGTGCTGGTATCTCCCACGTTGTACCTTAGTGTTGATATCTCCCACGTAGTACCTTAGTGTTGATATCTCCCACGTAGTACCTTAGTGTTGGTATCCCCACGTTGTACTTTTTTGTTGATATCCCCCACGTAGTACCTTAGTGTTGATATCCCCCACTTAGTACTTTAGTGTTGATATCCCCACTTAGTACTTTAGTGTTGATATCCCCCACTTAGTACTTTAGTGTTGATATCCCCCACTTAGTACTTTAGTGTTGATATCCCCCACTTAGTACCTTAGTGTTGATATCCCCCACTTAGTACTTTAGTGTTGATATCCCCCACTTAGTACCTTAGTGTTGATATCCCCCACGTAGTACCTTAGTGTTGGTATCCCCACGTTGTACTTTTTTGTTGATATCCCCCACGTTGTGCCTTATTGCTGATATCCCTCACGTTGTTTGTACCTTAGTATTGATATCCCCCACGTAGTACCTTAGTTTTGATATCCCCACTTAGTACCTTAGTGTTGATGATATCCCCCACGAAGTACCTTAGTGTTGATATCCCCCAAGTTGTACCTTAGTGTTGATATCGATATCCCCCACTTAGTACCTTAGTGTTGGCATTTCCCACGTAGTACCTAAGTATTGGTATCCCCCACGTTGTACCTTAGTGTTGATATCCCACACGTAGTACCTTAGTGTTGGTATCCCCCACGTAGTACCTTAGTGTTGGTATCCCCCACGTAGTACCTTAGTCTTGGTATCCCCGTGTATTCTTAAGTCAGTGGATGATTTGTTGTGTTTGCGCAACACCGAGTGGATGCCTTGATGCGGTTCAAGTGTTTTTCATCCAGGGAAATGGAACTATCTCCCATTTAATGAGATCTGACCTGATTATCTTCTTTCTTTTCCCAATGCGCTTAAGGCTTCAGTGTTGTGAAGTGTTCTGTCCTCCCTCTCAAGGCTACAGTCTTGTGAAGTGTTCTGTCCTTACAGTCTTGTGAAGTGTTCTGTCCTCCCTCTCAAGGCTACAGTGTTGTGAAGTGTTCTGTCCTTCCTCTCAAGGCTACAGTGTTGTGAAGTGTTCTGTCCTCCCTCTCAAGGCTACAGTGTTGTGAAGTGTTCTGTCCTCCCTCTCAAGGCTACAGTCTTGTGAAGTGTTCTGTCCTTACAGTCTTGTGAAGTGTTCTGTCCTTCCTCTCAAGGCTACAGTGTTGTGAAGTGTTCTGTCCTCCCTCTCAAGGCTACAGTGTTGTGAAGTGTTCTGTCCTCCCTCTCAAGGCTACAGTGTTGTGAAGTGTTCTGTCCTTCCTCTCAAGGCTACAGTGTTGTGAAGTGTTCTGTCCTCCCTCTCAAGGCTACAGTGTTGTGAAGTGTTCTGTCCTCCCTCAGCTCCACCACCATCTTGCTCTAGCTGCGCCTTGTCCCGTGTCCTCTGGGAGACCTTGTTTAAGATCTGGGAACTCCACTTCTCTTTGAGAGTCGCTATTTAGTTTACGACGAAACGGTGGAGTGTAATAGCGGCGATTATGAGAGAGAGAGAGAGAGAGAGAGAGAGAGAGAGAGAGAGAGAGAGAGAGAGAGAGAGAGAGAGAGAGAGAGAGAGAGAGAGAGAGCAGTAAAAGTCAGCATTGATTCGAATTGAACATTGTTGAAATCATTTGATATAAAATATTAAGTTGAACTTGTGTGAGCTACCAGTCCAGGGAAGATCTATGTGTGCCTCTTTCCAGCCTATTGCCATCACTTGTGTTGTCAGTGTTGGGCCCCCTGTTGTTCACAATCTACATAAACGACACAGATGAGGGCATAAAGAGCGACATAAGCAAGTTTGCCGATGACTCCAAAATAGGCCGTCGAATTCATTCTGACAAGGACATTCGAGCACTCCATGAAGATTTGAATAGACTGATGCAGTGGTCGGAGAAGTGGCAGATGCAATTTAATATAGACAAATGCAAAGTTTTAAACATTGGACAGGAAAATAACCATGCCACATATAAACTAAATAATGTAGACCTTAATACCACTGATTGCGAAAAGGATTTGGGAGTTCTGGTTAGCAGTAATCTGAAACCAAGACAACAGTGCATTAGTGCTCGCAATAAAGCGAACAGAATCCTTGGCTTCATATCATGAAGCATAAATAATAAGAGTCCTCAGGTTGTTCTTCAACTCTATATGTCCTTGGTTAGGCCTCATTTAGATTATGCTGCACAGTTTTGGTCACCGTATTACAGAATGGATATAAATGCTTTGGAAGACGTACAAAGGAGGATGACAAAGATGATCCCATGTATCAGAAATCTTCCCTATGAGGATAGACTGAGGGCCCTGAATCTGCACTCTCTAGAAAGACGTAGAATTAGGGGGGATATGATTGAGGTGAATAAATGGAAGACAGGAATAAATAAAGGGGATGTAAATAGCGTGCTAAAAATATCTAGCCTAGACAAGACTCGCAGCAATGGTTTTAAGTTGGAAAAATTCAGATTCAGGAAGGATATAGGAAAGCAATGGTTTGGTAATAGAGTTGTGGATGAGTGGAACAAACTCCTGAGTACAGTTATAGAGGCTGAAACGTTGTGTAGTTTTAAAAATAGGTTGGATAAATACATGAGTGGGTGTGGGTGGGTGTGAGTTGGACCTGATTAGCTTGTGCTACTAGGTCAGTTGCTGTGTTCCTTCCTTAAGTGAATGTGACCTGGCCTGACTAGGCTGGGACATTGGCTTAAGCCGGTAGGAGACTTGGACCTGCCTCGCATGATCCAGTAGGCCTGCTGTAGTGTTCTTTCTTTCTTATGTTCTTATACCTGTGACGGTTTTCGAGAGTTCTTTCTACCCTCGTTGCCCTGTCTAGTGTCAGACTTTTCTGCTGATTGGTCATCCTGGTTGCTGTCATTGCCGGCCCGCTGGCTCACATATCCATCACAGCCTAGTTGATCAGGCACTGAGAGGAGATAGTGATCTAATTTCCTCCTGAAAAAAGTATTATATATCATGTAGATAAATGGTTCAGAGAACTGACATGTTGATAAATTAGACACATGTGCAACTCTTGGGTATATTTATTGAGGAAACGTTTCGCCACACAGTGGCTTCATCAGTCCATACAAAGGAGAAACTTGAAGACCAGGAGGAGAATGAGGTAATCAGTCCCTCAACCTTGAGTCGATGTGGTCAGTCCATCAAGATTGATGGACTGAGTGCATAACGCATGGTGGTTCGTGTCACTAGTGTCACTGAGGCGCAAGTGACGGGATAACAGTCAAACAAGAGATGTTAAGTAAAAGGACACAAATGCAACTAATGTGACACTTTATTGTGGCAACGTTTCGCTCTCCAGGAGCTTTATCAAGCCGTTACAAACAATACTACCCAAGTTATAATCTTTTACTCATGTGCAAGTTGATTGTTCTACCATATTGTATCACTACTAATATTACTACTACTACTACCACTAGTATTACACCTCACTCTAAGCATATATATACCCTCTGTGTCCATGTATTGTTTGTAACGGCTTGATAAAACTCCTGGAGACCGAAACGTTGCCACAATAAAATGTCACATTAGTTGTATTTGTGTCCTTTTACTTAACATATTGTCGGTAATTCTACCAATATTAATACAAGAGATATTAAGTAATCACTGCGTGAAGGCTATAGCTATATATCTTGCTCGGTCGTACACCCCAGCAGTAACCTGTGTAATGTCCGCTTACTACTCTACTATCTCTCTGTGCATAATTTTATTTGCAATCTCACGAATGTTTTTAATGAATTCGCACCGCAAAATCGAAAAATTAAATTCAGTATCTGGTTATTCAAAAAAAGTTATCGCAGCGTAAGTGGAAAACACTACAAGAAGCCAGAAAAACAGGAGGTTAGGTATATCTTAAATGTCTGTTCTAAATGCTGTCACTTAACATGTAAGACAGAAAGAGACTTGTAGCTAGGTGGTTATTACAACCCAGGAGTCCCAAAGGCCTGTTATCCTGGGTGTAAAGGGAGTAAAATAAACACAGAGGAAAAAATTTTGACATTATCCTTCACCAATTTAGAACAGACGTATGTACACTATATACACTATGTACAACAATAGGTATTAGCGCACTCCACGGTAAGCAAGGCAGAATAGAAGTCACTAGAGAGCAGACCGTGTTTCAACCAGAACTAGAATGGTAATGACAAGGGCAGACGGGTGAGTGGTACCCACATCCCCTCTGCGATTCCCAAAACCATCTTCTCATTGGCTGGAACCTGGGTACTGATTGAACGACGGGGCCCCATCGTCAACCCTTAGCCCCTGGTTCGCTGGTTGGGGGAGATAGCCTGTCAATGAGGGTGTGTACATGCGCCGAATGAAGGTTACGTACTTTTCGCATGCCACAGTGGTTCATCTCAGTAACTTGAAAGACAGTCATTACTCTGACATATTTACCAGAAACGACCTTGACATCATACCAGGACAGATTTGAAGAGCCTCAAGAACTCCCTTCAAATGTTCAATAATTATGTTCCACTGGTGTATATTGTAAGCTTGCTATCAAGATATTTCATCAAAGGGAATTGCTTTATGGGTTCTAAAATCGTTAAATTATCTTCAAACCATTGTAATATCCAGAAGAATCCTACAAGTGACACAGGATGCTTAACTAATGTCGATACTGTTTACAAGGCCTGAAATTTTCACATTTAATACAACACCAAAAAAAAAAATATATATATATATATGGAATGTCCAAAACTGGACCATCTCTAGACAAAAAAAAAAAAAAAAAAAACTGGCATCAATAAGAATGGGCCCCAAAAACTGGTGGTCCTTAGTCAATGACCGACAAGGATATTCACCAGAAGAAACCATTCCACTTCTAAATCGACATGATGGAGCTAATGGAACCAGAAAAAGGCTGACCTACTGGATGAACATTTTGCTGCCAAGATAAGAACATAAGAACATAAAGAAGGAACGCTGCAGCAGGATTACTGGCCCATGCGAGGCAGGTCCAATTCTCCCACCGGCTTAAGCCAATGCCTTGACCTAGTCAGGTCAGGTCACAGTCACTTAAGGAACGAGCATGGCATCTGACCTAGTAGCACAGGCTAGTCAGGTCCAACTCACACCCACCCACACCCACTCATGTATTTATCCAACCTATATTTAAAACTACACAACGTCTTAGCTTCTATGACGGTACTCGGGAGTTTGTTCCACTCATCCACAACTCTATTACCAAACCAGTGCTTTTCTATATCCTTCCTGAATCTGAATTTTTCCAATTTAAAACCATTGCTGCGAGTCCTGTCTATGTTAGATATTTTTAGCACGTTATTTACATCCCCTTTATTCATTCCTGTTTTCCATTTATACACCTCTATCATATCATTCCCTAATTCTACGCCTTTCTAGGGAGTGCAGATTCAGGGCCCTCAGTCTATCGTCATAGGGATGATTTCTGATACATGAGATCAACTGTCATCCTCCTTTGTACGTTTTCCAGAGCATTTATATCCATTCTGTAATACGGTGATCAAAACTGCGCAGCATAATCTAAATGAGGCCTAACCAAGGACATACAGAGCTGAAGAACAACCTGAGGACTTCTATTATTTATACTTCTTGATATGAAGCCAAGGATTGTTAACTTTATTGCGAACACTTATGCACTGTTGTCTTGGTTTCAGATTACTGCTAACCAGAACTCCTAAATCCTTTTTGCAATCCGTAATATTAAGATCTACATTTAGTTTATATGTGGCATGGTTATTTTCCTGTCCAACATTAAGAACTTTGCATTTGTCTGTATTAAACTGCATCTGCCACTTCTCCTATCACTGCATCAGTACATTCAAATGATCTTGGAGCGCTCTAATGTCCTCATTAGACTGAACTGGACGGCCTATTTTGGTGTCATCAGCCAATTTGCTTATGTCGCTATTTGTTCCCTCATCAATGTCGTTTATGTAGATTGTGAACAACAAGGGGCCCAACACTGACCCCTGTGAAACACTGCTTGTGACGTGCCCCCATTCTGATTTCTCCAAGTCCCTGATTCAGTTAGGGAAAACCTCCGTTGCTAGCCACTGGAACTGTGTCATAAGTTGTCAAAGATGGCACTTAGACAGAACGAAGTATAACTCCTTAAATCCCCAGATAAAGTGATCCCGAGATTTCTGAGTAGATATGTTGACCAGCTAACATCGTGTCTCATCTGTTAATTCTGCCAATCACAGAGTATGGGTAGTCCCTATTTACAAAAAGAAGAGTCGAGTGATAATTCATCAACAACAGACCAGTGTCACTTATTACTGGCAAAATTCTTCAGACGGTACTGTCATGGTATATGACAGCATTTTTTACTATTACTCGCTTCTTTGTGACATAGCTTCAGAAAAGGTCGCTCTCTGTCTGACTTAAAAAAAAAAACTCTCAACTATATGGTACCAATCACTGGATGACTCCAAGATCAGCTGTTTAGTAGCACTGGACATTGATGGTGTCTTCGACCAAGTATGGCACTGGAGACTCTTAGCAAAACTGCAGGCACTTTGAATCTGCTCTGCATTACGCCTTAGTGACTATCTTCTAGAATAGATCTCTTAGAGCAGTTCTAAATGGTAAGACACATATGCAACAGTTAGGTATCTTTATTTCGAAACGTTTCGCCTACACAGTAGGCTTCTTCAGTCGAGTACAGAAAAGTTGATAGAAGCAGAAGAGACTTGAAGACGATGTAATCAGTCCATCACCCTTAAAGTTTTGAGGTGATCAGTCCCTCAGTCTAGAGAAGAGCATTGTTTCATAGTCTGAAACAATATGGAGTTGAAGTGACAGGATGGAGCCTTATATAGCGCCAGGAGGTGAGACGTAGGTCACTAGTAGAAGAATGCAGATGTTGGGAGGTCAGGTCCCTCTCAAATCCAGCCGTTCTCACTAGTAGAGGTTGTCGAAGTTGATTGCAGGTCTGTACCAAGATACCCTTGTGTTGCAGTGTCTGACAGATTGAACATTAAAATGGTATAAAATACCGACAGGTTGTTAGGTAAGACACATGCAACAGTTAGGTATCTTTATTTCGAAACGTTTCGCCTACACAGTAGGCTTCTATATGAGGCTCCATCCTGTCACTTCAACTCCATATTGTTTCAGACTATGAAACAATGCTCTTCTCTAGACTGAGGGACTGACCACCTCAAAACTTTAAGGGTGATGGACTGATTACATCGTCTTCAAGTCTCTTCTGCTTCTATCAACTTTTCTGTACTCGACTGAAGAAGCCTACTGTGTAGGCGAAACGTTTCGAAATAAAGATACCTAACTGTTGCATATGTGTCTTACCTAACAACCTGTCGGTATTTTATACCATTTTAATGTTCAGTTGTAAATGGGTCAGAGTCTACGTGACACTCAGTCGGTGCCAATGTTCCACAAGGAAGTGTGTTTGGTTCATTGTTATGGAATGTTTGGCGCTTCTTTTTGATTATAATAATAATAATAATAATAATATGGAATGTTTATTGCGGTGACTGACTTTACCTCATTCTGAAATCCCATGCACATACGGATGACTGTACTCTAACATTTATATGTGCAAGGGAGGAAGTGTCAGCTGCTCTTAGGTACATGAATTACAAGCTTACAGCAATGTCAGCAGGGAAAAAATGATGGCAGGTTGCCTTTGCTGCTGAGAAAACAAACGATAATTGTCTTTAGACAACATGGAGCTGTGGTTAGAATGTGGTTAGAGAGTTGCAGCCCGGCAGTGAAGTGGATATCCTAGGAGTAAAATAATATGAATCCAAAATATATTTGAAAAGTCACGGGGTAAATCCTTCAAGTAAGGCAGCCAAGAAGTTAACACCACTAAGGTGTATTTCGTACCTGCTTGACAGTAGAGGCTGGGAACATTAGGTAAAACACAAGTGAACTTAACCTTGAGTATGAACCACCTTCTTGGATTGCCTGCCCCTAGTCTCATTTACTAATTCTGGATATAATAGAAAACCTTGCAAGGCGACGTATCTCTCACCTGGACCTGGCCTGAATGGCCCTGCCATTTCAATCGCACCTTCAACACTGGAGAGATGTTCGAGGTCAATGTTGTCAAGGATCAAGGTTCCATACTTGGCTTCACTTCAGGGACAGCGAGAAGACCTTCTGCATCACAAGACGGGCAGCAAACAGCAGCTACACTCTGGCTTTACCTTAAGAGCACCACTTCATCTGCAATCATTCATTCTTCGAATGACTTGTCTCTGGAACATGTTCGCACAACAAATCAAATTCCTCGCCACATCTGGCTGCAACTTCATCCTGTTCCCTATTTGTATACTTCACAGATTTAATAAATAATACTTGTAACGGTTTTTAAATGAGCTGAGGTAGGGAACAGATCGTTATGTAAATAACGATATGAACTCTTAGCTAACCCTGTAAAAAAAAAAACCTTGGTATTGAGGTGGGAGGAAAAGGTGGAAGAGAGAGAGAGAGAGAGAGAGGTATATGTAGAGAGAGATATAGGGGAAGAGAGTTAGAGATGGATGGGAGGGAGGGTACGAGCGAGCTAATAATTGGGGATCATGAGCAGGGAAACACCAGTATCAACAAAGGAAGGTGGGTGTGTTGGGCTGGGTGGGCGTGACGTCACACCGTCTCTTGCTGCTGCTGCTGCTGCTGCTGCTGCTCCCTCAGCTTTCTGATTAAATGACAACACAGACTTGTCATTATCCTCACTGCTGGCGCCTTCAACAAACACGCCCGCCTGCCTGCCCGCCCGCCCGCCCGCCCGCCCGCCCGCCCGCCCGCCTACCTGCCTGCCTGCCTGCCTGCCTGCCTGCCTGCCCGCCAGCCCGCCTGCCCGCCTGCCCGCCCCCCCGCCTGCCCGCCTGCCTGCCCGCCCGCCCGCGGGCGGGCAAAATATCCTGGCGACATATGTCTCCTGGGAACTGAAGGAAGGAGTAGAACCAGTGGAAACAGGTTGATGTAGTCTCTCTTAAGAAGGGGATATAGCTACTACGATTGCTGCCACTATAATTACTGCTACTTCAGCTTACTTGGTGTTTCTGTACTTCACTTACTGCGTCAATGTCAACAATAATTACTACTGTTTAGTGGCAGTGTTTCACCCACAAAGTGGGCTTTATCAAGTGACGGATAGAGGTCTGTTTGTGACCTGATAAAGCCCACTAAGTAGGCGAAACGTTGCCAATAAAGGATCGCATTATACAGTATGCCTTTATGTGCCGTATCAGTATTTTATGCCATTTCTCTCCTATGATTGCTACTGCATCTGTAAGAGTATAAATACTATAACTTATCAAACATCAATGTTATTGAGAAATTTCAGTAGTCCGTTGTGGAAAGATTGAGGAAATATAGACTGGAACGGAGTATAAAACAAACTTGAATCACATGGTAGAGTGCAAGACTAATGTGAGAGACCTGGGAGTGATTATGCCAGATCTCAAATACTAAGACACTTGTGAAACATTTGGGAATCTTTATTGAGATAACTTGTCGATTTTCTAAACCATTTATCACATGTCAGATCTCACCTTCAAGGATCACAACAGTCACTGTCACAGCAGTAAGGAAGACGATAGGCTGGTTAAATAGATTCTTCAAAACAAGGGATGCCAAGCAAATAATGATACTCTTCAAATCATCTGTTCTCTCTAGATTGGAATACTGCTGTACTGTTAACCTCTCCGTTCAAGGCAGGCAATTGCAGACCTGGAAAATGTACAGAGAACCTTCACTGCTCCCACAGATTCAGTTCAGAACCTAAATTACTGGGAGCTTTTGGAGTCCCTCGATCTGTACCATTTGGAACGTAGGCGATAGAGATACACTACAAGCTACATCTGGAAAATTCTAGGAGGATTAGTCCCAAATTTGCTCACGCAGATCGTTCCCCATGAAAATAGGAGGCTTGGCAGACTGTGCAAAATATCCCAGTGAACAGTGATGCAGTGAGTACACTAAGGGAAGACTCAGTAAGTGTGACGAGACCAAGACTTTTCAGTGTCTTCTTTTCATACATAAGGGGGATTACCAGCAATCCCCTGACTGTCTTCAAGAAGGAATTGGACAACTTTTCCCAAATCAGTCCCTGATCAGCCGGGCTATGGTGCTGATGCTGGTGTACGGCTAACACTAACAGCCTGTAATAATGAACATCAAAATGGTATACAATACCGACAGGTTGTTAGGTAAGACACATATGCAACAGTTAGACAACTTTATTCCGAAACGTTTCGCCTACACAGTAGGCTTCTTCAGTCGAATACAGAAAATAGGCAGGAACAGTAGAGATGTGAAGACGATGTAATCAGTCCATCACCCTTGTAGTCGTAGAATTTGAGGTTGTCAGTCCCTCGGCCTGGAGAAGTTCAGTTCCATAGTCAGGAACTATCTGAAGATCAAGCGACAGTGCGGAGACTTAAATACTGTCGGAAGGAGAGGTGCAGAGTAGTAGTAGTAGTAGTGAGAATGTAACCACTGAAAGGTCATGTCCCTCTCAGATCTAACACTTCTCACTTGAAAAGCTTGTCCAAGGTGTTTTCTGTACCAAGATGCCATGTGTTGCAGTGTCTGACAAGATGAACATCAAAATGGTATACAATACCGACAGGTTGTTAGGTAAGACACATATGCAACAGTTAGACAACTTTATTCCGAAACGTTTCGCCTACACAGTAGGCGACTGAAGAAGCCTACTGTGTAGGCGAAACGTTTCGGAATAAAGTTGTCTAACTGTTGCATATGTGTCTTACCTAACAACCTGTCGGTATTGTATACCATTTTGATGTTCATCTTGTCAGACACTGCAACACATGGCATCTTGGTACAGAAAACACCTTGGACAAGCTTTTCAAGTGAGAAGTGTTAGATCTGAGAGGGACATGACCTTTCAGTGGTTACATTCTCACTACTACTACTACTACTCTGCACCTCTCCTTCCGACAGTATTTAAGTCTCCGCACTGTCGCTTGATCTTCAGATAGTTCCTGACTATGGAACTGAACTTCTCCAGGCCGAGGGACTGACAACCTCAAATTCTACGACTACAAGGGTGATGGACTGATTACATCGTCTTCACATCTCTACTGTTCCTGCCTATTTTCTGTATTCGACTGAAGAAGCCTACTGTGTAGGCGAAACGTTTCGGAATAAAGTTGTCTAACTGTTGCATATGTGTCTTACCTAACAACCTGTCGGTACTGTATACCATTTTGATGTTCATCTTGTCAGACACTGCAACACATGGCATCTTGGTACAGAAAACACCTTGGACAAGCTTTTCAAGTGAGAAGTGTTAGATCTGAGAGGGACATGACCTTTCAGTGGTTACATTCTCACTACTACTACTACTACTCTGCACCTCTCCTTCCGACAGTATTTAAGTCTCCGCACTGTCGCTTGATCTTCAGATAGTTCCTGACTATGGAACTGAACTTCTCCAGGCCGAGGGACTGACAACCTCAAATTCTACGACTACAAGGGTGATGGACTGATTACATCGTCTTCACATCTCTACTGTTCCTGCCTATTTTCTGTATTCGACTGAAGAAGCCTACTGTGTACGCGAAACGTTTCGGAATAAAGTTGTCTAACTGTTGCATATGTGTCTTACCTAACAGCCTGTAATAATGTTGGTAGAATTACCGACAATATGTAAAACAGTAAAAGGACACAAGTACAACTAATGTGACTTTTTTTTATTGTGGCAACGTTTCGCTCTCCAGGAGCTTTGTCAAGCTTGTCGGCTTGACAAAGCACCTGGAGAGCGAAACGTTGCCACAATAAAAAATGTCACATTAGTTGCACTTGTGTCCTTTTACTTTACTAACAGCCTGGTTAATCTGGTCATCCACCGGGAGGCCTGGTCTGGGACCCGGCTGCGAGGGGTTGTGACCCTTGGAACAAACTCTAGGTAGGTAACAAGGTCACTGCAAGCAACAGTAACAACGTTGTGTACGAATGGTATATAATACCGACAAGATGAGATTAAGACACATGTGCAACATCTGGGTATCTTTATTGTAGACGTTTCGCCATCCAGTGGCTTTATCAATACAAATTCTAGGACATAACTTGAAGACAGTAGAACTATGTACAGAAGATGAGGTAATCAGTCCCTCAACCTAGGAGTAGGTGCGAAGAGCACCATAGTCGTGGAGATTCTGAAGCAGAAGAAAGAATCCTGGCGCTTATATAGTAACGTCAGGTGTAGCAGACGAGGGCATATTCACTGGTAGGCGGGATTCCCCAGTGGAAGTAGGTCCTTCCCAAAGAGATGGGTTAGTTGTAGTAGTAGTTGTCGTAGTCGTGAAGGTTATGTACATGTCCTCAGAATTAAGATTCCATGAACTTCTCCAGGCCGAGGGACTGACAACCTCAAACTCCTTTCTTCTGCTTCAGAATCTCCACGACTATGGTGCTGTTCGCACCTACTCCTAGGTTGAGGGACTGATTACCTCAACTTCTGTACATAGTTCTACTGTCTTCAAGTTATGTCCTAGAATTTGTATTGATAAAGCCACTGGATGGCGAAACGTCTACAATAAAGATACCCAGATGTTGCACATGTGTCTTAATCTCAACAGTAACAACAAATAACGTTGTGTTACACAGGGGCTTCATCAGTCCAATGCAAAGAAGAACGGTGAAGATCAGAGTATGAGGTTGCACATGTGTCTAATTTAGGGACATTACCTCAAACTCCTGATCTTCACCATTCTTCTTTGTATTGGACTGATGAAACCATTGTGTGGCGAAACGTTTCCACAATGAAGATACCCAAGTATTGCACATGTGTCTAACTTATCAACTTGTCGGTTCTCCACAACAACGAATAACATTGACAAGAACTATAACAGGAACATAACTTCTGCAGCAGCAGTGAATAATACTGATAATAATACAAGAAGTATATGAATAATGAATAACACTGACAATAATTAGAGAAATCGTAGCAAACAAGAATAACATTCTTGCTTACCTTCAGAGGAAAGTTGTCGCCATGATGCCGGTCAGGGGTTCTTGATTCAACCAACTGGAACCACTCGTCCTGTAACCCCCCTTGCGGATTAAGCGCTTCTCTATAAATATAATAACAATCGTGTTAAACCTGGCTTGTCATGTTAATTGAAGGGGGAGGAGAAGGGGGCGGGGGAGGGGGAGTGGGAGGTGGCAGCCGCCGCCGGAAGACACATGGGACGTGCTTCATTGATATTCTATCACTCCCTCTTGTTCAGCTCAACTGTGAAATAAAAATTGGTCGTGTGTGCTGGGGGTCCGTGATGCGGTTCGTGATGGGGTTCACTCTGAGAACCAGACGCTGTTCACACACAAGTCGAACTGGTGCCTGGCTAGTTTCCAGGCCAGTAAGCTCATTTGCAGGCGCCAGTAGGCCTATGACAGTGCTTCTTTGTTCTTACGATCCTAATGCTTGAGTGTGAATAGGACCTGCCTAGTGTGGGCAGTGTTGTGCTCCTTGATTCTTATATTCACTAGGTTTACCTTTTCTCAGTGAATTTTATAATAATAATAATAATAACAACAACAACAATAATAATATGTTATAACCTGTGTGACCAATACATCATGGAGCAAAAACCTGGATCTGCAAAACCCACTTTGAATCTCACATGGTATATAGATTTCGTCTCTTAGTTTTACATCATTGTGAACGTTAGTGATGAAGAAAAGGCATAGGGTTAGTTTGGTATACGGTATATGTTACACACACGTGTATGTATATACAGCCATGCATCGCATAACGATGTTTCGATCAACGACGGACCGCATATACGACGGTGGTGTATACAAACCTACTGCACTGCCAAGTATGTACAGTACATGTCTTGATAATGATACACAACTATTCTACTGGTTTATGTATTTATTGTACTATACTTTTTATGGTTATTCCAGAGTGTACTCTTTCTAATTATAAAAAAAGGTTTATTATAAAAGAGTATACAGTGTTACGCCAGCAGTAGCCTCGCACATCTCGTGTTTACCATATCTCTTAATAGTAACATTTTCCTTTGTGTATGAGTTAATCTCGCGTTGTTTTGTTCACCATGGCTCCTGCAGGAGAAGAAAAAGAAGAACCCCTAGAGAACATTCACAGTGAAGGATTTATCAGAAGCTTCACAGACCTCAACAAGCTCCTTAAAAAAGTTTGAAAACGTGGATCCCAACACCAAAAGTTGTTTATTAATAGGGAGGAATGTTCATGGTGCATTATCTACTTACAAGCAAATCTATGATGAAAAAGAAAAACCATATAGCCTAGGTGTGTAGTAGGCTATACCATCTAGGTTTGTGTTAAGTACACTATGATGATCACACAACGATGATATCGCCTGAAGACGCATTTCTGAGAACATATTCTCATCATTAAGCGACGCATGACTGTGTACTCACCTAATTGTGGTTGCAGGGGTCGGGACTTAGCACCTGGCCCCGCCTCTTCACTGATCGCTACTGGGTCCTCCCTCACCCTGCTCCAGCAGCTTTATCATAAATTGTCTTAAAACTATATATATATATATATATATATATATATATATATATATATATATATATATAGATAGATATATATATATGTCGTGCCGACTTGCGATCTTGGCTTAAATAGCAACGCTCTTCTTGCCGACTAAGGCAAGCGAAAATTTGTGTGCAATAATTTTACAAAAATCATTTTGAATCGGACGAATTAATTTTAAAAAAGTTTTTGCTAATTGACCAATTTTACGTATTCGGCACGACATATATATATATATATATATATATATATATATATATATATATATATATATATATATATATATATATATATATATATATATATATATATATATATATATATATATATTAGGTTGGTAGACAGGGAGGTACTACCGTCCTGCCAAGTGAGTGTAAAACGAAATCCTGTAATTGTTTTACATGATGGTAGGATTGCTGATGTCTTTTGTCTGTCTCATAAATATGCAAGACTACAGGTACGTCTTGCTACTTCTACTTACACTTAGGTCACACTACACATACATGTACACGTTTATTTATACACACTCATCTGAGTTTTCTTTGATTTTATCTTAATAGTCCTTGGTCTTATTACTTTTCCTTTTATATATATGGGGAAGTGGAATAAGAATCTTTCCTCCGTAAGCCATGCGTGTTGTAAAAATCAAATAAAATGCCGGGAAGAATGGGCTAGTAACCCCTTTTCCTGTAATAATTACTAAAAATAATAGGAAGAAGAAAATTGTCAAAGTGGGAAGTCTGAATGTGCGTGGAAGTTGTGCAAATGATAAGAAAGAGATGATTGTGGATGTTATGAATGAGAAGAAGCTGGATGTCCTGGCTTTAAGTGAAACAAAGCTGAAGGGGGTGGGAGAGTTTCAGTGGAGAGGAATAAATGGGATTAGGTCAGGTGTTTCAAATAGAGTTAGAGCTAAAGAAGGAGTAGCAATAATGTTGAAGGATAAACTATGGCAGGAAAAGAGGGAGTATAAATGTATTAATTCAAGGATTATGTGGAGTAAAATAAAAGTTGGATGTGAGAAGTGGGTTATAGTAAGCGTATATGCACTTGGGGAAGAGAGAAGTATAGAGGAGAGAGAGAGATTTTGGGAAATGTTGAGTGAATGTGTGGGGAGTTTTGAACCAAGTGTGAGAGTACTTGTGGTTGGGGATTTCAATGCTAAAGTGGGTAAAAATGTTGCGGAGGGAGTAGTAGATGAATTTGGGGTGCCAGGGGTAAATGAAAATGGGGAGCCTTTAATTGAGCTATATGTAGAAAGAGGTTTGGTAATAAGTAATACATATTTTATGAAAAAGAGGATAAATATACAAGGTATGATATATCATGTAATGAAAGTAGTTTGTTAGATTATGTATTGGTGGATAAAAGGTTGATGGGTAGGCTCCAGGATGTACACGTTTATTAAGGGCAACTGATATATCGGATCATTATTTAGTTGTAGCTACAGTTAGAGTAAGAGGTAGATGGGACAAGAGGAAAATGGCAACAAGTAAGAGGGAGGTGAAAGTGTATAAACTAAAGGAGGAGGAAGTTCGGGTGAAATATAAGCAACTAATGGCAGAAAGGTAAGCTGGTGCAAGTATGAGTAGTGAGGAGGGGTTGAAGAGGGTTGGAATAGTTTTAAAAATGCAGTATTAGAATTTGGGGCAGAAGTTTGTGGTTATAGGAGGGTGGGTGCAGGAGGAAAGAGGAGTGATTGGTGGAATGATGAAGTAAAGGGTGTGATAAAAGAGAAAAAGGTAGCTTATGAGAGGTATTTACAAAGCAGAAGTGTTATAAGAAGAGTAGAGTATATGGAGAGTAAAAGAAAGGTGAAGAGAGTGGTGAGAGAGTGCAAAAGGAGAGTGGATGATAGAGTGGGAGAGGCACTGTCAAGAAATTTTAATGAAAATAAGAAAAACAATTGGAGTGAGTTAAACAAGTTAAGAAAGCCTAGGGAACAAATGGATTTGTCAGTTAAAAACAGAGTAGCGGAGTTAGTAGATGGGGAGATGGAGGTATTGGGTAGATGGCGAGAATATTTTGAGAAACTTTTAAATGTCGACGAAGAAAGGGAGGCGGTAATTTCTTGCACTGGCCAGGGAGGTATACCATCTTTTAGGAGTGAAGAAGAGCAGGATGTAAGTGTGGGGGAGGTGCGTGAGGCATTACCTAGAATGAAAGGATTTAAAGCAGCTGGAACCGACGGGATCATGACAGAAATGTTAAAAGCAGGGGGGGATATAGTGTTGGAGTGGTTGGTATTTTTGTTTAATAAATGTATGAAAGAGTGGAAGGTACCTAGGGATTGGCAGAGAGCATGTATAGTCCCCTTATATAAAGGGAAGGGGGACAAAAGAGATTGTAAAAATTATAGAGGAATAAGTTTATAGATGGGGTTGTAAGAGAAGTAAATGCGAGGGTCTTGGCAAGAGGCGTGGAGTTAAAAGATAAAGAATCACACATAAAGTGGGAGTTGTCACAGTTGCTCTTTGCTAATGACACTGTGCTCTTGGGAGATTCTGAAGAGAAGTTGCAGAGATTGGTGGATGAATTTGGTAGGGTGTGCAAAAGAAGAAAATTGAAAGTGAATACAGGAAAGAGTAAGGTTATGAGGATAACAAAAAAAAATTAGGTGATGAAAGATTGGATATCAGATTGGAGGGAGAGAGTATGGAGGAGGTGAATGTATTCAGATATTTGGGAGTGGATGTGTCAGCGGATGGGTCTATGAAAGATGAGGTGAATCATAGAATTGATGAGGGGAAAAGGGTGAGTGGTGCACTTAGGAGTCTGTGGAGACAAAGAACTTTGTCCTTGGAGGCAAAGAGGGGAATGTATGAGAGTATAGTTTTACCAACGCTCTTATATGGGTGTGAAGCATGGGTGATGAATGTTGCAGCGAGGAGAAGGCTGGAGGCAGTGGAGATGTCATGTCTGAGGGCAATGTGTGGTGTGAATATAATGCAGAGAATTCGTAGTTTGGAAGTTAGGAGGAGGTGCGGGATTACCAAAACTGTTGTCCAGAGGGCTGAGGAAGGGTTGTTGAGGTGGTTCGGACATGTGGAGAGAATGGAGCGAAACAGAATAACTTCAAGAGTGTATCTGTCTGTAGTGGAAGGAAGGCGGGGTAGGGGTCGGCCTAGGAAAGGTTGGAGGGAGGGGGTAAAGGAGGTTTTGTGTGCGAGGGGCTTGGACTTCCAGCAGGCATGCGTGAGCGTGTTTGGTAGGAGTGAATGGAGACAAATGGTTTTTAATACTTGACGTGCTGTTGGAGTGTGAGCAAAGTAACATTTATGAAGGGGTTCAGGGAAACCGGCAGGCCGGACTTGAGTCCTGGAGATGGGAAGTACAGTGCCTGCACTCTGAAGGAGGGGTGTTAATGTTGCAGTTTAAAAACTGTAGTGTAAAGCACCCTTCTGGCAAGACAGTGATGGAGTGAATGATGGTGAAAGTTTTTCTTTTTCGGGCCACCCTGCCTTGGTGGGAATCGGCCAGTGTGATAATAAAAAAAAATAAAAGTTTACTGAGTATACCAGGAAAAGTGTACGGTAGGGTTATTATTGAAAGAATTAGATGTAAGACAATGTAAAATTGCGGATGAGCAAGGAGGTTTTAGAGTGGGTAGGGGATGTGTAGATCAAGTGTTTACATTGAAGCATATATGTGAACAGTATTTAGATAAAGGTAGGGAAGTTTTTATTGCATTTATGGATTTAGAAAATGCATATGATAGAGTGGATAGGAGAGCAATGTGGCAGATGTTGCAAGTATA
>NC_091304.1:17498396-17505896 GCF_038502225.1 Cherax quadricarinatus | reverse complement strand
ATGTAAACTATGCGTGTCGTATGAGGTGGTTAAAATGCCGGAAGCAATGGGCTAGTAACCCCTTCTCGATTAGAAAATACGTACTAAACAAGAGTAGAAGAAAAACTTTATAAAACTGAGATGCTTGAATGTGCGTCGTGGATGTAGTGCGGATGATAAGAAAGAGATGATTGCTAATGTTGTGAATGAAAAGAAGTTGGATGTCGTAGCTCTGAGCAAAACAAAGCTGAAGGTGGTAGGTGAGTTTCAGTGGGGAGAAATAAATGGGATTAAGTCAGGAATATTTGAGCTAAGGAAGAGGTGGCAATAATGTTGAAGGATCAGTTATGGAAGGAGAAGAGGGAATATAAATGTATATATTCAAGGATTACGTGGATTCAAATAAGGGTTGGATACGAAAAGTAGGTCATAATAAGTATGTATGCACCTGGAGAAGAGAGGAGTGTAAAGGAGAGAGAGAGATTTTGGGAGATGTTAAGAGAGTGTGTAGGAACTTTTGAACCAAGTAAGAGTGTAATTGTGGTAAGGGACCTAAATGCTAAAGTAGGAGAAATATTTAAAGAGGGTGTGGTAGGTAAGTCTGGGGTGCCAGGTGTAAATGATAATGGAGGCCCTCTGAACTTTGTATAGAATGGAGTTTGGTTATACGTAATACATATTTTAAGAAAAAGAGGATAAATAAGTATACAAGATATGATGTAGGGCATAATGACAGTAGTTTGTTGGACTTCGTATTGATAGATAAAAGACTGTTGGATAGACTTTAAGATGTACGTGTTTATAGAGGGGCCACAGATATATCAGATCACTTTTTAATTGTAGCTACAGTGAGAGTAAAAGGTAGATGGGATACAAGGAAAATGGAAGCAGCAGGTAAGAAAGAGGTGAAGGTTTATAAGCTAAAGGAGGAGGCAGTTAGTTTAAGATATAAACAACCATTGGAGTATAGATGGGCTAGTAAGAATATAGACAATGGATATGAAGATGTATGGGGTACATTTAAGAATGTAGTGTTAGAGTGTTAAGCAAAAGCTTATGTTACAGGAAAGTGGGTGCGGGAGGGAAGAAGGGAATGATGAAAAGACATTAGTAAGAGAGAAGAGGTTGGCATATGAGAGGTTTTTACAAAGTAGAAGTGATGCAAGGAGGGAGGAGTATATGGAGAGGAAAAGAGAGGTTAAGAGAGTGGTGAAACCATGTAAAAAAAGAGAGCAAATGAGAGGGTGGGTGTGATGTTATCAACAAATTAATTTGAAAATAAGAAAAAGTTTTGGAGTGAGATTAATAAGTTGAGGAAACCTAGGGAACAAATAGATTTGATTGTTAAAAATAGAAGAGGAGGGTTATTAAATGGAGAGTTAGAGGTATCAGGAAGATGGAGGGAATATTTTGAGGAATTGTTAAATGTTGATGAAGATAGGGAAGCTGTGATTTCGTGTATAGGGCAAGGAGGAATAACATCTTGTAGGAGTGAGGAGGAGCTAGTTGTGAGTGTGGGGGAAGTTCGTGAGGCAGTGGGTAGAATGAAAGGGGGTAAGGCAACTGGGATTGGTGGGATAAAGATAGAAGTGTTAAAAGCAGGTGGGGATATAGTTCTGGAGTGGTTGGTGCTTTCATTTAATAAATGTATGGAAGAGGGTAAGGTACCTAGGGATTGGCAGAGAGCATGCATAGTTCCTTTGTATAAAGGCAAATGGGACAAAAAAGTGCAAAAATTATAGGGGAATAAGTCTGTTGAGTATACCTGGTAAAGTGTATGGTAGAGTTATTATTGAAAGAATTAAGAGTAAGACGGAGAGTAGAATGGCAGATGAACAAGGAGGCTTTAGGAAGGGTAGGGGGTGTGTAGACCAAGTGTTTACAGTGAAACATATAGGTGAACAGTATTTAGATAAGAATAAAGAGACTTTGTGGCATTTATGGATTTGGAAAAGACGTATGACAGGGTGGATAGGATAGGGGGGCAATGTGGCAGATGTTGCAAATGTATAGAATAGGAGGTAGGTTATTGAAAGTGGTGAAAAGTTTTTACGAGGATAGTGAGGCTCAGGTTAGAGTATGTAGGAGAGAGATATTATTTTCCAGTAAAAGTAGGGCTTATACAAGGATGTGTGATGTCACCATGGTTGTTCAGTATATTTATAGATGGGGTTGTAAGAGAAGTGAATGCTCGGGTGTTGGCAAGAGGTGTGGGGTTAAAAGATAAAGAATCAAACACAAAGTGGGAGTTGTCACAGTTGCTCTTTGCTGATGACACTGTGCTTTTGGGAGATTTTGAAGAGAAGTTGCAGAGGTTGGTGGATGAGTTTTGTAAGGTATGTAAAAGAAGAAAATTAAAAGTGAATATAGAAAAGGGTAAGGTGGTGGTGAGGATAACAAAAAAAATAGGTAACGAAAGATTGGATGTCAGATTGGAGGGAGAGAATATGGAGGAGGGGAATGTTTTCAGATATTTAGGAGTGGACGTGTCAGCAGATAGGTCTATGAAAGATGTGGTGAATCATAGAATTGACGAGGGGAAAAATGTGAATGGTGCACTGAGGAGTCTGTGGAGACAAAGAACTTTGTCCATGGAAGCAAAGAGGGGAATGTATGATAGTATAGTTATACCAACACTCTTATATGGGTGCAAAGCATGGGTGGTGAATGTTGCAACAAGGAGAAGCCTGGAGGCAGTGGAAATATGACTGAGGGCAATGTGTAGTGTGAATATAATGTAGAGAATTCGTGGTTTGGAAATTAAGAGGAGGTGCGGGATTACCAAAACTGTTATCCAGAGGGCTGAGGAAGGGTTGCTGAGGGGCTTTGGACGTGTAGAGAGAATGGAACAAAATAGAATGACTTCGAGTGTATAAATCTATAGTGGAGGGAAGGCGGGATAGAGGTCGGCCTAGGAAAAGTTGAAGGGAGGGGGTAAAGGAGGTTTTGTGTGCGAGGGGCTTGGACTTCCAGCAAGCATGCGTGAGCATGTTAGATAGGAGCGAATGGAAACAAATGGTTTCTAGAACTTGACGTGCTGTTGGAGTGTGAGCAGGGTAATATTTATGAAGGGATTCAGAATAAGCGGCAGGCTGCATTCGAGTCCTGGAGATGGGAAGTACAGTGTCTGCACTCTGAAGGAGGGGTGTTAATGTTGCTGTTTTATAACTGTAGTGTAAAGCACCTCTCTGGCAAGACAGTGATGGAGTGAATGATGGAAATTTTTCTTTTTCGGGCCACCCTATCTTGCCCTATTCAGCAAGAAAATTGCATGTTTTACTTATTCGGCCTGATCTATATATATATAAATATATATATATATATATATATATATATATATATATATATATATATATATATATATATATATATATATATATATATATATATATATATATATTTATATATGGAAGCAAGCAGCACCACCACTATGCTATGAATGTCACCAATAATAAGTTCATATGCAACATGCCACGTAGTGTAGACTTAGGAACTTTAGTGTAGCCGACAACTGGAATTGGATACAGTTTTTTTTTTTTTTACAGAGATCACATCTCAACTCAAGTGTTTGAGCACAGTAAACGAGTCTTCGCACATCAGTTTCCAGTAAAAGATAACAGTGGGTGACATATCAGCAAGATTATGCAATATCTGCCTATTACCTGTCGCTCTGTTGTTATTAGTGAAGTGTTGTTATTAGTGAAGTGTTGTTATTAGTGAAGTGTTGTTATTAGTGAAGTGTTGTTATTAGTGAAGTGTTGTTATTAGTGAAGTGTTGTTATTAGTGAAGCATTGTGTTCTTAGTGAAGCATTGTGTTCTTAGTGAAGCATTGTGTTCTTAGTGAAGCATTGTGTTCTTAGTGAAGCATTGTGTTCTTAGTGAAGCATTGTGTTCTTAGTGAAGCATTGTGTTCTTAGTGAAGCATTGTGTTCTTAGTGAAGCATTGTGTTCTTAGTGAAGCATTGTGTTCTTAGTGAAGCATTGTGTTCTTAGTGAAGCATTGTGTTCTTAGTGAAGCATTGTGTTCTTAGTGAAGCATTGTGTTCTTAGTGAAGCATTGTGTTCTTAGTGAAGCATTGTGTTCTTAGTGAAGCATTGTGTTCTTAGTGAAGCATTGTGTTCTTAGTGAAGCATTGTGTTCTTAGTGAAGCATTGTGTTCTTAGTGAAGCATTGTGTTCTTAGTGAAGCATTGTGTTCTTAGTGAAGCATTGTGTTCTTAGTGAAGCATTGTGTTCTTAGTGAAGCATTGTGTTCTTAGTGAAGCATTGTGTTCTTAGTGAAGCATTGTGTTCTTAGTGAAGCATTGTGTTCTTAGTGAAGCATTGTGTCCTTAGTGAAGCATTGTGTCCTTAGTGAAGCATTGTGTTCTTAGTGAAGCATTGTGTTCTTAGGTTAATCCCCCCCCCAGGATAACCCAGGGTTAACCCCCAAGGATAAGCCAGTCTTATTCCCATTGTAGTCATTCAGTCTTCCCCAGGATACAACCCAAAACAGGCGACTAACACCTCTCCCCCCCTAGAACATAGTACTAGGTTTACATGGGGAGAGGAGGAGCAGCAAATGTAAGGAAACATATCCAACGTTTCACCTGTGCCGGGATCGATCCCCGGTCCCTCAGTGTGTGAGCTGAGAACGTTGTAAACTGAGTAATGAATCACAGAAATGCTGTTGGGAGACAAGTTATGTTTTCCTCCCGTTTCAGGGCAGGAAAACGCGTCAGTTCCTGCCAGAGAAATTCTTGTCTTAAAATAGAGGGTGAGCGTGCGAGAGTACGAAGATTGCGTGCGAGAGTACGAAGATTGCCTGCGAGAGTACGAAGATTGCGTGCGAGAGTACGAAGATTGCCTGCGAGAGTACGAAGATTGCGTGCGAGAGTACGAAGATTGCGTGCGAGAGTACGAAGATTGCCTGCGAGAGTACGAAGATTGCGTGCGAGAGTACGAAGATTGCGTGCGAGAGTACGAAGATTGCGTGCGAGAGTATGAAGATTGCCTGCGAGAGTACGAAGATTGCGTGCGAGAGTACGAATATTGCCTGGGAGAGTACGAAGATTGCGTGCGAGAGTACGAAGATTGCGTGCGAGAGTACGAAGATTGCCTGCGAGAGTACGAAGATTGCCTGCGAGAGTACGAAGATTGCCTGCGAGAGTACGATGATTCCGTGCGAGAGTACGATGATTGCGTGCGAGAGTACGAAGATTGTTTGCGAGAGTACGAAGATTGCGTGCGAGAGTACGAAGATTGCGTGCGAGAGTACGAGGATTGTCTGCGAGAGTACGAAGATTGCGTGCGAGAGTACGAAGATTGTCTGCGAGAGTACGAAGATTGCGTGCGAGAGTACGAAGATTGCCTGCGAGAGTACGAAGATTACGTGCGAGAGTACGAAGATTGCCTGCGAGAGTACGAAAATTGCGTGCGAGAGTACGAAGATTCCCTGCGAGAGTACGAAGATTCACTGCGAGAGTACGCAATACATAATATATATATATATATATATATATATATATATATATATATATATATATATATATATATATATATATATATATATATATATATATATATATATATATTGTAGGCAGTAGGTTGGTAGACAGCAACCGCCCAGGGAGGTACTACCGTCCTGCCAAGTGAGTGTAAAACGAACGCCTGTAATTGTTTTACATGGTCCTAGGATTGCTGGTGTCCTTTTTTCTGTCTCATAAACATGCAAGATTTCAGGTACATCTTGCTACTTCTACTTACACTTAGGTCACACTACACATACATGTACAAGCATATATATACACACCCCTCTGGGTTTTCTTCTATTTTCTTTCTAGTTCTTATTCTTGTTTATTTCCTCTTATCTCCATGGGGAAGTGGAACAGAATTCTTCCTCCGTAAGCCATGCGTGTTGTAAGAGGCGACTAAAATGCCGGGAGCAAGGGGCTAGTAACCCCTTCTCTCGTATAAATTACTAAATTTAAAAAGAGAAACTTTCGTTTTTCTTTTTGGGCCACCCTGCCTTAGTGGGATGCGGCCGTTGAAAAAAAAATACACACCTATCTATATATATATATATATATATATATATATATATATATATATATATATATATGTATATTATGTAGGTAGTAGGTTGGTAGACAGCAACCACCCAGGGAGGTACTACCGTCCTGTCAAGTGAGTGTAAAACGAAAGCCTGTAATTGTTTTACATGATGGTAGGATTGCTGGTGTCTTTTGTCTGTCTCATAAATATGCAAGATTACAGGTACGTCTTGCTACTTCTACTTACACTTAGGTCACACTACACGTACATGTACACGTTTATTTATACACACTCATCTCAGTTTTCTTAGATTTTATCTTAATAGTTCTTGTTTCTTATTACTTTTCCTTTTATATCCATGGGGAAGTGGAATAAGACTCTTTCCTCCGTAAGCCATGCGTGTTGTAAAAGTCAACTAAAATGCCGGGAACAATGGGCTAATAACCCCTTTTCCTGTAATAATTACTAAGAAGAATAAGAAGAAAGTTTTTAAAGTGGGATGTCTGAATGTGCATGGATGTTTGTGCGAATGATAAGAAAGAGATGACTGTGGATGTTATGAATGAGAAGAAGCTGGATGTCCTGGCTTTAAGTGAAACAAAGCTGAAGGGGGTGGGTGAGTTTCAGTGGAGAAGAATAAATGGGATTAGGTCAGGTGTTTCAAATAGAGTTAGAGCTAAAGAAGGAGTAGCAATAATGTTGAAGGATAAACTATGGCAGGAAAAGAGGGAGTATAAATGTATTAATTCAAGGATTATGTGGAGTAAAATAAAAGTTGGATGTGAGAAGTGGGTTATAGTAAGCGTATATGCACTTGGGGAAGAGAGAAGTATAGAGGAGAGAGAGAGATTTTGGGAAATGTTGAGTGAATGCGTGGGGAGTTTTGAACCAAGGGTGAGAGTACTTGTGGTTGGGGATTTCAATGCTAAAGTGGGTAAAAATGTTGCGGAGGGAGTAGTAGATGAATTTGGGGTGCCAGGGGTAAATGAAAATGGGGAGCCTTTAATTGAGCTATGTGTAGAAAGAGGTTTGGTAATAAGTAATACATATTTAATGAAAAAGAGGATAAATATACAAGGTATGATATAGCACGTAATGAAAGTAGTTTGTTAGATTATGTATTGGTGGATAAAAGGTTGATGGGTAGGCTCCAGGATGTACACGTTTATAGAGGGGCAACTGATATATCGGATCATTATCTAGTTGTAGCTACAGTTAGAGTAAGAGGTAGATGGGACAAGAGGAAAATGGCAACAACAAGCAAGAGGTTGGTGAAAATGTATAAACTAAAGGAGGAGGAAGTTCGGGTGAGATATAAGCAACTATTGGCAGAAAGGTGGGCTAGTGCAAAGATGAGTAGTGGGGGGGATGGTTGAAGAGGGTTAGAATAGTTTTAAAAATGCAGTATTAAAATGTGGGGCAGAAGTTTGTGGTTATAGGAGGGTGGGTGCAGGAGGAAAGAGGAGTGATTGGTGGAATGATGAAGT
>NC_091304.1:17464947-17498296 GCF_038502225.1 Cherax quadricarinatus | reverse complement strand
CTAATTTTGATCTAAATTTTCCTCTTGCCGTAACTTCCACCTCCACTAACCCCTATCCTCACACACTCCTACCCCTCACACACTCCTACCCCTCACACGCTCCTACCCCTCACACACTACTACCCCTCACACACTCCTACCCCTCACACACTCCTACCCCTCACACACTACTACCCCTCACACACTCCTACCCCTCACACACTCCTACCCCTCACACACTCCTACCCCTCACACACTCCTACCCCTCACACACTCCTACCCCTCACACGCTCCTACCCCTCACACACTCCTACCCCTCACACACTCCTACCCCTCACACACTCCTACCCCTCACACACTACTACCCCTCACACACTCCTACCCCTCACACACTCCTACCCCTCACACGCTCCTACCCCTCACACACTCCTACCCCTCACACACTCCTACCCCTCACACACTCCTACCCCTCACACACTACTACCCCTCACACACTCCTACCCCTCACACACTCCTACCCCTCACACACTCCTACCCCTCACACACTCCTACCCCTCACACACTCCTACCCCTCACACACTACTACCCCTCACACGCTCCTACCCCTCACACACTCCTACCCCTCACACACTCCTACCCATCACACGCTCCTACCCCACACACTCCTACCCCTCACACGCTCCTACCCCTCACACACTCCTACCCCTCACACACTACTACCCCTCACACGCTCCTACCCCTCACACACTACCCCTCACACGCTCCTACCCCTCACACACTCCTACCCCTCACACACTCCTGCCCCTCACACACTCCTACCCCTCACACACTCCTACCCCTCACACACTCCTACCCCTCACACGCTCCTACCCCTCACACACTCCTACCCCTCACACATTCCTACCCCTCACACACTCCTACCCCTCACACACTCCTACCCCTCACACACTCCTACCCCTCACACACTCCTACCCCTCACACACTCCTACCCCTCACACACTCCTACCCCTCACACACTCCTACCCCTCAAACACTCCTACCCCTCACACACTCCTACACCTCAAACACTCCTACCCCTCACACACTCCTACCCCTCACACTCTCCTTCCCCTCACACACTCCTACCCCTCACACACTCCTACCCCTCACACACTCCTACCCCTCACACGCTCCTACCCCTCACACACTCCTACCCCTCACACATTCCTACCCCTCACACACTCCTACCCCTCACACACTCCTACCACTCACACACTCCTACCCCTCACACACTCCTACCCCTCACACACTCCTACCCCTCACACACTCCTACCCCTCACACACTCCTACCCCTCACACACTCCTACACCTCACACACTCCTACCCCTCACACACTCCTACCCCTCATACACTCCTACCCCTCACACACTACTACCCCTCACACGCTCCTACCCCTCACATAATTGTTGTTGTTGTTGTTGCTATTATTATTATTATTATTATTATTTAAGAAACAAAGTTTTACACTGGGGCAGCCTCTGTGCC
Source organism: Cherax quadricarinatus (assembly GCF_038502225.1). Classification (NCBI taxonomy): domain Eukaryota; kingdom Metazoa; phylum Arthropoda; class Malacostraca; order Decapoda; family Parastacidae; genus Cherax; species Cherax quadricarinatus. The sequence continues at coordinate 17,496,793 of NC_091304.1, read as the reverse complement.
TTAGATTTGCTACAAAAATAAGAATCAATCTACCCTCTTTTCCAATTATTCTCTTCGCACTTATTTTATGCGCTATTACATTGTGATAACACTCGTCGAAGATTTTTGCAACTCTGTATATACTGCATCTGCATTTTGTTTGTCCTCCATTGTATCTAAGACCATGTCGTAATGGTTCAGCAATCACGAGAAGCAGGAACGACCTAAACCAATGTTGCTGTGGGTTGTGCAACTGTTGTGAATCTATATGTTTATCAATCCTGCTTCTTAGGTTAGCATGGGCCACCACTGTGATTACAAATGCAAGTTTTTGGTTTGTTTACAATCGTGCTATTACGATTTCGTGAGTTTTGAACTATATATATGTATCTTAAAACTCTCTCTGAATTTCTGATATAGTGAGATGTCTGCTATCAGTCCATTCTCTCAATTGCTTTACTGCGATTGGGATGACTCGTTACCTGACATCATCTCCATAGGATATTTAAGGCAGGTGATAGTGGTTTCTGCAGCAGTTTATGAATATGAAGTTCCATGAGTCTGGGTGTGGAGGCAGAGTGCATGAGCATACTGTTTGCCATACTCCTTGCACTCAAATGCGTCCATGTATCTAAGATTGACACTTTAGTTGTAACTGATTCTCTGTCATCCATAAATGCTCTCAACTCATTAAGTAAAAATTGTAGCATGCTTGTGTCAGCCGCCAGACACAGGTATGGTAAGATTGTGGACAGTGGAGTCAGTGCACATGTTGTGGACTCCATCTCACATTGATCTTCAGATGTATGATAGAACTGATGAACTGGCTAAGTTGTATACTTTCAAAGAGGGAGTAGATTACAACCTTGGACTGTCAGTTAGCAGTTTGAGAACAATAATACGAAAAGAACTTCAATTAAACTTTATTGACTTAAGACTTAGGGAGATTTACACAAGTCAGTCCATCTATCATCACTATCATGCAGGAGCCACATGTCTATGGTGCATCCAACAAAATAAACAGACTCTTGGATGTCACTACTGTCCGGCTCCGGCTGGGTTACAAGTATCTTTGGCAGGTTAAATCACCACCACCAGATGTAGACTAAACTAAATGTAAACTTGGCCAGATGGACTATTGTCACACCTTGCGTCATTATGTACTCCAGTTCGATGAAATTAATGAATGCAGAGACAACTCACTCAGAAATGTTCAAGATATGTCAAAATATTTGATCTACAGTGGTATATTACAGACCATTCTGGAAAAAATACCCTGACTTTGCTCACTGTAAATAAAGCATTACCACGTGTGCGTGTGTGTGTGTGTGTGTGTGTGTGTGTGTGTGTGTGTGTGTGTGTGTGTGTGTGTGTGTGTGTGTGTGTGTGCGCTCGTCTGTGTGTGTGTGTGTGTGTGTGCGCTCGTGTGTGTGTGAGACCCAATTAATATTAAAACTAATAACTCATGACAGTTGTGACTGGGTGTGGACGTGTGACTGGCTCATTACTTTGTAATTTGTTCATGATTGTAACCATGTATAGACGTGTAAATGATTCATTACCCTTTTAACTTGGTCATGATTGTGACCAGATCTACCTCGAGTTCATTACCTTTGTAACTTGCTCAGCTATTAAACTTTTGGGGTCCAGTCCCTGGACCCATTATGTACCTCTGTAATCTTTTGACTACCGCCCACAGGATGGGTATGGGGTGACTACCGCCCACAGGATGGGTATGGGGTGACTACCGCCCACAGGATGGGTATGGGGTGACTACCGCCCACAGGATGGGTATGGGGTGACTACCGCCCACAGGATGGGTATGGGGGGACTACCGCCCACAGGATGGGTATGGGGTGACTACCGCCCACAGGATGGGTATGGGGTGACTACCGCCCACAGGATGGGTATGGGGTGCATAATAAACATATTAAACTAACTAAACATCAGAGTACTGGATGTGATTTTTGCCTTGGATTTTGCACATGACACAAAGTATTTTTTAGTTTCTTTCAATTTCATTAACGGCGTTTCGCTCCCCGTGTTTCTCCTGGGCTATGTACGATGTATAATGTTTTCCATCTCTCTAACCAGCACTTCTTTCCACTCTTAAGAAAGTGAGACAGTTTTGAAAAGTTCAGTGATTCTTCGTCTTCACCCCACTCTTCTTTCCATACCCACCCCACCCAACAACCCTTGGCCTTCCCCATCCATTGAGATCGCCTTGACCCCATGCCCTTCCCTGCCCAAGCACATTTTCGCCACCCGCTGACCTCTCCTATCCCCAGATACCTCACCACTTAAGGCTTCTAAATCTTCATTCGTTCCATCCCACCTTTCATCCGCCTTACCATCATCCACTACCTTGTTTACAAACTGAGAGGGACGGTCCCTACAGAATCTAAATCTCCATACTGGGTCGCCTCCACTTCAGTATCTGCCAACGCCCTCCTCCTAGTGTGTATACACTCCAGATAATACCATTTAGAGGAAATAACTCCCGGGATGGCTAAAAAGCACCTGGAAATGAAGAAAAGAATGCATCTGAAAACATACCTAAAGCTACTCTAGAAACGCAACAAAAACCGAAATGGAAACGTCGCTAGAACACATCTACAGACAATCCTCGACGTATTTGAAAACGTCGCTACAACCCTGCTGAAGACTAAACTGAAACGCTGCTGGAAGGCGTCTGCAGCTGAAGACTAAGCCAGAATATCTTTGAAAACACGACTAGAACTATTCTGAAACTACCGCTGGAAAGCCAAGCGAGCCAATGCTGGAAAACTCTTGGAACTGCTGCTGGAACCACCACGGGAGTGCTCCTTGAACAGCAGCTGGAACGCTGCTAGAGCCGCCGCTGATATTTTCTTGGAGCTACCACCGAAACTCTTCATGAGCCACCAGTGGAACATTCTTAAAGTCGCTGCTGGAACCAGGTGGCTGGAACTCACCCGGAACCACAGCTGGCCTCCAGGGTGTAGCGCCCCCGTTCACTGGCGCGGCTGTCCAGACGGCAGTATTTTATCCTCAGGACTGTGTCAGTGATGGTTTTACTGGGCCGCCAGGGAGGGAGGGACGGAGGGAGGGAGGAGTGGAGAGAGGGACTGAAGGGGAAAGGCGGTTCTTGTGAATGGAGAAGCAGAGAGGTGGAGAGGAGAGAGTGCTGGTTGCATGAATGGAGGACAGGTAGAGGGAGGGGAGAGTGCTGGTCATGTGAATGGGGGAGTGTAGAAGTACAGGGTGTGGAGAGTGAGCAATTCTTGGGAAAAAGAGGAGAGATAAAGAGAGGGAAATAGACGGGGAGATGAAGGGGTTACTATTGTGAATGGAGGCAGGTGGAGGGTGAATGGATGGCGGGGTATGAAGATTTAGATTCTGCGGGGACGGGTGTGGAGAGTGAGTTGGAGGGTGTATAGTGCAGGGAGGAGTGTGGAGAGTGAGTCGGAGGGTGTATAGTGCAGGGGGGAGTGTGGAGAGTTGGCGGGGGTGTATAGTGAGGGGAGGAGTGTGGAGAGCGAGTTGGTGGGGGTGTATAGTGCCGGAAGGGGTGCGGAGACTGAGTAGGAGAGGGTGTATAAAATGAATGTGAAGGATGGGGTGGATGTACACTCACAACTACTGGATCACTATGACATGGCCTTGGATGCACTGGAAGAAAATCAGAATGCAGATGTAATATACACAGACTTTGCAAAAGCATTTGACAAATGCGATCATGGCGTAATAGCCCATAAAATACGTGCTAAAGGAATAACTGGGAAAGTGGGGAGATGGATCTTCAACTTCCTAACAAATCGAACACAAAGAGTAGTGGTCAACAGAGTTAAATCGGAGGCTGCCATAGTGAAGAGCTCTGTTCCACAAGGCACAGTACTCGCCCCCATCTTATTCCTTATCCTCATATCAGACATAAACAGAGATATACACCACAGCACCGTATCATCCTTTGCGGATGATATTAGGATCTGCATGAGGCTGTCATCTGCTGAGGACGCGGTTAACCTCCAAGAAGATATAAACAAAGTTTTCCAGTGGGCAACGGTAAACAATATGATGTTCAATGAGGACAAATTCCAACTACTCCGTTATGGAAAACTGGAGGAGATAATAACTAGAACAGAGTATATACTACTGACTCCGGCCATACAATAGAGCGGAAAAATAATGTAAGGGACCTGGGAGTAGTAATGTCTGAGGATCTCACTTTCAAGGATCACAACAGTGCCACGATCGCACGTGCAAAGAAAATGATAGGATGGATAATGAGAACTTTCAAAACGAGAGATGCCAAGCCCATGATGATCCTTTTCAAATCACTTGTTCTCTCTAGGCTGGAATACTGCTGTACATTAACATCTCCATTCAAAGCAGGTGAAATCGCAGATCTAGAGAGTGTACAGAGATCCTTTACTGCACGTATAAGTTCTGTCAAGCACCTTAACTACTGGGAACGCTTGGAAGCACTTGACTTGTACTCGTTGGAACGCAGGAGGGAGAGATATATCATAATCTACACTTGGAAAATCTTGGAAGGAATGGTCCCAAATCTGCACACAGAAATCACTCCCTACGAAAGTAAAAGACTGGGCAGGCGATGCAAAATGCCCCCAATAAAAAGTAGGGGCGCCATTGGTACACTAAGAGAAAACACCATAAGTGTCCGGGGCCCAAAACTGTTCAACAGCCTCCCACCAAGCATTAGGGGAATTGCCAATAAACCCCTGGCTGCCTTCAAGAGAGAGCTGGACAGATACCTAAAGTCAGTGCCGGATCAGCCGGGCTGTGGCTCGTACGTTGGACTGCGTGCGGCCAGCAGTAACAGCCTAGTTGATCAGGCCCTGATCCATCGGGAGGTCTGATCATGGACCGGGCCGCGGGGGCGTTGATCCCCGGAATAACCTCCAGGTAACCTCCAGGTAACATAAACCATACCACGGGGGGGATAGAACTCGCGATCACAGAGACTCAAAACTCCAGACCGTCGCGTTAGCCACTGGGCCAGCTAGCCACAATAAGATTCATCCAACTAGGTATATTTCTAAAAAAAATAAAGGTATATTTCTACACCAAAGGAAGGTGCCTATGCTAACCTTCCTATGGTGTAGAAACATACCTAGTTGGATGAGTCTTATTGTGGCTAGCTGGCCCAGTGGCTAACGCGTCGGTCTGGAGTTTTGAGACTGTGATCGCGGGTTCTGTTCCCGTCCGTGGTATGGCTTGTTTGCAATCGTGTCATTACGATTTCGTGAGTCAGATACACTCACATCTTCCCTATGCTTTCTCCCACACATACCCTCATCTCCATCCATTCCCCCAGATGCTCCTGTCTCCTCCCACCCACACTCCCACTTCATTATCATACTTAATCGATAAGGCCAGCAACCAGGAGGCCTGGTCTGGGACCGGCGCGGCGACCTCCGGAAGTGACTCCAGACAAACCCCTGGTGTGATCTCTCCCGAGACCACACACACTCTCAATCTCGACCCTCAACCAAGGCCATCCATTAGTCGTGACCCTTCCTCTCCCCATCCAACATTCATCTTGCCCAACAGCACACACTATCACTACTCTTACCTCTCATCTGTGATTCGCGAGGTCTCTCAACCTTACAAATAGTACTACCACTCCTCTCGCAGCTTACCGACTGACTCCTACCACTATATACACTCGTTTCTTAGTTTTCTCTGTATTAGGACTGAAGAAGCCACTCGTGGCGAAACGTTTCCTTTAATAAATGTCCTGCACTATGCCAAAGCGTCATTTTCTACATGTCGGTATCATCATACCATTTTTTCAGCTTAAAAATACAATGGAGACATCTCCCACTTTTCCCGTCGCAAACTCTCAATTTTTTCAGGTGTCCTGTAGTTTGATCGCTAGCGCATTCAGCTCACACAATGAGATCCGGGGGTTGATTCCCGGTACAGCTGGAAACATTAGGACGTGTTTCCGTAAGACATCTGCTGTCCATGTTCGCCCATCAGTAAAATGGGTACCTGGGTGTTAGTCGACTGGTGTGGATCGCATCCTGGGACAAATTTAACCTAATTTACCCGAAATGCTCTGCATAACAAGCGGCTTCTATATAGCAGTATATCATTGTTGACATACGCTTGTATACCTTGTACATGTACTTGTAGAAATAAAAATGATATTATTATTATTATTATTATTATTATTATTATTATTATTATTATTATTATTATTATTATTATTATTAAGAACTCTGCACCTAAAATACCTCTGAACCACCCTTCTGTCTCTATCCACAGATCTATTCAATCCCACTCCCCACCCCCAAACAAAAGCACTCATACACAGTGATGGCGGCTTGATCCTCCGTCCGCTAATCGGTGTAGACACTCTAACTACAAACTAACTGCATTCACCTAGTTTTTGAGACAAGGGGAAGAATGAAAAATTTTCTGAGATTAGCACATAAGAAAGACCATGTGATTGTGACAAAACTAGACGTTAAGTGTACAGAAATCAAAGAAATCGACACAATATATATATATATATATATATATATATATATATATATATATATATATATATATATATATATATATATATATATATATATATATATATATATATATATAAAGCTTGAGGTTGAGAGAGAGAGAAGGAGAGAGAAAGAAAGAGAGAGAGAGAGAGAGAGAGAGAGAGACTGCAAGGAGGCCAGAGTAAGAGACAAAAGAGTAAGAAAACAATATAATACACAAGGGAGAAAAGAGAAGAGGGAAGCAGAGCAGAGACAACAATGAGGAAACATGACTGAGGAAACAAGACTGAGGAAACATGACTGAGGAAACATGACTGAGGAAACATGACTGAGGAAACATGACTGAGGAAACATGACTGAGGAAACAAGACTGAGGAAACATGACTGAGGAAACATGACTGAGGAAACATGACTGAGGAAACAAGACTGAGGAAACATGACTGAGGAAACAAGACTGAGGAAACATGACTGAGGAAACATAAGAACATAAGAACATAAGAACGAAGGAACACTGCAGAAGGCCTACTGGCCCATGCGAGGCAGGTCCAAGTCTCCTACCGGCTTAAGCCAATGCACCCAACCTAGTCAGGTCAGGTCACATTGACTTAAGGGAGGAACACGGCAACCGACCTGGTAGCACAAGCTATCAGGTCTAACTCACACCCACCCACATCTACTCATGTATTTATCCAACCTATTTTTAAAGCTACCCAACGTTCTGGCCTCTATAACGGTATTTGGGAGTTTGTTCCACTCATCCACAACTCTATTACCAAACCAGTACTTTCCTATATCCTTCCTGAATCTGAATTTTTCCAACTTAAAACCATTGCTGCGAGTCCTGTCTAGGCTAGATATTTTCAGCACACTATTTACATCCCCTTTATTTATTCCTGTCTTCCATTTATACACCTCAATCATATCCCCCCTAATTCTACGTCTTTCTAGAGAGTGCAGTTTCAGGGCCCTTAGTCTATCCTCATAGGGAAGGTTTCTGATACATGGGATCAACTTTGTCATCCTCCTTTGTACATTTTCCAGAGAATTTATATCCATTCTGTAATACGGTGACCAAAACTGTGCAGCATAATCTAAATGAGGCCTAACCAAGGATGTATAGAGTTGAAGAACAACCTGAGGACTCCTATTATTTATGCTTCTTGATATGAAGCCAAGGATTCTATTAGCTTTATTGCGAACACTTATGCACTGTTGTCTTGGTTTCAGATTACTGCTAACCAGAACTCCTAAATCTTTTTCGCAATCCGTAATATTAAGATCCACATTATTTAGTTTATATGTGGCATGGTTATTGTCCTGTCTAACATTTAGAACTTTGCATTTGTCTATATTAAACTGCATCTGCCACTTCTCCGACCACTGCATCAGTCTATTCAAATCTTCCTGGAGTGCTCGAATGTCCTCGTCAGAATGAATTCGACGGCCTATTTTGGTGTCATCGGCAAACTTGCCGATGTCGCTCTTTATGCCCTCATCTATGTCGTTTATGTACATTGTGAACAGCAGGGGGCCCAACACTGACCCCTGTGGAACACCGCTCGTGACGCTTCCCCACTCTGATTTCTCCCCATTTATGCAAACTCTCTGCTGCCTATTTGTCAACCATGCCTCTATCCAGGAAAAAATTTCTCCTCCTATTCCATGTGCTTTAATTTTCCTCAATAGTCTCTGATGTGGGACCCTGTCAAAAGCCTTACTGAAGTCCATATACACAATATCATATTCATTACCATGATCTACCTCCTCAAATACCTTAGTGAAAAAAGTTAATAAATTCGTAAGGCAGGAACGCCCCTTTGTAAAACCATGCTGAGATTCGTTGATTAATTTATGCTTTTCAAGGTGGCTACGAACTGCCTCGGCAATTATTGATTCCATAAATTTTCCCACTATGGAGGTTAGGCTTATTGGTCTATAGTTCGAAGCTATGGACCTGTCACCTGTTTTGAAAATAGGTATCACATTTGCCATTTTCCACTTATCTGGCACCATGCCAGTTTGTAGTGATATGTTGAAAAGATTAGCCAAAGGTGTGCTAAGCTCCTCTTTACATTCCTTTAGAACCCTTGCATACAGTTCATCAGGGCCTGGGGATTTGTTAGGTTTTAATTTATCTATTTGCCTAAGGACCATGTCACTTGTGACCCTAATAGTGCACAGTTTATTATCGTCCTGTTCTACATGACTGAGGAAACATGACTGAGGAAACATGACTGAGGAAACATGACTGAGGAAACATGACTGAGGAAACATGACTGAGGAAATAAGACTGAGGAAACATGACTGAGGAAACATGACTGAGGAAACATGACTGAGGAAATAAGACTGAGGAAACATGACTGAGGAAACATGACTGGGGAAACATGACTGAGGAAACATGACTGAGGAAACATGACTGAGGAAACATGACTGAGGAAACATGACTGAGGAAACATGACTGAGGAAATAAGACTGAGGAAACATGACTGAGGAAACATGACTGGGGAAACATGACTGAGGAAACATGACTGAGGAAACATGACTGAGGGAACATGACTGAGGAAACATGACTGAGGAAACAAGACTGAGGAAACATGACTGAGGAAACATGACTGAGGAAACATGAATGAGGAAACATGACTGAGGAAACATGACTGAGGAAACATGACTGAGGAAACATGACTGGGGAAACATGACTGAGGGAACATGACTGAGGGAACATGACTGAGGAAACATGACTGAGGGAACATGACTGAGGAAACATGACTGAGGAAACAAGACTGAGGAAACAAGACTGAGGAAACATGACTGAGGGAACATGACTGAGGAAACATGATTGAGGAAACATGACTGAGGAAACATGACTGAGGAAACATGACTGAGGAAACATGATTGAGGGAACATGACTGAGGAAAGAAGACTGAGGAAATATGACTGAGGAAAGATGACCGAGGAAACATGACTGAGGAAACATGACTGAGGAAACAAGACTGAGGAAACAAGACTGAGGAAACATGACTGAGGGAACATGACTGAGGAAACATGATTGAGGAAACATGACTGAGGAAACATGACTGAGGAAACATGACTGAGGAAACAAGACTGAGGAAACATGACTGAGGGAACATGACTGAGGAAACATGATTGAGGAAACATGACTGAGGAAACATGACTGAGGAAACAAGACTGAGGAAACATGACTGAGGAAACATGACTGAGGAAACATGACTGAGGAAACATGACTGAGGAAACATGACTGAGGAAACATGACTGAGGAAACATGACTGAGGAAACAAGACTGAGGAAACATGACTGAGGAAACAAGACTGAGGAAACATGACTGAGGAAACAAGACTGAGGAAACATGACTGAGGAAACATGACTGAGGAAACATGACTGAGGAAATATGACTGAGGAAACAAGACTGAGGAAACAAGACTGAGGAAACATGACTGAGGAAACAAGACTGAGGAAACATGACTGAGGAAACATGACTGGGGAAACATGACTGAGGAAACATGACTGAGGAAGCAAGACTGAGGAAACATGACTGAGGAAACATGACTGAGGAAACATGAATGAGGAAACATGACTGAGGAAACATGAATGAGGAAACATGACTGGGGAAACATGACTGAGGGAACATGACTGAGGGAACATGACTGAGGAAAGATGACTGAGGAAAGATGACTGAGGAAAGATGACCGAGGAAACATGACTGAGGAAACATGACTGAGGAAACATGACTGAGGAAACAAGACTGAGGAAACATGACTGACGGAACATGACTGACGGAACATGACTGAGGAAATATGACTGAGGAAACATGACTGAGGAAATAAGACTGAGGAAACATGACTGAGGAAACATGACTGAGGAAACATGACTGAGGAAACATGACTGAGGAAACAAGACTGAGGAAACATGACTGAGGAAACATGACTGAGGAAACATGACTGGGGAAACATGACTGAGGAAACATGACTGAGGAAACAAGACTGAGGAAACATGACTGAGGAAACATGACTGAGGAAACATGACTGAGGAAACATGAATGAGGAAACATGACTGAGGAAACATGACTGAGGAAACATGACTGAGGGAACATGACTGAGGGAACATGACTGAGGAAAGAAGACTGAGGAAATATGACTGAGGAAAGATGACCGAGGAAACATGACTGAGGAAACATGACTGAGGAAACATGACTGAGGAAACAAGACTGAGGAAACATGACTGAGGGAACATGACTGAGGAAACATGACTGAGGGAACATGACTGAGGAAACATGACTGAGGAAACATGACTGAGGGAACATGACTGAGGAAACATGACTGAGGAAACATGACTGAGGAAACAAGACTGAGGAAACATGACTGAGGAAACATGACTGAGGAAACATGACTGAGGAAACATGACTGAGGGAACATGACTGAGGGAACATGACTGAGGAAACAAGACTGAGGAAACATGACTGAGGAAACAAGACTGAGGAAACATGACTGAGGAAACATGACTGAGGGAACATGACTGAGGGAACATGACTGAGGAAAGAAGACTGAGGAAATATGACTGAGGAAAGATGACCGAGGAAACATGACTGAGGAAACATGACTGAGGAAACATGACTGAGGAAACAAGACTGAGGAAACATGACTGAGGGAACATGACTGAGGAAACATGACTGAGGGAACATGACTGAGGAAACATGACTGAGGAAACATGACTGAGGGAACATGACTGAGGAAACATGACTGAGGAAACATGACTGAGGAAACAAGACTGAGGAAACATGACTGAGGGAACATGACTGAGGAAACATGACTGAGGGAACATGACTGAGGAAACATGACTGAGGAAACATGACTGAGGGAACATGACTGAGGAAACATGACTGAGGAAACATGACTGAGGAAACATGACTGAGGGAACATGACTGAGGAAACATGACTGAGGAAACATGACTGAGGAAACATGACTGAGGAAACAAGACTGAGGAAACATGACTGAGGAAACATGACTGAGGAAACATGACTGAGGAAACAAGACTGAGGAAACATGACTGAGGAAACATGACTGAGGAAACATGACTGAGGAAACATGACTAAGGTAACATGACTGGAGAAAACATGACTGAGGAAACAAGACTGAGGAAACATGACTGAGGAAACATGACTGAGGGAACATGACTGAGGGAACATGACTGAGGAAACATGACTGAGGAAACATGACTGAGGAAACAAGACTGAGGAAACATGACTGAGGAAACATGACTGAGGGAACATGACTGAGGAAACATGACTGAGGAAACATGACTGAGGAAACAAGACTGAGGAAACATGACTGAGGAAACATGACTGAGGAAACATGACTGAGGAAACATGACTGAGGGAACATGACTGAGGAAACACGACTGAGGAAACACGACTGAGGAAACATGGCTGAGGAAACAAGACTGAGGAAACATGACTGAGGAAACATGACTGAGGAAACATGACTGAGGAAACATGACTGAGGAAACATGACTGAGGAAACATGACTGAGGAAACATGACTGAGGAAACAAGACTGAGGAAACATGACTGAGGAAACATGACTGAGGGAACATGACTGAGGGAACATGACTGAGGAAACATGACTGAAGAAACATGACTGAGGGAACATGACTGAGGAAACAAGACTGAGGAAACATGAATGAGGAAACTTGACTGATTAAACATGACTGAGGAAACATGACTGAGGAAACATGACTGAGGAAACATGACTGAGGAAACAAGACTGAGGAAACAAGACTGAGGAAACATGATTGAGGAAACATGACTGAGGAAACATGACTGAGGAAACATGACTGAGGGAGCATGACTGAGGGAACATGACTGAGGAAACATGACTGAGGAAACATGAATGAGGAAACATGACTGAGGAAACATGACTGAGGGAGCATGACTGAGGGAACATGACTGAGGAAACATGACTGAGGAAACAAGACTGAGGAAACATGAATGAGGAAACTTGACTGATTAAACATGACTGAGGAAACATGACTGAGGGAACATGACTGAGGAAACATGACTGAGGAAACATGACTGAGGAAACATGACTGAGGAAACAAGACTGAGGAAACATGACTGAGGAAACATGACTGAGGGAACATGACTGAGGGAACATGACTGAGGAAACATGACTGAGGAAACATGACTGAGGAAACATGACTGAGGAAACAAGACTGAGGAAACATGACTGAGGAAACATGACTGAGGAAACATGACTGAGGAAACATGACTGAGGAATCATGACTGAGGAAACATGACTGGGAAAACATGACTGAGAAAACATGACTGAGAAAACATGACTGAGGAAACATGACTGAGGAAACATGACTGAGGAAACATGACTGAGGAATCATGACTGAGGAAACATGACTGGGAAAACATGACTGAGGAAACATGACTGAGGAAACAAGACTGAGGAAACATGACTGAGGAAACATGACTGAGGAAACATGACTGAGGAAACATGACTGAGGAATCATGACTGAGGAAACATGACTGGGAAAACATGACTGAGAAAACATGACTGAGAAAACATGACTGAGGAAACGTGACTGTACAAGACCAATCGATATTTGATTTTGGATAAATGCTTAGAGGTAAATGATTAACTATATGATAAGAATGGAGTTTCTAAAATGAGTGTAACAGCTGTAAATGTGCCCAGAGAGGTATTACAAAGACCCTTTGTGACCTCTGTAATCTGCTTCTTGCGCTGCACAGCAAACAAGTGGCTCCGGCGACACACAGTGTACACAACAGGTGTATACAAGGAACTGGACACAATTTAGAATGGTCATCATCGTGGAACAAGAACTTACGAGGAACACAATATTGTGTGAGGCAAAATGATAGGCGAGATGGAGAGTAATTCACACTAGTAGACATCCACATGATGAAAGAGGAATTAAAGAAGATAGTGAAGGAATTGGATACTACAACCACAAAGGTACTTGATAACAACACCCGCCATGGGTACTGAGGGAGTAACAACACTCGCCATGGGTACTGAGGGAGTAACAACACTCGCCATGGGTACTGAGGGAGTAACAACACTCGCCATGGGTACTGAGGGAGTAACAACACCCGCCATGGGTACTGAGGGAGTAACAACACTCGCCATGGGTACTGAGGGAGTAACAACACCCGCCATGGGTACTGAGGGAGTAACAACACTCGCCATGGGTACTGAGGGAGTAACAACACTCGCCATGGGTACTGAGGGAGTAACAACACCCGCCATGGGTACTGAGGGAGTAACAACACCCGCCATGGGTACTGAGGGAGTAACAACACCCGCCATGGGTACTGAGGGAGTAACAACACCCGCCATGGGTACTGAGGGAGTAACAACACTCGCCATGGGTACTGAGGGAGTAACAACACTCGCCATGGGTACTGAGGGAGTAACAACACCCGCCATGGGTACTGAGGGAGTAACAACACTCGCCATGGGTACTGAGGGAGTAACAACACTCGCCATGGGTACTGAGGGAGTAACAACACTCGCCATGGGTACTGAGGGAGTAACAACACCCGCCATGGGTACTGAGGGAGTAACAACACTCGCCATGGGTACTGAGGGAGTAACAACACCCGCCATGGGTACTGAGGGAGTAACAACACTCGCCATGGGTACTGAGGGAGTAACAACACTCGCCATGGGTACTGAGGGAGTAACAACACTCGCCATGGGTACTGAGGGAGTAACAACACCCGCCATGGGTACTGAGGGAGTAACAACACTCGCCATGGGTACTGAGGGAGTAACAACACTCGCCATGGGTACTGAGGGAGTAACAACACCCGCCATGGGTACTGAGGGAGTAACAACACTCGCCATGGGTACTGAGGGAGTAACAACACCCGCCATGGGTACTCAGGGAGTAACAACACCCGCCATGGGTACTGAGGGAGTAACAACACTCGCCATGGGTACTCAGGGAGTAACAACACTCGCCATGGGTACTGAGGGAGTAACAACACCCGCCATGGGTACTGAGGGAGTAACAACACCCGCCATGGGTACTTAGGGAGTAACAACACCCGCCATGGGTACTGAGGGAGTAACAACACCCGCCATGGGTACTGAGGGAGTAACAACACTCGCCATGGGTACTGAGGGAGTAACAACACTCGCCATGGGTACTGAGGGAGTAACAACACCCGCCATGGGTACTGAGGGAGTACCAACACCCTCCATGGGTACTGAGGGAGTAACAACACCCGCCATGGGTACTGAGGGAGTAACAACACCCGCCATGGGTACTGAGGGAGTAACAACACTCGCCATGGGTACTCAGGGAGTAACAACACCCGCCATGGGTACTCAGGGAGTAACAACACCCGCCATGGGTACTGAGGGAGTAACAACACTCGCCATGGGTACTCGGGGAGTAACAACACTCGCCATGGGTACTGAGGGAGTAACAACACCCGCCATGGGTACTGAGGGAGTAACAACACCCGCCATGGGTACTGAGGGAGTAACAACACCCGCCATGGGTACTGAGGGAGTAACAACACACGCCATGGGTACTGAGGGAGTAACAACACTCGCCATGGGTACTGAGGGAGTAACAACACTCGCCATGGGTACTGAGGGAGTAACAACACCCGCCATGGGTACTGAGGGAGTAACAACACCCGCCATGGGTACTGAGGGAGTAACAACACCCGCCATGGGTACTGAGGGAGTAACAACACCCGCCATGGGTACTGAGGGAGTAACAACACTCGCCATGGGTACTCAGGGAGTAACAACACTCGCCATGGGTACTGAGGGAGTAACAACACCCGCCATGGGTACTCAGGGAGTAACAACACTCGCCATGGGTACTGAGGGAGTAACAACACTCGCCATGGGTACTCAGGGAGTAACAACACTCGCCATGGGTACTCAGGGAGTAACAACACCCGCCATGGGTACTCAGGGAGTAACAACACTCGCCATGGGTACTGAGGGAGTAACAACACTCGCCATGGGTACTGAGGGAGTAACAACACTCGCCATGGGTACTGAGGGAGTAACAACACTCGCCATGGGTACTGAGGGAGTAACAACACCCGCCATGGGTACTGAGGGAGTAACAACACCCGCCATGGGTACTGAGGGAGTAGCAACACCCGCCATGGGTACTCAGGGAGTAACAACACCCGCCATGGGTACTCAGGGAGTAACAACACCCGCCATGGGTACTCAGGGAGTAACAACACTCGCCATGGGTACTCAGGGAGTAACAACACTCGCCATGGGTACTCAGGGAGTAACAACACCCGCCATGGGTACTGAGGGAGTAACAACACTCGCCATGGGTGCTGAGGGAGTAACAACACCCGCCATGGGTACTCAGGGAGTAACAACACCCGCCATGGGTACTCAGGGAGTAACAACACCCGCCATGGGTACTCAGGGAGTAACAACACCCGCCATGGGTACTCAGGGAGTAACAACACCCGCCATGGGTACTCAGGGAGTAACAACACCCGCCATGGGTACTTAGGGAGTAACAACACCCGCCATGGGTACTCAGGGAGTAACAACACCCGCCAGGGGTACTCAGGAAGTAACAACACCCGCCATGGGTACTGAGGGAGTAACAACACCCGCCATGGGTACTCAGGGAGTAACAACACCCGCCATGGGTACTCAGGGAGTAACAACACCCGCCATGGGTACTCAGGAGTAACAACACCCGCCATGGGTACTCAGGGAGTAACAACACCCGCCATGGGTACTGAGGGAGTAACAACACCCGCCATGGGTACTCAGGAGTAACAACACCCGCCATGGGTACTGAGGGAGTAACAACACCCGCCATGGGTACTCAGGAGTAACAACACCCACCATGGGTACTCAGGAGTAACAACACCCACCATGGGTACTCAGGGAGTAACAACACCCGCCATGGGTACTCAGGAGTAACAACACCCACCATGGGTACTCAGGAGTAACAACACCCGCCATGGGTACTCAGGGAGTAACAACACCCGCCATGGGTACTCAGGAGTAACAACACCCGCCATGGGTACTCAGGAGTAACAACACCCACCATGGGTACTCAGGAGTAACAACACCCACCATGGGTACTCAGGAGTAACAACACCCACCATGGGTACTCAGGGAGTAACAACACCCGCCATGGGTACTCAGGGAGTAACAACACCCACCATGGGTACTCAGGAGTAACAACACCCGCCATGGGTACTCAGGAGTAACAACACCCACCATGGGTACTCAGGAGTAACAACACCCACCATGGGTACTCAGGAGTAACAACACCCACCATGGGTACTCAGGGAGTAACAACACCCGCCATGGGTACTCAGGGAGTAACAACACCCACCATGGGTACTCAGGAGTAACAACACCCGCCATGGGTACTCAGGAGTAACAACACCCACCATGGGTACTCAGGAGTAACAACACCCGCCATGGGTAC
This sequence comes from Cherax quadricarinatus, assembly GCF_038502225.1. Lineage (NCBI taxonomy): Eukaryota > Metazoa > Arthropoda > Malacostraca > Decapoda > Parastacidae > Cherax > Cherax quadricarinatus. Next base: position 17,479,811 of record NC_091304.1, on the reverse strand, counting down.
TCAGGGGTAACAACACCCGCCATGGGTACTAAGGAGTAACAACACCCACCCTGGGTACTCAGGACTAACAACACCCACCATGGGTACTCAGGAGTAACAACACCCACCATGGGTACTCAGGGAGTAACAACACCCGCCATGGGTACTCAGGAGCAACAACACCCACCATGGGTACTCAGGAGTAACAACACCCGCCATGGGTACTCAGGAGTAACAACACCCACCATGGGTACTCAGGAGTAACAACACCCGCCATGGGTACTCAGGAGTAACAACACCCACCATGGGTACTCAGGAGTAACAACACCCACCATGGGTACTCAGGAGTAACAACACCCGCCATGGGTACTCAGGAGTAACAACACCCACCATGGGTACTCAGGAGTAACAACACCCGCCATGGGTACTCAGGAGTAACAACACCCGCCATGGGTACTCAGGAGTAACAACACCCACCATGGGTACTCAGGAGTAACAACACCCACCATGGGTACTCAGGAGTAACAACACCCACCATGGGTACTCAGGGAGTAACAACACCCGCCATGGGTACTCAGGGAGTAACAACACCCACCATGGGTACTCAGGAGTAACAACACCCGCCATGGGTACTCAGGGAGTAACAACACCCACCATGGGTACTCAGGAGTAACAACACCCACCATGGGTACTCAGGAGTAACAACACCCGCCATGGGTACTCAGGGAGGAACAACACCCACCATGGGTACTCAGGAGTAACAACACCCACCATGGGTACTGAGGGAGTAACAACACCCACCATGGGTACTCAGGAGTAACAACACCCACCATGGGTACTCAGGAGTAACAACACCCGCCATGGGTACTCAGGAGTAACAACACCCACCATGGGTACTCAGGGAGTAACAACACCCACCATGGGTACTCAGGAGTAACAACACCCGCCATGGGTACTCAGGAGTAACAACACCCACCATGGGTACTCAGGAGTAACAACACCCACCATGGGTACTCAGGAGTAACAACACCCGCCATGGGTACTCAGGAGTAACAACACCCACCATGGGTACTCAGGGAGTAACAACACCCACCATGGGTACTCAGGAGTAACAACACCCGCCATGGGTACTCAGGAGTAACAACACCCACCATGGGTACTCAAGAGTAACAACACCCGCCATGGGTACTCAGGAGTAACAACACCCACCATTGGTACTCAGGAGTAACAACACCCACCATGGGTACTCAGGAGTAACAACACCCACCATGGGTACTCAGGAGTAACAACACCCACCATGGGTACTCAGGAGTAACAACACCCACCATGGGTACTCAGGAGTAACAACACCCGCCATGGGTACTCAGGAGTAACAACACCCACCATTGGTACTCAGGAGTAACAACACCCACCATGGGTACTCAGGAGTAACAACACCCGCCATGGGTACTCAGGAGTAACAACACCCACCATGGGTACTCAGGAGTAACAACACCCACCATGGGTACTCAGGAGTAACAACACCCACCATGGGTACTCAGGAGTAACAACACCCACCATGGGTACTCAGGAGTAACAACACCCGCCATGGGTACTCAGGAGTAACAACACCCACCATTGGTACTCAGGAGTAACAACACCCACCATGGGTACTCAGGAGTAACAACACCCACCATGGGTACTCAGGAGTAACAACACCCACCATGGGTACTCAGGAGTAACAACACCCACCATGGGTACTCAGGAGTAACAACACCCACCATGGGTACTCAGGAGTAACAACACCCACCATGGGTACTCAGGAGTAACAACACCCACCATGGGTACTCAGGGAGTACCAACACCCACCATGGGTACTCAGGAGTAACAACACCCGCCATGGGTACTCAGGAGTAACAACACCCACCATGGGTACTCAGGAGTAACAACACCCGCCATGGGTACTCAGGAGTAACAACACCCACCATGGGTACTCAGGAGTAACAACACCCACCATGGGAACTCAGGAGTAACAACACCCACCATGGGTACTCAGGAGTAACAACACCCACCATGGGTACTCAGGAGTAACAACACCCCCCATGGGTACTCAGGAGTAACAACACCCACCATGGGTACTCAGGAGTAACAACACCCACCATGGGTACTCAGGAGTAACAACACCCACCATGGGTACTCAGGGAGTAACAACACCCACCATGGGTACTCAGGAGTAACAACACCCACCATGGGTACTCAGGAGTAACAACACCCGCCATGGGTACTCAGGGAGTAACAACACCCGCCATGGGTACTAAGGAGTAACAACACCCACCATGGGTACTCAGGAGTAACAACACCCACCATGGGTACTCAGGAGTAACAACACCCACCATGGGTACTCAGGAGTAACAACACCCACCATGGGTACTCAGGAGTAACAACACCCACCATGGGTACTCAGGAGTAACAACACCCACCATGGGTACTCAGGAGTAACAACACCCACCATGGGTACTCAGGAGTAACAACACCCGCCATGGGTACTCAGGAGTAACAACACCCGCCATGGGTACTCAGGAGTAACAATAACAAGTGTGTGGAGACGCCACACTCATCACGAATCTCCATTTCTTTTATTTTCTTTTCCACTGTGGCGCCGGTGCATGAATATGGGAAAGGTCACGTCCTGGAGACCCATGAAAGTCCATTAAGGTCCCATGAGTAGTGTAAGTAACATGATGATATCTTAAGAGGGAGGGAGGGAAATGGGAGAGAGAGGGGGGGAGGAGAGAAGAAAGAGAGAGAGAGGGGGGGGGAGGAGAGAAGAAAGAGAGAGAGAGGGGGAGGAGAGAAGAAAGAGAGAGAGAGAGGGGGGGAGGAGAGAAGAAAGAAAGAGAGAGGGGGAGGAGAGAAGAAAGAGAGAGAGGGGGGAGGAGAGAAGAAAGAGAGAGAGGGGGGAGGAGAGAAGAAAGAGAGAGAGAGGGGGGGGATGTTCAATGTTATTAATATAGACCATAATTTTTTTTACTTATCTGGTTCTTTTCGAAGATTTAACACTTTATACTTCACCGAGATCATCTCCAGAACTAATTATTTATAGGTTAGGAACTGTTATCTTAGCTCGGCTCACTTCCAAGCCCAACCCTGAGGTATACTACCACCCCCAGGATGCCACCCAAAACACTCAGGTACTTATTTACTGCCGGCTACGTGAAGAGGGGCAGCGGGGGTAAGGAACCTTGCCCATATATCAAACACTACTACTACAACCCCGAGTTTGTAGCACCTGCCAGACACACTGGTGGTCATGGAGAAGCAAGCCAGACGCAATATCGTGCGGCCGCCAGCTGTGTTAAGGCAGCATCTTGCGACCGCCAGCGGTGTCACGGCAGCGCTAGAGTCACGTACCGCGGGCAGGAGAAACAATGACATCTGAGTCTACACTGTCTGGTTCCCAGACCTTTAAATTGAAGACATCTGGTGTGTGTGTGTGTGTGTGTGTGTGTGTGTGTGTGTGTGTGTGTGTGTGTGTGTGTGTGTGTATACTCACCTATTTGTGGTTGCAGGGGTGGAGTCATAGCTCCTGGCCCCGCCTCTTCACTGTGTGCGTGTGTGTGTTTACTCACTACCTGTGGTTGGAAAGGTTGAGTCTCAGCTCCTGGCCTTGCCTCTTTGACTGGTTACTACCGGGTGCACTCTCTACTGGCTTCGTAAGCCCTATGTTATGATACCTTTTCTTAAAGCTGCGTATAGATCTTGCTTCTACCACTAAGTAGGCAAGTAAGTAAGTTTATTCAGGTATACACAAATACAGTTACATAGAATTATCATACATAGCAGCATATGTGTAGAGAACCTGGGATAACCCAAAAAAGTCAGACAGAGTGACTTATTTCCATTGTGGTCCTTTTACCTTATTATTATAATATAAAGGTTATAATATTTTCTTATTATTCTACAATGAAGATAACATATTATTATCATACTAAAAAGACTATCTACTACACGGCATCCATGCTGCCATCCATGCCCTGGTACAAGCCAATAAGGGTCGCCGTCACTGAGGAAACAGGGTTGTCTGCCCTCGTCCTCGCCCTCGCCAAAACGGATTCAACCGTTGAAGCTAATTTTCTCAAGCCTAAAGTTTGAGAGAATTAGCTTCAAAGATCATTTTTAACGCCACATTACATATCTATAATTTAAATTCTCAGATTTCCCTGAAAATTCCTCCCATGAACCCTTCAGGGTTTATGGAACCCAGTTTGAGAACCCCTGGGTTGAGGACAGTAATGAAAAACAAAAGCAAGACGCGGTAAACCTGGCAACGAGGTAGCCAGGGGAACAAAAAAAAAAAAAAGAAATGTTCAAATCTGAACGTTGATCACTGGTTGTGGGAGACTTGAGGTGAACATGTGAACACCGGAACATTAAGACTGATGGAGGAGCACTGTGCAGCAGATATGCTGTTGCTCTTGCCGACTCTGTATTTGACTGAAGAAGCTTACTGTGTAGGCGAAACATTTCATCAATAGTTACGTTTACAGTGAATACAAAGGCGTAGTGAAGGCACTAATAAGGTCAAGGTCCATATCATGCTATATATGTAGGTTTAATTCACTGACTTGATCAACTTGTGATGTACCTACCTGTGTGGTTTATGTGTTCAGAGTATCAGTATGAGCAGGTCAGACTCACCAACCCGAGGTTCTCTCGTGGTCAGACTCACCAACCCGAGGTTCTCTCGTGGTCAGACTCACCAACCCGAGGTTCTCTCGTGGTCAGACTCACCAACCCGAGGTTCTCTCGTGGTCAGACTCACCAACCCGAGGTTCTCTCGTGGTCAGACTCACCAACCCGAGGTTCTCTCGTGGTCAGACTCACCAACCCGAGGTTCTCTCGTGGTCAGACTCACCAACCCGAGGTTCTCTCGTGGTCAGATTCACCAACCCGAGGTTCTCCCTTCAACGACGCTACTCAGCAGTTTCTTCCACTCATCTAGTGCAGCTCTCCTGCCAGACTAAGCTCTTTCTTATATCTTTCTAAATCTATATTTTTTTCTGGTGCTGACTTCAGGGCTGGATGACATCCACGGCCTGTCCTAGTCTCTTGTCTACCTCCCTCCACTGTCTGTCAATCGCCCTCCACTGCCTACCTCCCTCGACTGTCTGTCCCCACTCACTTGTCTACCTCCCTTCACTATCTACGTCCCTCCACTCTCTACCTCCCTCCACTCTCTACCTCCCTCCACTCTCTACCTCCCTCCACTCTCTACTTCCCTCTGTCGTCGGGGTTCGTCAAGGAGATGTAGGTGAAAGAATACACACGTAGGATGTTCTAGGCGTATAATGTGATAGTTTTGAGGGGAAGCCCAGGGCCTTGCTCATGTCCAGTCTAACGGGTAGCGTGAACTGAGAGGGAGGCCTCTAGCTAGTGGCTCACGTGTGAGGGACTCGTGACGTCACAGCTAGCCAGGCAGCCTATCTATAACATAGCTGGGATTATCTAAGTATGCTACAAAAGTAATCAGTAACACTACTGACAGCTCGGCAACGTTAATGTATGACATCCCAACATATATCTAACAATTACACACTATAGACTACAAGCATTATGGCTCTGGGCTGATTCTATACAATAGTAATCAGTAACAGTACTGACACCTCCACTCTCTACCTCCCTCCACTCTCTACCTTCCTCGACTATCTACCTCCCTCCACTCTCTATTTCCCTCCACTCTCTACCTCTCTCTATCGTCTACCTCCCCCACACTCTACCTCCCTCCACTGTCTACCACCCTCCACTGTCTATTTCCCTCCACTCTCTACCTCCCTTCACTGTCTACCACCTTCCACTGTCTGCCTCCCTGCACTGTCTACCACCGTCCACTGTTTTCCTCCACTCTCTACCTCCCTCCACTCTCTACCTCCCTCCACTCTCTACCTCCCTCCACTCCATACCTCCCTCCACTCCATACCTCCCTCCACTCTCTACCTCCCTCCACTCTCTACCTTCCTCCACTCTCTACCTCCCTCCACTCTCTACCTCCCTCCACTCTCTACCTCCCTCCACTCTCTACCTTCCTCCACTCTCTACCTCCCTCCACTCTCTACCTCCCTCCACTCTCTACCTTCCTCCACTCTCTACCTCCCTCCACTCTCTACCTCCCTCCACTCTCTACCTTCCTCCACTCTCTACCTTCCTCCACTCTCTACCTCGCCGGTGTTGTAACAGTCTCAGTAACTTTCGTCTGGTCTTGGCTCCACCACCTGTGTTGCCAGCAGCTGCCCTTGCTAAGGCTATTGCTTCTGTTGCTCCTGCTACTGTCTCTGTTGCCCCTGCTACTGTCTCTGTTGCTCCTGCTACTGCCTCTGTTGCTCTTGCTACTGCCTCTGTTGATCTTGCTACTGTCTCTGTTGCTCCTGTTGCTGCTGCCTCTGTTATGCTTGCTTCATCTTGTGCTGCAATTACTTCATTTCCGCAGTCGTTGCACCATCAATTACCACACACACACACACACACACACACACACACACACACACACACACACACACACACACACACACACACACACACACACACACACACACACACACACACACGTGTGTGAAGTTGATGAGAAGAATTCACTCGATCGAAGACCAGGCAGAACTACAAAGGGATCTGGACAGGCTGCAGACCTGGTCCAGCAATTGGCTCCTGGAGTTCAATCCCACCAAGTGCAAAGTCATGAAGATTGGGGAAGGGCAAAGAAGACCGCAGACAGAGTACAGTCTAGGGGGCCAGAGACTACAAACCTCACTCAAGGAAAAAGATCTTGGGGTGAGTATAACACCAGGCACATCTCCTGAAGCGCACATCAACCAAATAACTGCTGCAGCATATGGGCGCCTAGCAAACCTCAGAACAGCATTCCGACATCTTAATAAGGAATCATTCAGGACCCTGTACACCGTGTACGTTAGGCCCATATTGGAGTATGCGGCACCAGTTTGGAACCCACACCTAGCCAAGCACGTGAAGAAACTAGAGAAAGTGCAAAGGTTTGCAACAAGACTAGTCCCAGAGCTAAGAGGTATGTTCTACGAGGAGAGGTTAAGGGAAATCAACCTGACGACACTGGAGGACAGGAGAGATAGGGGGGACATGATAACGACATACAAAATACTGAGAGGAATTGACAAGGTGGACAAAGACAGGATGTTCCAGAGATTGGACACAGTAACAAGGGGACACAGTTGGAAGTTGAAGACACAGATGAATCACAGGGATGTTAGGAAGTATTTCTTCAGCCACAGAGTAGTCAGTAAGTGAAATAGTTTGGGAAGCGATGTAGTGGAGGCAGGATCCATACATAGCTTTAAGCAGAGGTATGATAAAGCTCACGGCTCAGGGAGAGTGACCTAGTAGCGATCAGTGAAGAGGCGGGGCCAGGAGCTCGGATTCGACCCCTGCAACCTCAACTAGGTGAGTACACACACACACACACACACACACACACACACACACACACACACACACACACACACACATACATACATACAAACATATATATATATATATATATATATATATATATATATATATATATATATATATATATATATATATATATATATATATATATATATATATGTCGTGCCGAATAGGCAGAACTTGCGATCTTGGCTTAAATAGCAACGCTCATCTTGCCATATAGGACAAGCGAAAATTTGTGTATGCAATAATTTTGTCAAAATCATTCTGAACTTAACTAAAAATATATATTTCACTGTGTTTGTTTAGTATTAAATTACTGTAAACAAATCTAAAATATATTTAGTTGGGTCAGGCTAAAATAAATTGCTCTTGTTATAACATGGTTAGGTAACTTTTCTAAGTTTCTTTTGGCGCAAAATTAAAAAAAATGACATTAACATTAATGGAAAAAATATATCTTTAAACGTATAAGAGAGAATTTTGGAAAGGACTTAATTTTAAATGAGTTCTTGCTAATTGACCAGTTTTACATAATTCGGCACGATATATATATATATATATATGTATATATATATATATATATATATATATATATATATATATATATATATATATATATATATATATATATATATATATATATATATATATATATATATATGTATATGTATATGTACACGTATATATCAGCAGTATTGAATGACCCGGACTGAAGGCTGGTAATATTGTCTTCCTTCGTTATTATTATTAAATATTATGATAGTCATGAGTCATATGGAGTCTCAGGGAAAGTGACGTCACCGGGTTCGACCTGAGGGAGGTGAGGGGCAGCTACAGTTCCTTGGATCAAGAGCTCTTTAGCAGCAGAAAGACCACAGTAAACAGAAGCTGGGCAACGTAATGAGTTATGTATGGCTGTGAGCGCCAGGCACTGTCAGTGCCACAGCCTCAGCGCTGACGCAGGAATAACAATAGTAATAATAATACTGAAAATAATAATAATAATAATAATAATAATAATAATAATAATAATAATAATAATAATAAACATTTTCCCATAACCAACAGGTCTTTCCCAAGAGGTGTTTATGGACAAGTGTCTAGGAAGCTGGACAGGTAGGTAAGTTGTCGTTGTGAGGGTGTTTGGTGGGGAAGGGGCGTCCGGCCGGCCAGCCAGCCAGCCAGCCAGCCAGCCAGCCAGCCTGCCAGCCAGCCAGCCTGCCAGCCAGCCAGCTGGCCAGGTGGGGGTCTAGCAGTTACCACAACACAGACCAGTGTGATAGCATGCTCCTGGGTTATACGTTAACATAAATAAGGACTTGCTCCCTGGTAACCTTATTTACTGCTATCATCTGGCACTGTAATTGTACGCGCAGAGCTTATGTATAGCCCGGCCAACCTTCATTGTCATATACTTGGCCGCAGCTTTGAATGTGGGAGAGTCTGCGGTAAAAAACTAAACCAGCTTAGAATCCTTCTCCCGGCTCCCACCCCTCCCTTTATCTCTTTCCCTCTCTCTATCTCTGTCTATCTATATATCTATCTACCTACTTTCCTATCTCTCACTCCTTCCCTCCTGGCCAATACTGTATCAGCAAGTTGTGTTGTGGCTGTCTTCTCTGCCTTGCTTGCTGACACCAACCCTCACTCCTTCACTACTCCACTCGCTGCCTCTCTCACTGCCTGTCTGGCTGACTGTCTGTCTCACCCACTGCCTCTCTGGCTGACTGTCTCACCCACTGCCTCTCTGGCTGACTGTCTCACCCACTGCCTCTCTGGCTGACTGTCTCACCCACTGCCTCTCTGGCTGACTGTCTCACCCACTGCCTCTCTGGCTGACTGTCTCACCCACTGCCTCTCTGGCTGACTGTCTCACCCACTGCCTCTCTGGCTGACTGTCTCACCCACTCCCTCTCTGGCTGACTGGAGCTTGGCTCACTGTCTAGCTGGCTGTATAACTGACTGACAGGCTGGCTGGCTGGCTGGCTGGCTGGCTGGCTGGCTGGCTAGCCAGCCAGCCAGCCAGAGCCACCCCACTGACACCATAAAGCAGTACATGGGAATGCTACACTATCAATGATTCACACATTGAACACACCCTGGTGGGACCCACCAGGGTGTGTTCTACCCAGCATCACCTTTGATCTGTCTCTCTCTGAGTCTATCCCCAGGGAGTTCCTATGAGTCTATCCCCAGGGAGTTCCTATGAGTCTATCCCCAGGGTGTTCCTATGAGTCTGTCCCCAGGGTGTTCCTATGAGTCTTTCCCCCAGGATGTTCCTATGAGTCTGTCCCCCAGGGTGCTCCCATGAATCTGTCCCCCAGGGTGTTCCTATAAGTCTGTCCCAGAGGGAACTCCTATGAGTCTTTCCCCCAGGGTGTTCCTATGAGTCTGTCCCCCAGGGTGCTCCCATGAATCTGTCCCCCAGAGTGTTCCTATAAGTCTGTCCCCCAGGGTGCTCCCATGAATCTGTCCCCCAGGGTGTTCCTATAAGTCTGTCCCCCAGGGTGCTCCCATGAATCTGTCCCCCAGAGTGTTCCTATAAGTCTTTCCCCAGGGTGCTCCTATGAGTCTGTCCCCCAGGGTGCTCCCATGAGTCTGTCCCCCAGGGTGTTCATATGAGTCTGTCCCCCAGGGTGCTCCTATGAATCTGTCCCCCAGGGTGCTCCTATGAGTCTGTCCCCCCAGGGTATTCCTATGAGTCTGTTCCCCAGGGTGCTCCTGAGTCTGTCCCCCAGGGTGCTCCTATGAGTCTGTCCCCCAGGGTGCTCCAATGAATCTGTCCCTCAGTGTGTTCCTATGAGTCTGTTCCCAGGGTGCTCCCATGAGTCTGTCCCCCAGGGTGTTCATATGAGTCTGTCCCCCAGGGTGCTCCTATGAATCTGTCCCCCAGGGTGCTCCTATGAGTCTGTCCCCCAGGGTATTCCTATGAGTCTGTTCCCCAGGGTGCTCCTGAGTCTGTCCCCCAGGGTGCTCCTATGAGTCTGTCCCCCAGGGTGCTCCTATGAGTCTGTCCCCCAGGGTGTTCCTATGAGTCTGTCCCCCAGGGTGCTCCCATGAGTCTGTCCCCGAAGGTGCTCCTATGAGTCTGTCCCCCAGTGCTCCTCTGAGTTTGTCCCCCAGGGTGCTCCTATGAGTCTGTCCCCGAAGGTGCTCCTATGAGTCTGTCCCCCAGGGTGTTCCTATGAGTCTGTCCCCCAGGGTGCCCCTATGAGTCTGTCCCCAGGGTGCTCCTATGAGTCTGTCCCCCAGGGTGCTCCTATGAGTCTGTCCCCCAGGATGCTCCTATGAGTCTGTCCCCCAGGGTGCCCCTATGAGTCTGTCCCCCAGGGTGTTCCTATGAGTCTGTTCCCCAGGGTGCCCCTATGAGTCTGTCTCCCAGGGTGCTCCTATGAGTCTCTCCCCCAGGGTGCTCCTATGAGTGTCCCCCAGGGTGCTCCTATGAGTCTGTCCCCCAGGGTGCCCCTATGAGTCTGTCCCCAGGGTGCTCCTATGAGTCTGTCCCCCAGGGTGCTCCTATGAGTCTGTCCCCCAGGATGCTCCTATGAGTCTGTCCCCCAGGGTGCCCCTATGAGTCTGTCCCCCAGGGTGTTCCTATGAGTCTGTTCCCCAGGGTGCCCCTATGAGTCTGTCTCCCAGGGTGCTCCTATGAGTCTGTCCCCCAGGGTGCTCCTATGAGTGTCCCCCAGGGTGCTCCTATGAGTCTGTCCCCCAGGGTGCTCCTATGAGTGTCCCCAGGGTGCTCCTATGAGTCTGTTCCCCAGGGTGCCCCTATGAGTCTGTCCCCCAGGGTGCTCCTATGAGTCTGTCCCCCAGGGTGCTCCTATGAGTGTCCCCCAGGGTGCTCATATGAGTCTGTCCCCCAGGGTGCCCCTATGAGTCTGTCCCCCAGGGTGCTCCTGTGAGTCTGTCCCCCAGGGTGCTTCTATGAGTCTGTCCCCCAGGGTTCTCGCTACGATAAAGCAAAAAAATTACGTTCCCCCCCCCGTACACAGGATACATACACGGTGGGATGCCTCTTGGTGTACTCACCTATTTCTGGTTGCAGGGGTCGAGACTCAGCTCCTGGTCCCGCCTCTTCACTGACCGCTACAAGGTCTTCTTTCTCCCTGCTCCATGAGCTTTATCAAACCTCGTCTTAAAACTATGTATGGTTCCCGCCTCCACTACGTCACTTGCCAGACTATTCCACTTCCCGACAACTGTGTGACTGAAGAAACACTTCCTAATATCCCTCTGACTCATCTGAGTCTTCAACTTTCAATTGTGACCCCTTGTTTCTGTGTCCCATCTCTGGAACATCTTGTGTCTGTCCACCTTATCTATTCCTCGCAATATTTTGTACGTCGTTATCATGTTTCCCCTGACTCTCTTGTCCTCCAGTGTCGTCAGGCCTATTTCCCTTAACCTTTCTTCGTAGGAAATTCCCCAGAGCTCTGGAACTAGCCTTGTTGCAAACCTTTGCAGTTTCTCTAACTTCTTGACGTTTTTGACCAGGTGTGGGTTCCAAACTGGTGCTGCATACTCCAGTATGGGCTTGACGTACACGATGTACAGTGTCTTGAACGATTCCTTACTGAGGTGTCGGAACCCTATTCTCAGGTTTGCCAGGCGCCCATATGCTGCAGCAGTTATCTGGTTGATCTGTGCTTCCGGAGACGTGCTTGGAATTACACTCACCCCAAGATTTTTCTCCTTGAATGAGGTTTGCAGTCTTTGGCCACCTAGACTATAATCTGCCTGCGGTCTTCTTTGCCCTTCCCCGATCTTCATGATTTTGCATATGGCAGGGTTAAATTCGAGAAGCCAGTTGCTGGACGGTGTCCAGCCTGTGCAGGTCTCTTTGAAGTCCTGCCTAATCCTCATCTGATTTAATTCTCCTCATTAACTTCACATCATCTACAAACAGGGACACTTCTGAGTCTATCCCTTCCGTCATGTCATTCACATATACCAAAAATAGCACTGGTCCTAGGACTGACCCCTGTGGAACCCCGCTTGTCACAGGCGCCCATTGTGATACCTCATCTCGTACCATGACTCGTTGTTGCCTCCTTGTCAGGTATTCTCTGATCCATTGCAGTGCCCTTCCTGTTTTACGTATCTAATCCTCTAGCTTCTGCACTAATCTCTTGTGGGGAACTGTGTCGAAGACCTTCTTGCAGTCCAAGAAAATGCAGTCAACCTACCCCTCCCTCTCGTGTTTTAGCTCTGTCACCTTGTCATAAAACTCCAGGAGGTTTGTGACACAGGATTTGCCTTCCATGAATCCATACTGGTTGTCTTTTATAATCTTGTTCTGTTCCAGATGCTCCACCACTCTTCTCCTGATAATCTTCTCCATGACTTTGCATACTATACACGTCAGTGATACTGGTCTATAGTTTAGTGCCTCGTTTCTGTCTCCTTTCTTAAAAATTGGAACTACATTTGCCGTCTTCTGTACCTCAGGTAGTTGCCCAGTTTCGAGGGATGTGTTGAAGATCGTGGTTAGTGGCACACACAGCGTCTCTGCTTCTTCTTTAAGGATGGGGAGATGTTCGGTCCCATCGCCTTTGAGGTATCAAGGTCACTTAGCAGCTTCTTCACCTCCTCCTCTGTTGTGTGCATGTCATCCAACACTTGTTGGTATGTTCCTTGTTGGTGCCCCCCCCCCCTCTGTTCTGTCTTCTCAGAGTCCTACCTGTCACCACTGTGAATATTTCCTCAAATCTCGTGTTGAGCTCCTCACATACCTCTTGGTCGTTTCTTGTGAGTTTCCCACCATCTTTCCTCAGCCTGATCACCTGGTCTTTGACTGTTGTCTTCTTCCTAATGTGGCTATACAGCAGTTTCGGGTCAGATTGACTTTCGATGCTATGTTGTTTTCGTACTGTCGCTGGGCCTCCCTCCTTATCTGTGCATACTCGTTTCTAGCTCTCGACTAATCTCCTTATTTTCCTGGGTCCTTTGCCTTCTGTACTTTTTCCATTCTCTAGTGCATTTAGTTTTTGCCTCCCTGTACCTTCGGGTAAACCAAAGGCTCGTTCTGGTCTTCCCATTGTTTCTGTTGCCCTTGGGAGCAAACCTTTCCTCTGTCTCCTTGCATTTTGTTGTTACGTATTCCATCATTTCGTTTACTGACTTTCCTACCAATTCTCTGTCCCACTGAACCTCCTGCAGGAAGTTCTTCATAGATGTGTTGTCCCCCCTTTTATAGTTTGGCTTTTCTCATTCAACTCCTGTGACCTTCTCCACTTGTAACTCTACTATGTATTCAAAGCTCAGAACCACATGATAACTAGCTCCAAGGGACCTCTCGTATGTGATGTCCTCAATGTCTGAACTGCTCAGGGTGAACACGAGGTCCAGTCTTGCTGGTTCATCCTTCCCTCCGTCTCTGGTATTGTCCCTGACGTGTTGATGCATGAGGTTTTCCAGTACCACATCTATCATCTTGATTCTCCATGTTTTGGGGCCCCCATGTGGCTCCAGGTTTTCCCAGTCGATCTCCCTGTGGTTGAAATCACCCATAATCAGTAACTTTGCTCTGCTCGAGTGAGCTCTTCTTGCTACCTCAGCCAGTGTGTCCAACCTCGCTCTGTTGCTCTCTTCATATTCCTCTCTTGGCCTCCTGACTACCTTATGTTCTCCAGAGTGAATGGTACCTACTATGTACTCCCTTTCTCCATTCTCGTCCATGCCTTCCATTTCCTCATATCCCCATCAGTTTTTGATAAGAAGTGTAACTCCTCCTCCCCCTCTGCTCCTATCTTTCATCAGGATCTGATATCCCGGTGGGAACATTGCGTCTATTATTGTCTCGGTGAGTTTCGTTTCTGTGACTGCTATAATGTTTGGGGAATTCTCACTGATTCGTTCATGCCACTCCTCATATTTGTTCATTATTCCATCTGTGTTCCTGTGCCAAACCTTCAACTTCTTTTCTAAAACTGTGGTCCTGGGAGAATATTGGGGTTGGGGGAGTGAGAGCCCTGGCAGGGGTCTATGGGGGCTTGTGGTGGGGTTTGTGGTGTGGGGGTGGGGACAGAGGGAACAGTGGGTGGGTTTTGGTTTGGAGTGTTCAGATGCATTGGGGTTGTGGTAGTTGGAGTCCTTCTGTGGGTGTTTCTGGTGGGTGTTTGATCTATAACCTGGGTCTGGGTTCTGTTCATCGTCATCATTGCCTCTCATTCCTCCTTTCATCTTTGTACCCTCTCTTTCAGTATCATCCTTTCCTCTTGTGTTGTCTCAATTGAGGTACACTTTCCGGTACTCAGGTTTGTCCTTCAGTCATGCTTTCTCCTGCAGGATCTTGGTTCGAGCTGATTCTGTCTTGAGGATTACTTTGACAGTCCATTTTCTTCCACTTGCAAACAACCCAATTCTCCAAAAATTTGTCACCTGGGTCATGTCGTCCTCACCTATTGCTCTCATGATGCCTTCAA
>NC_091304.1:17444947-17454947 GCF_038502225.1 Cherax quadricarinatus | reverse complement strand
TGCACATGCAAGCCTGTAGGCATATGGGTGATGTTCAAAAGTGGGCCATTGCTAAATGGGAGGTGGACACTAAAAGGAAGTTAGCATCAGGTAGGGTAGGCTCCAAAACCTGGTGGTCCCTGGTCAAGGACAGACAAGGTTATCTGCCTGATGAACTTATTCCACCTCTAAATCGACAGGATGGGACCACCTCTACTAGTAGTCAAGAGAAGGCGGACCTCTTTGCTGAACACTTTGCTACCAAAATGCAAGTTCCTGATCCAGCAAGGGACCCTCCTTGGCTAGCTGCAAGAACTGTGTCAAAACTGTCAGTGGTGACAATAAGGCAGGAGGAGGTGCATTTCCTTCTTAAATCACTTGACCAGGAAAAGGCTGTGGGCCCAGACAAGTTGAGCCCAAGATTGTTGAGAAGATGTGCAGACGAGCTAGCAGCACCTCTAACTCGCATCTTTCAGCACTGCCTAGTACAGTGCAAATGGCCCTCTCCATGGAAAGAGGCAAATGTAGTCCCTGTTCACAAAAAGAAGAGCAGAGCAGAAATCAGCAACTACAGACCAGTGTCACTCCTGTCAATCGCTGGTAAGATCCTTGAGACAATAATCTCAAGACAAATGACAGATTTTTTTGACTACCACTCACTACTTTGTGATCGTCAATATGGCTTCAGGAAAGGTTACTCTGCTGCTGATCTGTTGTTAAACCTCTCCACTAAGTGGCACCAGTCACTGGATGAATCCAAAGTCAGCTGTGTGGTAGCACTGGACATTGCTGGCGCTTTCGACCGGGTGTGGCACCAGGGCCTCTTAGCAAAACTTCAAGCACTGGGAATTGCAGGCTCTACGCTATGTCTCCTCAGTGATTACCTTCATGGTAGATCTCTAAGTGTAGTCCTCAATGGAACGGAATCAGCAAGGCATCCTATTGGGGCAAGCGTTCCACAAGGAAGTGTGCTGGGTCCACTGTTATGGAATGTCTACTTCAACGACCTTCTTCATCTCATCCCAGAATCACATGCATATGCAGACGACTGTACACTGACATTCACTTATCCAAGAGAAGAAATGCCAGCTGCGCTAAGCTACATCAATCACCAGCTGAGAGCTATATCAGCTTGGGGAAATAGATGGCAAGTAACATTTGCACCTGAGAAAACGCAAATGATGATCGTCTCTAGGCACCATGATGGTAATGCTGGTGCAGTAATAAGGATGAATGGGACGATGTTGGCACCTGGAGAAGAAGTTGATATCCTTGGGGTGAAATTTGACTCCAAACTAACCATGAAGAACCATGTTGTAAATCTTGCAAACAAGGCAGCCAGGAAGCTTACAGCACTTCGCCGTATCTCGCATCTGCTTGACAGTAGGGGTTGCAAGATCCTGTACGAGGCACAAGTACGCTCACACCTTGAGTATGCTCCACTTTCTTGGTTTGCCTGCCCCCCCTCTCATCTGCGACTGCTTGACAGAGTAGAGAACAGAGCAAGACGTCTCATCTCTCGCCTGGACCCATCCTGGATAGATCTGTCATTTCAGCAGAGCCTTCAACATAGGAGGGATGTGGGTGGCCTTACTGTTATGTACAAGGCCAATATTGTCAAAATACCACACTTGGATCCACTTCGAGGACAGCGTGAAACAAGCTTTTATGCCACAAGACGGGCAGAAAGCAGCAACTTCACTCTGGCTGTACCCTTCTCCAGAACATCACTCCATCTGAGATCATACATACCAAGGATGACTCGAGTATGGAACACATTCGTACAGCATAATGATGTCAACGAGATAACGTCAGTTGATCAAATGAAAATGCTGGCCCACAGATGGCTCCAACTTCATCCTGTTCCCTACTTGTATGTCTCATAACAATAAAAATGCTTTCAAATGAGCTGATGTAGGTAACAGCTCTTAGCTTGCCAATAAAGTTAGGAATCCTTAACCTGTAAATAGCTGTCAATAAAGCTAGGGATCCTTAACCTTGTCAAACCCTGTGTAAAAAAAAAAAAAAAAAAAAAAAAAAAAAAAAAAAGAGAGAGAGAGAGAGAGAGAGAGAGAGAGAGAGAGAGAGAGAGAGAGAGAGAGAGAGAGAGAGAGAGAGAGAACCAACCTTATGCGTATTGTTCTATATCATGTACGTACAAACAAACGACTAGGGAAGAGGCGGGGCCAGGAACTAAGTCTCGACCCCAGCAACCACAAATAGGTGGGTGAGTAACACCCACACCACCGCCGCCGCCACCAAGTACAAAGTCATAAAGACTGTGAAAGGTCAAAGAAGACCGCAGACAGAGTACAGGGTACGGGAGGGGGGGACAAAAGACTGCAAACCTCACTCAAGGAAAAAGATCTTGGAGTGAGTATAATACCAAGCACATCTCCTGAGGAGCACATCAACCAAATAACTGCTGCAACATACGGACGCCTAGCAAACCTAAGAATAGCATTCCGATATCTCAGTAAGGAATCATTCAAGACTCTGTACACCGTATACGTCAGGCCCATATTGGAGTATGCAGCACCAGTCTGGAACCCACATCTGGTCAAGCACGTCAAGAAAATAGAGAAAGTGGAAAGGTTTGCATCAAGACTAGTCCCGGAGCTAAGGGGTATGTCCTACGAGAAGAGGTTAAGGGAAATTAACCTGACGACACTGTAGGACAGTAGGGATAGGAGGGGAGGACATGGTAACTACATATAAAATACTGACAGGAGTTGAGAAGGTGGATAGGGACAGGATGTTTCAGAGATGTGACTCAGATGAAGACTCAGATGAGCCACAGGAATGTTAGGAAGTATTTCTTCAGTCACAGAGTTGTCAGGAAATGGAACAGTCTGGAAAGTGATATAGTGGAGATAGGATCCATACATAGTTTTAAGATGAGGTATGATAAAGGTCATGGAGCAGGGAGAGAGAGGACCTAGTAGCTACCAGTGAAGAGGTGGGGCCAGGAACTATGAATCGATTCCTACAACCACAATTAGGTAAGTACACACATACACAGTGTCGGCCTGACAACACTGGAGGACAGGAGGATCAGGGGAGACATGATAACGACATATAAAATACTGCGTGGAATAGACAAGGCGGACAAAGACAGGATGTTCCAGGGAGGGGACACAGAAACAAGAGGCCACAATTGGAAGTTGAAGACACAAATGAGTCAGAGAGATAGTAGGAAGTATTTCTTCAGTCATAGAGTTGTAAGGCAGTGGAATAGCCTAGAAAATGACGTAGTGGAGGCAGGAACCATACACAGTTTTAAGACGAGGTTTGATAAAGCTCATGGAGCGGGGAGAGAGAGGGCCTAGTAGCAACCGGTGAAGAGGCGGGGCCAGGAGCTAGGACTCGACCCCTGAAACCACAAATAGGTGAGTACAAATAGGTGAGTACTTATTAATGGGAAAAAGCAGGTGTCCCAAGAGGAACCCTGTGGTACAACACTTGTTGAGTGTAACCATTCTCAAGCTTAACCAGTTCTCAAGGTCTCTCAGTTCAAGTCTGTCTCCGTCATGTGGAAACCCACATTTGTACATGGAAAACCGTAATGAGGACGCACTTTAAGCAGTGGAAACCTTTATTTTACGATCCATGGTGGAGGTGGTCACCCACAGTCAGGCTTTATTTACAACAGCGACCACGATTAAAATCAGCTCTTCCGAAATATATAAAATATTTTTTTTTAAATTATTATTTATCGGCTTATGCAATTTTCTACAATATAAAAAAAAACGTAACCACCGTTTTTACTCTCTTTCCTTTTAAAGGTGCAAACAGTGCAGTTAACATGGCTAACTGAACAACCCAAATAGAGAAAATAAAACGGAAATCTACTGTATATTTCAGGTTAACATTGAGCCGAGAGAGAGAGAGAGAGAGAGAGAGAGAGAGAGAGAGAGAGAGAGAGAGAGAGAGAGAGAGAGAGAGAGAGAGAGAGAGAGAGAGAGAGAGAGAGAGAAGCGTATATTTAATGCTAACAACGAGTTTAAACATAGAAGGTCATAAAAAACGAGAAATTTATCAATTGCATTCATCTTTACACAATGTCCACTCCATATGTTAATCTTCAAGGTGACATCTTCGCTGCCTCAGCTTCCTCGTTCTCCTCCTCGTTCACAATCCACGCCTCACACACGAGCTCCTATGCCTCCACACTTGGATACCTTCTCCTTATAATATCTATCAACAAACTTCATCCCATAGACTGCCTTACATTCCTATCTTTTTCCCTCATGATGCGTGAGATAACTGTGTGAGTTATCTCACGCATCATGGATTTATTCTTTGATGCTTATAACTACAAGATAACCTGTGAAATCATACAACAGCAGCCCCAAAACCAGTGTTAGAAAGACTGAAGGTAACAGAGTAACCTTCATCATCAGAGGTACGTAGCGTTGCGTTCATGTAGTGAACATTCTCAGGTGAATTCGCTAGAGAGACTTCACTATATGTACGTGAAACGTCACGTACCTCTAAAAACAAAGGTCCCTCTGTTTTTTTCAGTCTTTTCATAATATTTACTTTGCATCGAGTACGACACCGCATGTCTTCTTACGTCTAAACATTCAACATATCCTATGAATGGACACACACACACACTATAAGTCAATGGATATGAGGCAACTGCTAGAGATCTATAAGACAACCAATGTTTAAGAAAAGAGACAGAGGCAGGATACATTAAATTACAGGTCAGTATCAACGACATGCATACCATGTAAGGTAATTAAGAGGATAATCAGAGGGATGCGTGGTGGAACACCTTCACAAGAAGTGGTATAAACAAGTACCAGCCCAGGCTTACGGAAGAAAATCCTGTCTTACAAACCCATTGGAGTTCCTTGTAAAGGAAGAGAAGTGATGCAGCAGAGAAAAGGATACGTGGACTACATATTCTTAGACTTCAAGAAGGCATCTGACATTGTACCTCACAATAAAATGGGATAAAAACTTGAGGAGCAGGTAGGTATAATAGAGATAGGAACTACATTTGATCAAAGAGTAATTTATAGGAAGGAGGTGTCAGAATGGGCAAATCTAACAAGTGGAGTTCCACAAGGATCGGTATTGGGATCCGTACTGCTTCTGGTATATGTGAATAATTTAACTGAACGGAGTCAGATGTATTATAGTTTGTAGAGGATGCAGCAATAATGAGGAGAATAAAAACTGATAGGGGCAAGGAAAGGCTACAAACAGACATAGACAAACTGCAGAATTGGCCAACAAGTGAGTACTGAAATTCGACCTCAGAAAATGCAGGAGTGTGAAAATTAGGAAAGGGGTAAGAAGACCAAAAGCTGAGTATAGACTCTGGGGACACAGGCTGCAAACCTCACTCAAGGATGAAAGACCTCAGGGTGAGCATAGTGCCGAGCATATCGCCTGAGGTGCACATCAACCAAATAACTCATACAGTAAATGCTTGGTTGGCAAATTTAAGACTAGCTTTCAGGAATCTCAACACTCATTCATGACCCTTTATACGACATATCTCAGACCCATTTTGGAGTAGGTAGAACCAACATGGAATCCTCACCTGATAACGCATATAAAAAGCAAGAGAAACTGTAGTAGTTTGTAACGAGACTAGTATCAGAGATAAGGGGGATGGAGTATGAAAAGAGACTAAAGGGATTAAACTCATATTATAGGATAGAAGAACCAGGAGAGATAAGATAACGTCATACAAAATACTTGATAGGATGGAGAGGGATAAGTTGTTCAAGAGGCGGGAAACTGGTACACGAGGGCACGGCTGGATGTTAAAGACATGCGTCACAGGGATGTCAAGAGGTATTTCTTTAACCTCAAGAATGATCAGGATGTGGAATGACGTTGACGAAGAAGTGATTTAGGCTGGCATCGCAAAGTTTTCAATAACAGGTGTGACAGAGCCGACGAGGCTACGAGAGGGTGAATCCGACACGCGGCAACAGGCAGGTCAGGAGCTGAGATTCAACTCATGTAACCAAAAATAGGTGAACACACACACACACACACACACACACACACACACACACACACACACACACACACACACACACACACACACACACACACACACACACACACACACACACACACACACACACACACACACACACACACACACACATGTAACAACAAAATGTAAGGAGGCAGTGGAAAGGTTTATTCCCAAGGGCAACAGTAACAACGGGAAGACCAGAACGAGCCCCTGGTTTACCCGACGGTGTAAGGAGGCAAAAACAAAGTGCAATAGAGAATGGAAAAAGTACAGAAGGCAGAGAACACACGAAAATAGGGAGATCAGTCGCAGAGCCAGGAATGAGTACGCACAGGTAAGAAGGGAGGCCCAGCGACAGTATGAAAATGACATAGCATCGAGAATCAAGACTGACCCGAAACTGTTGTATAGCCACATCAGGAGGAAGACAACAGTCAAAGACCAGGTGATCAGATTAAGGACAGAGGGTGGAGAACTCACAAGAAATGATCAGGAGGTATGTGAGGAGCTGAACAGGAGATTTAAGGAAGTTTTTACAGTAGAGACAGGAAGGGCTGTGGGAAGAGAGCACAGAAGGGAACATCAAGAGGGAATATACCAACAAGTGTTGGATGACATACGAACAACTGAGGAGGAGGTGAAGAAGCTCTTAAGTGACCTTGACACCTCAAAGGCGATGGGACCGGACAACATCTCCCCATGGGTCCTTAGAGAAGGAGCAGAGATGCTGTGCGTGCCTCTAACCACAATCTTCAACACATCCCTTGAAACTGGGCAACTACCTGAGAAATGGAAGACAGCTAATGTAGTCCTCATATTTAAGAAAGGAAACAGAAACGAGGCACTAAACTACAGACCTGTGTCTCTGACATGTATTGTGTGCAAAGTCATGGAGAAGATTATCAGGAGGAGAGTGGTCGAACACCTGGAAAGGAACAATATTATAAATGAAAACCAGCATGGGTTCATGGAAGGCAAATCTTGTATCACAAACCTCCTGGAGTTTTATGACAAGGTAACAGAAGTAAGACACGAGAGAGAGGGGTGGGTAGATTGCGTTTTCCTAGACTGCAGGAAGGCTTTTGACACAGTTCCCCACAAGAGATTAGTGCAGAAGCTGGAGGATCAGGCGCACGTAAAAGGGAGGGCACTGCAATGGATAAGAGAATACCTGACAGGGAGGCAGCAACGAGTCATGGTACGTGAAGAGGAATCACAGTGGGCGCCTGTTACGAGCGGTGTCCCACAGGGGTCAGTTCTAGGACCAGTGCTATTTTTGATATATGTGAACGACATGATGGAAGGAATAGACTCTGAAGTGTCCCTGTTCGCAGATGACGTGAAGTTGATGAGAAGAATTAAATCGGACGAGGATGAGGCAGGACTGCAAAGAGACCTGGACAGGCTGGACATGTGGTCCAGCTACTGGCTTCTCGAATTCAATCCAGCCAAATGCAAAGTCATGAAGATTGGGGAGGGGCAAAGAAGACTGCAGACAGAGTATAGGCTAGGTGGACAAAGACTACAGACCTCACTCAGTGAGAAAGACCTTGGGGTGACCACAACACCGAGCACATCACCGGAGGCACACATCAACCAAATAACCGCTGCAGCATACGGGCGTCTGGCAAACCTGAGAATAACGTTCCGATACCTTAATAAGGAATCGTTCAAGAAACTGTACACTGTGTATGTTAGGCCCATACTGGAGTATGCAGCACCAGTCTGGAACCCACACCTGGTCAAGCACGTCAAGAAGTTAGAGAAAGTACAAAGGTTTGCAACAAGGCTAGTCCCAGAGCTCAAGGGAATGTCGTACGAGGAAAGGTTAAGGGAAATCGGACTGACGACACTGGAGGACAGAAGGGTCAGGGGAGACATGATAACGACATACAAGATACTGCGGGGAATAGACAAGGTGGACAGAGATAGGATGTTCCAGAGAGGGGACACAGGGACAAGGGGTCACAACTGGAAGCTGAAGACTCAGACGAGTCACAGGGACGTTAGGAAGTATTTCTTCAGTCATAGAGTTGTCAGCAAGTGGAATAGCCTAGCAAGTGAAGTAGTGGAGGCAGGAACCATACATAGTTTTAAGAAGAGGTATGACAAAGCTCAGGAAGCAGAGAGAGAGAGGATCCAGTAGCGATCAGTGAAGAGGCGGGGCCAGGAGCTGAGTCTCGACCCCTGCAACCACAATTAGGTGAGTACACACACACACACACACACACATACAAACACACACACACATACACACACACACACACACACACACACACACACACACACACACACACACACACGCACACACACACACACACACACACACACACACACACACACACACGCACACGCACACGCACACACACATACACACACACACACACACACACACACACACGCACGCACACGCACACGCACACACACATACACACACACACATCCACACACACACACACACACACACACACACACACACACACACACACACACACACACACACACACACACACACACACGCACACACACACACACACGCGCACACGCACACACACACACACACGCACACACACACATACACACACACATACACACACACACACACACACACACACACACACACACACACACACACACACACACACACACACACGCACGCACACACACACACACACACACACACACACACACACACACACACACACACACACACACACACACACACACACACACGCACACGCACACGCACATACACAAGAGACAAGGAGGGAACCAGCAGAGGTCAGTCAGAGCAGAACAGAACAGCAAGGGCAAGCACACACACAACTACTCTCAGAACCATACAACCTATCACACCATCCCAACACACACTACAATCCATACCCACAGCCTCCACCCAACACCGAGCTATAGAATCCCACAGTATGCCACCAGGTCTCCCACCCTCACAGGCCCCCCAAACCACAGTGTTGGAAAGGAAACTGAAGGTATGGTACACAAACGCTGATGGAATAACAAATAAGTGGGAGGAGTGGCATGAAAGAGTCAAAGAAGCATCACCGGAGATCATAGCTCTCACAGAAACCAAGCTTACAGGTATGATAACAGATGCCATCTTTCCAACGGGATACCAAATCCTGAGGAAAGACAGAGGGAACAGGGGGGGTGGAGGAGTGGCGTTGCTGATCAAAAATCGCTGGAATTTTGATGAGCTGGAGAGAGGAGACAGCGGAGAAGAAAGTGATTACATAGTGGGAACACTTCACTCTGGAGGTCCCAAGGTGGTAATAGCAGTGATGTATAACCCACCACAGAACAGCAGGAGGCCAAGGCAAGAGTACGACGAGAGCAATAGAGCGATGGTTGACACACTGGCTAGAGTGGCCAGAAGAGCTCATGCATGCAGGGCAAAGCTCCTGATCATGGGTGACTTTAACCACAAGGAGATCGATTGGGAGAACTTGGACCCACATGGGGGCCAAGATACATGGAGGGCTAAGATGATGGAGGTGGTACTGGAAAACTTCATGTGCCAACACGTAAGGGACACTACAAGAGAGAGAGGAGAGGATGAACCAGCAAGGCTGGACTTAGTATTCACCTTGAGTAGTGCAGATATCGAGGACATCACATATGAAAGACCCCTTGGGGCCAGTGACCATGTGGTTTTAAGCTTCGAATACACAGTAGAGCTACAAGTGGAGGAAGAAGCAGGAAGGCCAGGACGAATGAAGCCAAACTACAAGAAAGGGGACTACACAGGAATGAGGAACTACCTGAACGGGGTTCAGTGGGACAGAGAACTGGCAGGGAAGCCAGTTAATGAGATGATGGAATATGTAGCAACAAAATGCAAGGAGGCTGAGGAGAGGTTTGTACCCAAGGGTAACAGGATTAATGAAAAAGCCAGGGTGAGCCCATGGTTTACCCAAAGGTGCAGGGAGGCAAAAACCAAGTGTGCTAGGGAATGGAAGAAATATAGAAGGCAAAGGACCCAGGAGAATAAGGAGA
>NC_091304.1:17424947-17437447 GCF_038502225.1 Cherax quadricarinatus | reverse complement strand
AAGGAGAAAGAGGAGGAGGAAGAAAAGAATGAGAGAGGAGTTGGTGTACGTGAGACGACACACACTATGAGAGCAACAGTCGCAGTCAGTAAACACACTGAGCTTAACTCACTTGTCTCAAAATATTTCCTGGTTCTCGTCTCATAGCTTAATGAGCTCGTCTTCTGCCTCGCAATTTAATCAGCTTGTCTTCCGTGCCGTAATTCATATATTTTGTCTCCTGTGTCATAATTCAACTGGTCATCTATCTCACAATTCAGTAAGTTTGACTTCTGCCTCAGTCAGTTAGGTTAGTATATTTCATGCTTCAATAATATCTCTCTCTCTCTCTCTCTCTCTCTCTCTCTCTCTCTCTCTCTCTCTCTCTCTCTCTCTCTCTCTCTCTCTCTCTCTCTCTCTCTCTCTCTCTCTCTCTCTCTCTCTCTCTCTCTCTCTCTCTCTCTCATTCCTGGTGGCTCACGCTCGACACCAGCACAGACAGTATATAGTGTGAATCTCTCGCTCAAGTTTAACACCTAGGCAGTAGGCCTACACAAAACAAATAAAAATGTATACACAGTAAGCCTTTATAAAAAAAATCTCGTTCAATGATAAAGCTCTGGCTGTGCGAAACGTCGTTTTTTTTTAATCACAGCAATGTCTGTGTAGTAAGACATCAAAGATCCCATCTTTCCAAAGTGTGTGATGGAATATGACAGGTAAACCCATCCCGTGTGATGGAATCTGACAGGTAAACCCATCCCGTGTGATGGAATATGACAGGTAAACCCATCCCGTGTGATGGAATATGACAGGTAAACCCATCCCGTGTGATGGAATATGACAGGTAAACCCATCCCGTGTGATGGAATATGACAGGTAAACCCATCCCGTGTGATGGAATATGACAGGTAAACCCATCCCGTGTGATGGAATATGACAGGTAAACCCATCCCGTGTGATGGAATATGACAGGTAAACCCATCCCGTGTGATAGAATATGACAGGTAAACCCATCCCGTGTGATGGAATATGACAGGTAAACCCATCCCGTGTGATGGAATATGACAGGTAAACCCATCCCGTGTGATAGAATATGACAGGTAAACCCCATCCCGTGTGATGGAATATGACAGGTAAACCCCATCCCGTGTGATAGAATATGACAGGTAAACCCATCCCGTGTGATGGAATATGAGAGGTAAACCCATCCCGTGTGATAGAATATGACAGGTAAACCCCATCCCGTGTGATAGAATATGACAGGTAAACCCCATCCCGTGTGATGGAATATGACAGGTAAACCCATCCCGTGTGATGGAATATGACAGGTAAACCCATCCCGTGTGATGGAATATGACAGGTAAACCCATCCCGTGTGATGGAATATGACAGGTAAACCCCATCCCGTGTGATAGAATATGACAAGTAAACCCCATCCCGTGTGATAGAATATGACAGGTAAACCCATCCCGTGTGATGGAATATGACAGGTAAACCCATCCCGTGTGATGGAATATGACAGGTAAACCCATCCCGTGTGATGGAATATGACAGGTAAACCAAATCCCGTGCGATGGAATATGACAGGTAAACCCATCCCGTGTGATGGAATATGACAGGTAAACCCCATCCCGTGTGATAGAATATGACAGGTAAACCCCATCCCGTGTGATGGAATATGACAGGTAAACCCCATCCCGTGTGATAGAATATGACAGGTAAACCCCATCCCGTGTGATGGAATATGACAGGTAAACCCCATCCCGTGTGATAGAATATGACAGGTAAACCCATCCCGTGTGATGGAATATGACAGGTAAACCCATCCCGTGTGATGGAATATGACAGGTAAACCCCATCCCGTGTGATAGAATATGACAGGTAAACCCCATCCCGTGTAATGGAACATGACAGGTAAACCCATCCCGTGTGATGGAATATGACAGGTAAACCCATCCCGGGTGATGGAATATGACAGGTAAACCCCATCCCGTGTGATAGAATATGACAGGTAAACCCATCCCGTGTGATGAAATATGACACGTAAATCCCATCCCGTGTGATGGAATATGACAGGTAAACCCATCCCGTGTGATGGAATATGACAGGTAAACCCCATCCCGTGTGATGGAATATGACAGGTAAACCCCATCCCGTGTGATAGAATATGACAGGTAAACCCATCCCGTGTGATGGAATATGACAGGTAAACCCATCCCGTGTGATAGAATATGACAAGTAAACCCCATCCCGTGTGATAGAATATGACAGGTAAACCCATCCCGTGTGATAGAATATGACAGGTAAACCCATCCCGTGTGATGGAATATGACAGGTAAACCCCATCCCGTGTGATAGAATATGACAGGTAAACCCCATCCCGTGTGATAGAATATGACAGGTAAACCCATCCCGTGTGATGGAATATGACAGGTAAACCCATCCCGTGTGATGGAATATGACAGGTAAACCCATCCCGTGTGATGGAATATGACAGGTAAACTAAATCCCGTGCGATGGAATATGACAGGTAAACCCATCCCGTGTGATGGAATATAACAGGTAAACCCATCCCGTGTGATGGAATATGACAGGTAAACCCATCTCGTGTGATGGAATATGACAGGTAAACCCATCCCGTGTGATGGAATATGACAGGTAAACCCATCCCGTGTGATGGAATATGACAGGTAAACCCATCCCGTGTGATGGAATATGACAGGTAAACCCATCCCGTGTGATGGAATATGACAGGTAAACCCATCCCGTGTGATGGAATATGAGAGGTAAACCCATCCCGTGTGATGGAATATGACATGTAAACCCATCCCGTGTGATGGAATATGAGAGGTAAACCCATCCCGTGTGATGGAATATGACAGGTAAACCCATCCCGTGTGATGGAATATGACAGGTAAACCCATCCCGTGTGATAGAATATGACAGGTAAACCCCATCCCGTGTGATGGAATATGACAGGTAAACCCCATCCCGTGTGATAGAATATGACAGGTAAACCCATCCCGTGTGATAGAATATGACAGGTAAACCCATCCCGTGTGATGGAATATGACAGGTAAACCCATCCCGTGTGATGGAATATGACAGGTAAACCCCATCCCGTGTGATAGAATATGACAGGTAAACCCATCCCGTGTGATGGAATATGACAGGTAAACTCATTCCGTGTGATGAAATATGACAGGTAAACCCATCCCGTGTGATGGAATATGACAGGCAAACCCATCCCGTGTGATGGAATATGACAGGTAAACCCATCCCGTGTGATGGAATATGACAGGTAAACCCATCCCGTGTGATGGAATATGACAGGTAAACTCATTCCGTGTGATGGAATATGACAGGTAAACCCATCCCGTGTGATGGAATATGACAGGTAAACCCATCCCGTGTGATGGAATATGACAGGTAAACCCATCCCGTGTGATGTAATATGACAGGTAAACCCATCCCGTGTGATGGAATATGACAGGTAAACCCATCCCATGTGATGGAATATGACAGGTAAACCCATCCCGTGTGATGGAATATGACAGGTAAACTCATTCCGTGTGATGAAATATGACAGGTAAACCCATCCCGTGTGATGGAATATGACAGGTAAACTCATTCCGTGTGATGAAATATGACAGGTAAACCCATCCCGTGTGATGGAATATGACAGGTAAACCCATCCCGTGTGATGGAATATGACAGGTAAACCCCATCCCGTGTGATAGAATATGACAGGTAAACCCATCCCGTGTGATGAAATATGACAGGTAAACCCATCCCGTGTGATGGAATATGACAGGTAAACCCATCCCGTGTGATGGAATATGACAGGTAAACCCCATCCCGTGTGATAGAATATGACAGGTAAACCCATCCCGTGTGATGGAATATGACAGGTAAACTCATTCCGTGTGATGAAATATGACAGGTAAACCCATCCCGCGTGATGGAATATGACAGGTAAACCCATCCCGTGTGATGGAATATGACAGGCAAACCCATCCCGTGTGATGGAATATGACAGGTAAACCCATCCCGTGTGATGGAATATGACAGGTAAACCCATCCCGTGTGATGGAATATGACAGGTAAACTCATTCCGTGTGATGGAATATGACAGGTAAACCCATCCCGTGTGATGGAATATGACAGGTAAACCCATCCCGTGTGATGGAATATGACAGGTAAACCCATCCCGTGTGATGGAATATGACAGGTAAACCCATCCCATGTGATGGAATATGACAGGTAAACCCATCCCGTGTGATGGAATATGACAGGTAAACCCATCCCGTGTGATGGAATATGACAGGTAAACTCATTCCGTGTGATGAAATATGACAGGTAAACCCATCCCGTGTGATGGAATATGACAGGTAAACCCATCCCGTGTGATGGAATATGACAGGTAAACCCATCCCGTGTGATGAAATATGACAGGTAAACCCATCCCGTGTGATGAAATATGACAGGTAAACCCATCCCGTGTGATGAAATATGACAGGTAAACCCATCCCGTGTGATGAAATATGACAGGTAAACCCATCCCGTGTGATGGAATATGACAGGTAAACTCATTCCGTGTGATGAAATATGACAGGTAAACCCATCCCGTGTGATGGAATATGACAGGTAAACCCATCCCGTGTGATGGAATATGACAGGTAAACCCATCCCGTGTGATGAAATATGACAGGTAAACCCATCCCGTGTGATGAAATATGACAGGTAAACCCATCCCGTGTGATGAAATATGACAGGTAAACCCATCCCGTGTGATGAAATATGACAGGTAAACCCATCCCGTGTGATGGAATATGACAGGTAAACTCATTCCGTGTGATGAAATATGACAGGTAAACCCATCCCGTGTGATGGAATATGACAGGTAAACCCATCCCGTGTGATGGAATATGACAGGTAAACCCATCCCGTGTGATGAAATATGACAGGTAAACCCATCCCGTGTGATGAAATATGACAGGTAAACCCATCCCGTGTGATGAAATATGACAGGTAAACCCATCCCGTGTGATGAAATATGACAGGTAAACCCATCCCGTGTGATGGAATATGACAGGTAAACTCATTCCGTGTGATGAAATATGACAGGTAAACAGTCACAAAAGTGCTTTCTGAGAAATCTTCCTGGACAGGAATCAAACCCTAAGGCTGAGTAGGGCTCTGTCTGTCTGTCTCCCTCTCTCTCTCTCTCTCCCTCTCTCTCTCCCTCCTATTTGAGTCTAGCCAGACAGTGAGAGCTGCGAGGGTAAACAAGGAAGCTTTTCCCTGAGGCAGCGAGCAGCACAAATGGAACAAGTTGGTGTGTAATAGAGGCAAGTGAGTGCGCCAGGCCACACTTAACCGTAGTTAGCATGCGAGCATCAAGATCAAGGCGAATTATGCGCCGCACACAACTCTTCATCACACCTCATGGCCGGAGGGGCCAACACAGTGACATAGGTTGTGGTGATGGTGGTTGTTGAAGTGATGTGCGTAGTGGTACTGGTGATTGTGTGTGTGTGAACCCATGGTGCAGGATGCTTGACTATATCCTCACGGTGTTTTTATGATCCTCACGGTGTTTTTATGATCCTCACGGTGTTTTTATGATGCACCTAAGTTCCCAGTCTTCTAATAACATGTTTATTTTTCCACTATAATCTACTTTGTCCATAATTACTATCGCATTCGCTTTGTCTGTTTCGTAAGGTGAAGTCTGGGATGAAAGTTAAGACACTTGTGCAACATCTGGTTATCTTTATTGTAGACGTTTCGCCATCCAGTGGCTTTATCAATACAGATTCTTGGACATAATAAGAAAACAGAAGAACTATATACAGATTATGAGGTAATCAGTCCCTCAGCCTTGGAGGTGGTGTTTAGAGCACCGTGGTGCTCATCTTTTGTACATAGTTCTTCTTTTTTCTTATTATGTCCTAGAATCTGTATTGATAAAGCCACTGGATGGCGAAACGTCTACAATAAAGATAACAAGATGTTGCACAAGTGTCTTAACTTTCATCTTGTCGGTATTGTATACCTGTCTTGCACAAGTCTGGGATCTTTCCTTAATTCATGGTATAACTTAATAAATATTTGAGGATAATTGTATTGTAGAGGTGTGAGCTTGGCTCAGACTTCAATGGAAATATGTCGCTCTGTCTGACTTTCTTGGGTCATCCTAGGTTCTCTTCATATATGCTGCTATTGTTTTTATTAACACATCGGCCGTTTCCCACCAAGGCAGGGTGGCCCGAAAAAGAAAAACTTTCATCATTCACTCTATCACTGTCTTGCCAGACGCATGCTTACACTACAGCTATAAAACTGCAACATTAAAACCCGTCCTTCAGAGTGCAGACACTGTACTTCCCATCTCCAGGAATCAAGTCCTGGCTGCCGCTATGTATGATAATCTACGTAACTGTATTTGCGTATAACTAAATAAACTTACACCACCCCTTCTAACACTTCCCACCACCAACCCCAGCAATACCTAGCAACACGACTGTTGTAGAACTAGACACCAAGACTACATAACACATCTCTGAGGAACCTTCAAGGGTTCATGTACCCCCACAGCCCGATATCAAGCCACATCTCCGGAGGCCTACATAGCCACACCTCACGTACCATCAAAGGCAGGAATAAAAAAAAGGTGTGTGTGTGTTTGTGTGTGTGTGTGTGTGTGTGTGTGTGTGTGTGTGTGTGTGTGTGTGTGTGTGTGTGTGTGTGTGTGTGTGTGTGTGTGTGTGGAGCTCCTGCTCTGAGAATTACCTGGCTATATATATGATGATATGTTGCCCTGGTGGTGTAACGGTTCGAGCCCCGGCAAGGGTTCGAGGCACGTACCTGTTTCTCCTTCCTAGCTGGTTGTTTTATCAGGTTTGAAGCCTATCGAGTACATAAGGGTCATTAACGTTGCATGAACACTAATGGTCAAGGATGCTTTAATATCGAATACTGGAAATGAACTCTTAAGTGTATATATTCCGTTTGCGAATTGTTTGGCATATACTAATATATATATATATATATATATATATATATATATATATATATATATATATATATATATATATATATATATATATATATATATATATATATATATATATATATATTAAGTGATTATGTGTGAGTGTGGTGAAAGTGTTGAATGATGATGAAATCATTTTCTTTTTGGGGATTTTCTTTCTTTTTTGGGTCACCCTGCCTCGGTGGGAGACGGCCAACTTGTTGAACTAAATATATATATATATATATATATATATATATATATATATATATACCAAGGCCGAGGATCTGATTACCCCGACTTTTGTATATAGTAAGTACTACAGTTTTTCCATTGTATCCTTGAATATGAATTGATAAAGCCACTGGATAGCAAAACTTCTACAAATAAAGATACCCAGCTGTTGCGTATGTGTCTAATTCCACAAGATTATTATTATTATTACACGTAGCACATCAGCAGGTAGCCAGCAACATGTAACTCAGCAACAACATGAGCAGGTAGCCAGCAACATGTAACTCAGCAACAACATCAGCAGGTAGCCAGCAACATGTAACTCAGCAACAACATGAGCAGGTAGCCAGCAACATGTAACTCAGCAACAACATCAGCAGGTAGCCAGCAACATGTAACTCAGCAACAACATGAGCAGGTAGCCAGCAACATGTAACTCAGCAACAACATCAGCAGGTAGCCAGCAACATGTAACTCAGCAACAACATGAGCAGGTAGCCAGCAACATGTAACTCAGCAACAACATCAGCAGGTAGCCAGCAACATGTAACTCAGCAACAACATCAGCAGGTAGCCAGCAACATGTAACTCAGCAACAACATCAGCAGGTAGCCAGCAACATGTAACTCAGCAACAACATCAGCAGGTAGCCAGCAACATGTAACTCAGCAACAACATCAGCAGGTAGCCAGCAACATGTAACTCAGCAACAACATGAGCAGGTAGCCAGCAACATGTAACTCAGCAACAACATCAGCAGGTAGCCAGCAACATGTAACTCAGCAACAACATGAGCAGGTAGCCAGCAACATGTAACTCAGCAACAACATCAGCAGGTAGCCAGCAACATGTAACTCAGCAACAACATGAGCAGGTAGCCAGCAACATGTAACTCAGCAACAACATCAGCAGGTAGCCAGCAACATGTAACTCAGCAACAACATGAGCAGGTAGCCAGCAACATGTAACTCAGCAACAACATCAGCAGGTAGCCAGCAACATGTAACTCAGCAACAACATCAGCAGGTAGCCAGCAACATGTAACTCAGCAACAACATCAGCAGGTAGCCAGCAACATGTAACTCAGCAACAACATGAGCAGGTAGCCAGCAACATGTAACTCAGCAACAACATCAGCAGGTAGCCAGCAACATGTAACTCAGCAACAACATGAGCAGGTAGCCAGCAACATGTAACTCAGCAACAACATGAGCAAGTAGCCACCAACATGTAACTCAGCAACAACATGAGCGGGTAGCCACCAACATGTAACTCAGCAACAACATCAGCAGGTAGCCAGCAACATGTAACTCAGCAACAACATCAGCAGGTAGCCAGCAACATGTAACTCAGCAACAACATCAGCAGGTAGCCAGCAACATGTAACTCAGCAACAACATGAGCAGGTAGCCAGCAACATGTAACTCAGCAACAACATCAGCAGGTAGCCAGCAACATGTAACTCAGCAACAACATGAGCAGGTAGCCAGCAACATGTAACTCAGCAACAACATGAGCAAGTAGCCACCAACATGTAACTCAGCAACAACATGAGCGGGTAGCCAGCAACATGTAACTCAGCAACAACTAGCCCATGGGTGAGTAGGTGCGTGGGACTAACATTGAGTGCACCAGATGCTAAGCACTTAACTTGCCAGAGAAAAAATATTGACATGGATCCTCAGTCATCAGATGAACCGTTCAATACAATATGATGACTGAGACAATAAGTGGGTATGAATGAAGGCTTGCAAGAGACACCTTTGACACCTGTCCAGTGAGTGGTTCAGGCACCCTGGCGGAGGCGCGGAGGAACAGCGCCTCTAAGGACGCTAGAAAGAGGGGAAGAAGCCGACGGCTCTGTTTTAGGCTACAGGAGCAGCAGCGTCCCTTGACTTACCGTGAACTCCCTAAATTGGGAATGTTACACGTTTATAAGAGAGAGAGAGAGAGAGAGAGAGAGAGAGAGAGATAGAGAGAGAGTGAGAGAGAGAGAGAGAGAGAGAGAGAGAGAGAGAGAGAGAGAGAGAGAGAGAGAGAGAAACCGAGAGAGAGAGAGAGAGAGAGAGAGAGAGAGACCGAGAGAGAGAGAGAGAGAGGCTAGATATCACTGACATGGGTAACGCAAGATTTTCCTTTATCTGATAATGTCTCCTCAGTGCAATTTTAGTTTGTGTGTAGAAAATACATAGTTAACAATCAGAAAGGTGCTTTAGTTTTAAGTAATAGCGCGAGAGGTTTACATATGGTAAACACCAGAAGACAGAATCATCACAACACCTCAAACATGAAGGATCTGATCTGTGAAGCTGATAAAAATGGAAGTAAGTTTATGTGGCAACCCTCATATGTGGTAATAACTTTGGAAATAGACTGTTGATGACATAGCAAAGAAAACCATAGAAAAAAACCAACAGAGGTCGACGTTATGTGTCCACTCTCAGACAAATAAAGACTATAATAAAGGAGAAAAGACCACAATACCGTGACCAGAACAAGTCGGACAGAAACATCGTTATAAAGTCTCATCCTGGAGTTATCTCAGGAAAATAACTACATATTAGCAACATCTTTAACACAAGAAACATAAACAAGAACCTGAAAAGACTAAGTCGACTACACATATTACAGGTCCTTGACAATGTGAAAAATCGCGAAAGCACTTGGAAGTTCACTATTTTTTATAGTGGTTCTTTTGTTTATTGTGATATCACCAGTTTACTGTGTTGTTGTTGGACATTACTAGCATATATTTATCCTCTTGTTTTTAACTAGCCAAGCTATTAGCCTCGATGATTTTCCTTAGCAATTTCTTACAATTCATCCACATCCTTCCTCAATCTAAATTTATACATTATTTATGGTTCTTTCCTGGTTCCATATTCTTAATATAATATATTTCCTTTATTTATTAAGCCTCGGTCCCACTTCTATACTTTAATCACATACCTGTGACACTACACTAGCAGTGTAGTGTTGGGTCACTCATCTCTGTGTATCTTAGTGTAAAAGATTATTATACAGTGGATGAATATTGTCACAACTCATCACATACCTGCTACTTAACACAGGGACCGCTACACCTGCTACCCAACACATACCTACTACTTAACACAGGGACCGCTACACCTGCTACTCAACACATACCTGCTACTTAACACAGGGACCGCTACACCTGCTACTCAACACATACCTGCTACTTAACACAGGGACCGCTACACCTGTTACTCAACACATACCTGCTACTTAACACAGGGACCGCTACACCTGTTACTCAACACATACCTGCTACTTAACACAGGGACCGTTACACCTGCTACTCAACACATACCTGCTACTTAACACAGGGACCGCTACACCTGCTACTCAACACATACCTACTACTTAACACAGGGACCACTACACCTGCTACTCAACACATACCTGCTACTTAACACAAGGCATGATACACCTGCTACTCGACACATACCTGCTACTTAAAACAGGGACCGCTACACCTGCTACTCAACACATACCTGCTACTTAACACAGGGCATGATACACCTGCTACTTAACACAGGGCACGTTACACCTGCTACTCAACACATACCTACTACTTAACACAGGGACCGCTACACCTGCTACTCAACACATACCTGTTACTTAACACAGGGACCGCTACACCTGCAACTCAACACATACCTGCTACTTAACACAGGGACCGCTACACCTGCTACTCAACACATACCTGCTACTTAACACAGGGACCGCTACACCTGCTACTCAACACATACCTGCTACTTAACACAGGGCATGATACACCTGCTACTCAACACATACCTGCTACTTAACACAGGGACCGCTACACCTGCTACTCAACACATACCTGCTACTTAACACAGGGCACGTTACACCTGCTACTCAACACATACCTGCTACTTAACACAGGGACCGCTACACCTGCTACTCAACACATACCTGCTACTTAACACAGGGACCGCTACATCTGCAACTCAACACATACCTGCTACTTAACACAGGGACCGCTACACCTGCTACTCAACACATACCTGCTACTTAACACAGGGACCGCTACACCTGCTACTCAACACATGCCTGTTACTTAACCCAGGGACCGCTACACCTGCTACTCAACACATACCTGCTACTTAACACAGGGACCGCTACACCTGCTACTCAACACATACCTGCTACTTAACACAGGGCACGTTACACCTGCTACTTAACACAGGGCACGTTACACCTGCTACTCAACACATACCTACTACTTAACACAGGGACCGCTACACCTGCTACTCAACACATACCTGCTACTTAACACAGGGCATGATACACCTGCTACTCAACACATACCTGCTACTTAACACAGGGACCGCTACACCTGCAACTCAACACATACCTGCTACTAAACACAGGGACCGCAACACCTGTTACTGAACACATACCTGCTACTTAACACAGGGACCGCTACACCTGTTACTCTACACATACCTGCTAATTAACACAGGGCAAGCTACACCTGCTACTTAGCAGATACTTAACACAGAGCATGCCACACCTGCTACTCAACACATACCTGCTACTTAACACAGGGCACGTTACACCTGCTACTTAACACAGGGCATGATACACCTGCTACTCAACACATACCTGCTACTTAACACAGGGCACGTTACACCTGCAACTCAACACATACCTGCTACTTAACACAGGGCACGTTACACCTGCTACTTAACACAGGGCATGATACACCTGCAACTCAACACATACCTGCTACTTAACACAGGGCATGATACACCTGCAACTCAACACATACCTGCTACTTAACACAGGGCATGATACACCTGCTACTCAACACATACCTGCTACTTAACACAGGGACCGCTACACCTGCTACTAACACATACCTGCTACTTAACACAGGGCATGATACACCTGCAACTCAACACATACTTGCTACTTAACACAGGGCATGATACACCTGCTACTCAACACATACCTGCTACTTAACACAGGGACCGCTACACCTGCAACTCAACACATACCTGCTACTTAACACAGGGCATGATACACCTTCTACTCAACACATACCTGCTACTTAACACAGGGACCGCTACACCTGCTACTCAACACATACCTGCTACTTAACACAGGGCATGATACACCTGCTACTCAACACATACCTGTTACTTAACACAGGGACCGCTACATCTGCAACTCAACACATACCTGCTACTTAACACAGGGA